>NC_079197.1:38892942-39201377 GCF_029499605.1 Hyla sarda | reverse complement strand
AAGATGGCTCCAGATGCCTATAAGTCTGAAATAGATTTATAAATATAGCCAAACGATTGGAAATAATTTCGCTATCCAATAAACCATCTACAACTGAACAAACAACTGAAGATCCGTCCAGGCCAAGCTGTCCCGACAAGCTCAACTTAAAAGCAGAACACAAGATGCTGAAAGAAGTCTCTAAAAACCTCAGGATTTTATCACACGACCAACAGGTTGTTCTCCTAACAACAGATGTCAAAGTTTAAGGCTACCATTAACAAGAAACTGCTCCGATTAGATCTACAGTACATAAAATAATATACCAGGAGGAAACCTTTGCTGTTTAAAAGGTTTGCTGGCCACAAACACCAAGGAAAACCTCAGGAACATATTATTTATTTAGCCACAGTATCCGAAGACATGTTTGGTAAACAACAACAGTGAATAGACAGGATTCCTCGAGAAGACCTGATACCAACTATGAATCATGGTGGTGGTAATGTTATGGTCTAGCTTGGTTCGCTCACAATTATACCAGAAGGTGCTTGAGGATAATGTTAGCTGAAAGGGGATCTTGCAATATGACAATGAGCCTAAAAAATACAGTTTATACACAAAATAAATAAAAAATCTTGAAGCCCAGGACTTAGTGTGATAGGCAGTGCTGTGCTATGTACAAGCAGTGTTTGTGAAGGTCTTTGGACAAAAATGTTACATTATTTGATTCTCGAAAATTAAAGCTATCTGCTAAATTGCATGATTACATAAGAGTGCGGAGGACCTCATTGCCTGTTATTGGATTGTGAACACCCGCATTGGGCAAAATAAGTACATAGAACTGACTAACCAGTGTATCCACAAAGGTGTGGCTGGGAAAAAAACAAAAAAAACATGGAGGGATGTGGGGAAGGCAGTTCTTTAGTAGTCAAGTCAAAGTTTGTGGGGGAATATGAATATGAATTGACGATGCACAGAAGAAAAAGTGGAACAAAACTGTTCATGAGTCTGGGGGAAAATTCGGAGATATCGGAGCCTGGTAGACTGTTGGAGGGTGTTTCTTTCCAAAAAAAAATAATAAAATCTGTGAAAAGTGATAAAATAATTTTATTTTTATGTGTCCTTATTTTTACACAATACTGCAATATGCATATATATTATCATTTTGTTTTTCTGATGTTAAAGATGGTCATAGATGACCAGATGTCTCACCAATATCAACTGTTACTGAGACAATGTTCCATGACCTTCAACCTATAGTTTGTTTGCTCCGCTGAATGTTTAGTTTAGTGTTAAGAAGGTAAAACAGTAGTTTAAATGACATGGAAATTCTTGTGATCATCGGCATGGATCAGCAATTGTTGGCATGATCATCACACTAGGCAAGTCTAGTTTTTAGCTTACTATGTTTTGTTATTAAAAAATATATAATGAAGTTTGTCACCAAAATGTCTTATCTTGTCTTTATTTTTTTCTGTCCCCTTGTATTATTTAATTCTGCCTATTTTGCTGGCACAACCTTTTGTCTCATCATTTTTTCCCTCTGTTGTAAACATTTTGAAAAACTGTTTAATAAAATAAACAATTATATAACAAACAAACAAACAAATAAACAAAAAAAAAAAAAATATATATATATATATATACATATATAATGCCACCCTAATGCTAAGGTTGCATAAGAGTTAAGTTAACCAACCCTATTATCCGTATACATATTGTTAATCCTCTGCTAAGGATTAATAGACAAATTTAAGTGTTCTCTAGGGTTTCTCTTAATGCGTAGACACTAATGTTCTAACATGCTACATGTCTCATTGGTGTAATGGCTATGTGTATTGACCTTTGTTGTTAATGTTAAAATCAAGTAAATATTTTAAGTTAAATGGCTACTTCAGTGGAAAACATATATTTTTTAAATCAACTGATTCCAGAAAGTTAAACATATTTGTAAATTACTTCTATTTAAAAACCTTACTCCTTCCAGTACTTATCAGTTGCTGTGTGCTCCACAGGAAGTTATTTTCTTTCTGGATTTCTTTTCTGTCTGACCACAGTGCTCTCTGCTGACATCTCTGTCCATGTCAGGAACTGTCCAGAACAGGATAGGTTTGCTATGGGGATTTTCTCCTGCTCCGGACAGTTCCTCACATGGACAGAGGTGTCAACAGAGAGCATTGTGGTCAAACAGAAAAGAAATCCAAAAAGAAAAGAGCTACCTGTGGAGCACACAGTACTGGAAGGATAAACATTTTTAAAAATAAATAATTTACAAATCTGTTCTGTTTAACTTTCTGGCACCAGTTGATTTAAAACATTTTTTTCCACCGGAGTACCCCTTTAACATATCAGACTGTGTGTATTAACATTAAACATCACAAAAGAAGACAGGACATTGAATAGGAAGGAAGGAAAGGAAACCCTGGGGCCAGTAGACAATGTTTTTATAGGCTGGCATCATGGTTGGGATGAGGGGTAAGTGGTTAAAAAAAGGCATCATTGAGGAATTTATGGATTTAACAAGAAAAATAATGCTCATAATTTCATTGTACAGCCAGCAGAGTATAATGCTGTCTGGTAAAACTTACAGTGCTAATAAAATGAACAATTGTACATTCAATAGCTATCACCATAAATCTCTGGAACCAAGAGTGGAGGTATGAATTCTGAAGATCCTTCCTTGAGCACCCAGGAAGCTTGTCCTGCCCCAGGCAAAGTTTGTTCTCCTATAGAGGTTATCACTACACTTCTGCCTCATGAGGTGAATCAATAAAGAATAGGTTTTTTGTTCGAATTTGGTGGCTTGCCAAAATGTACAGTGAAAGCCGCATTTACTAGGAATATTGATTTTGTACAGTAGTTACTCTGATTCAGAAGGAAAAAGTGGAAGGTAAAAATGAGATGCAAAAGATTCCAGATTACACAATTGTAGATAATTTTGTACTGTACACCCTCATATTTAAGTACGATATTTTCAGCACAGCCTTTCAGATTACTCCAAGTATCCTATTTTCTGTTTTATCTATTTGGGACCTGTTCTATTCAATATATTTATTTATGACCTTGTAGAGGGGTTGAATAGTTAAGTATAAATCTTTGCAGATGATACTAAACTCTGCAATGCGGTAAACACTATAGAGGACAGTGCACTGTTACAAATGGATCTGGATAGGTTGGAGGTTTGGGCTGAGAAGTGGCAGATGAGGTTCAACACTGATAAATGTAAGGTAATGCACATGGGGAATAAAAATCCGGGCTCGGATTATGTATTAAATGGGAGAACACTCGGGACGACTGACATGGAAAAGGACTTAGGGGTCTTAGTTAATAGTAAATTTAGCTGTAGTGACCGGTGTTGAGCAGCTGCTGCCAAGGCAAATAAAATCATGGGGAGCGTCAATAGGGGCATATATGTCGACGACAAGGAAATAATTCTACCACGATACAAATCAGTAGTCAGACCACACATGGAATACTGTGTACAGTACTGGGCACCAGTGTACAAGAAAGATGTAGGGGAGCTGAAGAGGGTTTTAAATACGGGCAACCAGGGTAATACGGGGAATGGGAGGACTACAGTACCCAAAAAGATGATCAGAATTGGGGTTATTTAGTTTAGAAAAAAGAAGGATTAGGGGCGACCTAATAGCTATGTATAAATATATTAGGGGGCAGTACAGAGATCTCTCACATGATCTATTTATACCCAGGACTGTATCTATAACAAGGTGGCATTCTCTACGTTTAGAGGAAAGAAGGTTTCTACACCAGCACAGACGGGGGATTCTAGATCTATAGGACAGAAGGTTGATCCAGGGATTTATTCTGATGCCATATTTGGAGTCGGGAATACATTTTTACCTTGAGTATGAGGGTTTTTTGCATTCCTCAACTCAGTGGGGACTCATTAGGGTTATAGGTTGAACTTGATGGACTCTGGTCTTTTTTCCACATTATGAACTATGTTACTATGTATTATATGTTTATTAACATATAATACAATCGATTCATCTGTTAGTAAAGGTGTATATGCTTCACTGTCCTAGATTGGTCCCATGATATCTAGTGCTCAAGCGGTAAAACTCCTAGTCTTCTGTCCAATTCTGTACATTTTCTTTTAGAATAGGAATGTCTTTTTGAAATAAAACTCACATTTCTTTTACTTAACCTGAATTAATATTCAAAAGTCCATAAGTAAAAAGTTGTGTTCACCTATTTTCCTTTTTTTCATTATTTTTGGTGTACGTACCAAATAATGATGTTCCATGCGTCCTATTGGCATTCCTTTTTTCACTGTATAAGAAAGCATAGTCTGCTGAGCTTTTCTATACAGAACCATACAATGAAAAAACTATTTGCCTGAATCCAAAACTGTCTGATTTGCCCATAACAACCAATCACAGCTCAGCTTTCATTTGAGCAGAGTCCATTAGGATAAGAAAGTTGAGCTATGGTTAATATGGTTTTGTCAAAATAAAGACAGTTCTGGTTTCAGGCAGTTTTTTTTTTTTTACTTTTTATATTAGAAGTCAATGGATGATAGATGCCTCTGTAAACCAAAAGTTACTTTTGGTTGCTGTATTTTCCAGTTTCTGGGATTAGTTTATATAGGAGTTCTTGTGATAAGATAAGTCATATAAGAAATGTACTTTCTTCTAGATCTATTAAGCAAAAAAACTAAACAAAAATGGCTGGGCATCCATTGTAAGGCTACGTTCACACACACAGGGTGTGCTGCATATTTTTGTTGCATTTTTGTGCAGATGATTTTGATACCCATTAAAGGATAGGGGATAAGATGCCTGATCGCAGGAGTCCCGCCACTGGGGACCCCCGTGATCTTGCATGCGGCACCCCGTTTGTAATCAGTCCCCGGAGCGTGTTCGCATCACACGGGGGTGGGGGCGTGACGTCACACGCCGCCCGCCCTGTAGTCACCGGTAATCAGTCCCGGAGTGAACACGCTCCGGGGACTGATTACAAACGGGGTGCCGCGTGCAAGATCATGGGGGTCCCCAGCAGTGGGACTCCCGCGATCAGGCATCTTATCCCCTATCCTTTGGATAGGGGATAAGATTTCTATGCACCGAAGAACCCCTTTAACTTTAATGAGTAGTAAAATCAGCTGTCAAAAATATGCAGCAAAAATATGCAGCAGATCCTGTGTGTGTGAACATACCTTAAAGGTACCCATACACGAACAGTTTCTGCCAGCCAAATGGTTAACCCCACACACATAAAATTTTAGCTCAGCAGAGTAAACACATTTGATGGTCAGCTGGTTCCACAAACAATGGCCGGTTCAAATGACTTTTCACTCATGTGTTTGGGGAGTTTGAGACTATTTTTAACTAATGTGTAAACCTCACAACCGACAATGGAAGAAGAGGAAGCAACAGAACATAGCCATTATATTGACAAATGAATGTTGTTGACCCAACTGTACATACATCAATTTACCCTTCAAAAGATGCCGAAAATCATCCCATTCCTGTTTTACACTATAACCCAATGTTCCAAGAAGTCTATCTACTTCCTGTCTCTCAAAAACTTAAGTATTAGAGAGTTGACATCCAGCTGACCAATTCTTATCTGCCTCAACAACTACCATTAAAATCGGTGGGTTTAGCCAACAGTTATGTGTATGGCAAGACTTATGTTTGGACCCTCAAAGGCAAGAGAAAGTAAACCATGGCCAGGGTTTATCCTTACTCTATTTTTACTTAATATAATAGTGGGTGACATGTCTATGGAGCTTTCCCTGTTATTACTTCCATGGCTTTAGATTTCCAAAGATAATAAAACTAAACTAAGAAACTTTCACATACGTACAGTGTTTACTCATGTAATGACTTTGAACTCCCCACATTTATTCATGATATGCAAAGCTTTTACGTTTCAGCCCAGACACAGATAAACACACATTAAATGAAATGTAATTTAAATGTATTTCAGCCTTAACCAACATTCCACACCAGGAAGAGCATTTCCACACTAACCATTTTAAAAATACAGACATACCAGGCATAGGGTGAAAGGGACAGTTGCCGCTTATTACAAACTGTGTCACCCACAACATTTCCAAACAATAGCAGTCAAAAGTCACATTGTGTTTAAAGGCAATTATGGCTGAACAAGAAGAATTTCACCAATCCAAACAGCATTCTTTGAATGCTCTGCATAAGTATGAGTCACCTAATCCTCAGAAGGAAGGAGGAGGATTACAGACGATGTACAGAGGAAGAGTATTTACAACGTTCTTAAAGGAAGAGTTTTCGAACTTTAACTTGATTCTTCAGCTGATACTATCTAGTATCTACAACAATGCCAGCATGTTAATACAGTGAAAACACTACTAATAGAGTCCTGTGCTAAAGTGGTGGTCCTATCTGGGGATCCATGTCTCCAATACCCAATAAGGGCCCTCAATGATCGCTTATGAATCGGTACCTAAAGTTCCTTGTGTTCAGCTGGAAGAAGTTGCGTACAGTCAAATATTTCTCCACAAGCAGCCATTACAGGGGAAATGGGAAGTTAACACAACCCTCTATGAAATTCACAGTTGCTTTTTTCACTTCAAAAAAGGGCATTTAATGGGGATCCTCAATTCCTATAGAGGTGGGCCCTTGCAGGGAATTCCTCAATATGATGTTGTTATGCCCAATTAGGGGATATAGACACGGTTTGTCAAATGGGATACCTCCTTTGAATTGATCTTATTAAAAAACTTAAAGAGGGGATTTTACTGGATAAAAATAAAATAGGGAGCAGAGTAGGTTGAAAAACAAAATAAAGCATTACTCACTCCACCATTTCCCCACCACAGCTGTTCCAATGGTGCCTGGGTCCTCGCTGATCTAGACATCCCCATCTCTGTGGTCAGTGATAAGCTGAGCGGGCATCTTCTGTGTGCTGAGCTGGGCTCCAGTAAGTGGAGATTAGTGGATATCTGAACACCATTGGAAAAGCAGCGGCTGGGGATCGGTAAGGTACTGCTTTCTAAACATAATTTTTTTTTTTTAAACCCTGACTGCCCACTTATGTTTAAATTTCATCCTACCAGACAATCCCTTTAAACACATTCCTTTTACATACATGTGTGACAAAATAGGAGAAAAAATGAGAAAACATCAAACCCTTCTTAAAAAAAAAACAATCCCTTCTATGAATAGTCTATTGCAATACAAGTATTTTATTAAATAGCCAATACTGATTGAAGAAAAAAGATGATCGGAGCACTAAGTGCTCCGATCATCTTATTTCTTCTATCAGTATTGGTTATGCATGAGGCTGAGATTTACATTGTGTAGGACGCTGTCTGCATACATACAGTCATGGCCGTAAATGTTGGCACCCCTGAAATTTTTCTGGAAAATTAAGTATTTCTCACAGAAAAGGATTGCAGTAACACATATTTTGCTATACACATGTTTATTCCCTTTGTGTGTATTGGAACTAAACCAAAAAAAGGAGAAACAAAGCTAATTGGACATAATGTCGCACCAAACTTCAAAAATGGGCTGGACAAAATTATTGGCACTCTTCTAAAATTGTGAATAAATAAGATTGTTTCAAGCATGTGATGCCCCTTTAAACTCAAGCAACAGGTGTGGGCAATATAAAAATCACACCTGAAAGCAGATAAAAAGGAGAGAAGTTCACTTAGTCTTTGAATTGTGTGTCTGTGTGTGCCACACTAAGCATGGACAACTGAAAGGGGAGAAGAGAACTGTCTGAGGACTTGAGAACCAAAATTGTGAAAAAATATCAACAATCTCAAGGTTACAAGTCCATCTCCAGAGATCTAGATTTGCATTTGTCCACAGTGTGCAACATTATCAAGAAGTTTGCAAGCCATGGCACTGTAGCTAATCTCCCTGGGCATGGATGGAAGAGAAACATTTATGAAAGGTGTCAATGCAGGATAGTCCGGATGGTGGATAAGCAGCCCCAAACAAGTTCCAAAGATATTCAAGCTGGCCTGCAGGCTCAGGGAGCATCAGTGTCAGTGCAAACCATCCGTCGACTTTTAAATAAAATGAAACGCTATGGCAGGAGACCCAGGAGGAACCAAATGCTGACACTGAGACATTAAAAAGCAAGACCACATTTTGCCAAAATGAACTTGAGTAAGCCAAAATCATTCTGGGAAAATGTCTTGTGGACAGATGAGACCAAGATAGAGCTTTTTGGTAAAGCACATCATTCTACTGTTTACCGAACACGGAATGAGGCCTACAAAGAAAAGAACACAGTACCTACAGTGAAATATGGTGGCGGTCCAATGATGTTTTGGGGTTGTTTTGCTGCCTCTGGCACTGGGTGCCTTGAATGTGTGCAAGGCATCATAAAATCTGAGAATTACTAACGGATTTTGGGTTGCACTGTACAGCCCAGTGTCAGAAAGCTGGATTTGTGTCTGAGATCTTGGGTCTTCCAGCAGGACAATGACCCCAAACATACGGCAAAAAGCACCCAGAAATGGATGGCAACAAAGCACTGGAGAGTTCTGAAGTGGCCAACAATGAGTCCAGACCTAAATCCCATTGAACACCTGTGGAGAGATCTTAAAATTGCTGTTGGGAAAAGGCGCCTTCCAATAAGAGAGACCTGGAGGAGTTTACAAAGGAAGAGTGGTCCAACATTCCGACAGAGGTGTAAGAAGTTTATTGATGGTTATAGGAAGGGGTTTACAACCAAATATTAAGTTAAGGGTGCAAATAATTTTGTCCAGACCATTTTTGGAGTTTGGTGTGACATTTTGTCCAATTAGCTTTTCTCCTCCCATTTTTGGTTTATTTTCAATACACAGAAAGGAAATAAACATGTTTATAGCAAAACATGTGTTACCGCAATCCTTTTCTGTGAGACATACTTAATTTTTTTGAAAAATTTGAGGGGTGCCAACATTTACGGCCATGACTGTATTTACCTCGAGGCAATTATTTTACGACTTGCTACCGCTATCTTATGTAGCTAGTGCCAGGTATCTACTCTCTTCGGATGTGTTTATTTTACTATATAGCGCATGTTACAGGAAAACCCAGGGTAAAATATAGAAACATAATATTTTCAGACTGTGCGGATGATGACTGTCACAATTTAATTAACTCAAATTTCATTTTGCCTGTAATAACTGAGAAGGATCAATAATAATTTTTAATTTTTCCAAAGCAGAGTAAAACATTTAATTCAATCTATTTCCAAATGATATTAGGATTAATAAACATCTGTAAAATCTGTCAAATTCCTATATTGAGTTTCCTGGAAATCCTGCCGGTCTGGCAAGTACCTACAGTAAAATACTTCAAAACACAATTTAAAAGTTCATACTCATGGAGTAGGTACAAGGGCTGAAAACAGCACAGAAGTCACGGGTGGTTCTTTAAAGGGGTACACCGTTGGAAAACATTTTTTTTTATTAACTGGTGCCAGAAATTTTAACAAATTTGTAAACTACTTCTATTTAAAAATCTTCCAGTGCATATCAGCTGCTGTATACTACAGAGGAAGTTCCTTTCATTTCGAATTTCCTTTCTGCCTGACCACAGTGCTCTCTGCTGACACCTTTGTCCATTTTAGGAACTGTCCAGAGTAGGAGTAAATCCGTATAGCAAACCTCTCCTGCTCTGGATAGTTCCTGACATGGACAGAGGTGTCAGCAGAGAAGCACTTGTGGACAGACATATAGGAAATTCAAAAAGAAAATAACTTCTGTAGTATACAGCAGCTGATAAGTACTGGAAGGATTAAGATTTTTTAAAATAAGTAATTTACAAATCTGTTTAACTTCCTGGCACCAGTTGATTTAAAAGAAAATGTTTTCCAGTGGAGTACCCCTTTAAACGAGTTTAACCACAAAAGACACATACCCTTTCTACAGGAAACAAAATGGTTTTTCTGGTTGGTTGGGGTCCGACCGTCAAGCACATGAATAGGGGTCTCATGTCCACCTTGGTTGAATGACACAGCAGTTGGATATGTAGATTGCCTTCCCATTCAACTATATGGGCTGGACAAAGCTAGCTGAGCATGGTACTCACCTACCGTCACCTGGCTAATCGAGTTTAATGGAGTGGGAGTGCACATGTCTGACCAAACCAGGGGGAATAAGGGATTAGGGGTCTCATGTCCACCTTGGTTGAATGATGTGGCTGTTAGATATGCAAATTGCCTTCTTATTCAACTACATGGGCACAACAAAGCAAGCTGAGCACGGTACTCACCTATCTTCACATGGCTCATAGATTTTAATGGAGTGAGAGTGCACATGTCTGAGTCTGACCAAACCAGGAGGAACATAGGAATAGGGGTCTCATGTCCACCTTGGTTGAAAGATGTGGCAGTTGGATATGCAAATTGCCTTCCCATTCAACTACATGGGCAGGACAAAGCAAGCTGAGCACGGTACTAACCCTATTTTGACCTGGCTTATAAAGTTTAATGGAGTGGGAGTGCACATGTCTGACCAAACTAGGGGGAACACGGGACCCCCATTCTTGTGATTTGAAGGAATTGAATGTCAAGGTGACAGGAATTACAAATACATGCAAACACTATGCAGAACCATATACTGTAGTACCTATGTCACTAACTAATGAGCTCAGGATCAGTAGTTTATTGGTGACAGAAAACCTTATGTGTACACAGTATAGCTTCATGTTAATATTTTGAGTGGTTACATGTTAAGATCCGACACAAGGATATGTTTCTGAAGTGTATAAAGCTATACTATGCAGTATGTGAACATCAATACCGAGATTATCCGATCCTGTTCATCCGTCTTGGCTGAAAAACATGTTATTTTGAATTAGACCACTGGGCTATATTATAACTGTGTACAAGCAGTACATTTTAAAAAGCTATCATATGGCAATACAGTCATGACCATAGTAGTCTATGGAACCATTGTAAAGCTCTGTATGCATTCCAATTCATACAAAGTTATAAATGACATACATTCCGAGATGTCATACTAAAGAGTTATCCCTAAAGCTATGCATTGAGTAGTATGGAATTGTATACCACAATGGATATTTTCTGCATCACTAGGCTACTCTAGATGGCTAAGGGCGGACTTTGCCAAAAACTATTTGATGATCAATAATGAAATACATAAGGGATCAAGACTTAGAGATGAGGGAGCCAAATTTGTAGAACCCGGATTTGCTGCATTGTGGTGGCCATCTTGGAAAGAAAGCTGTGGAGTGCACAGAACAACTTACTCTCGAAGAACTGATCCCAAAAAGCGTTTACTCTACACTACAAACCATTAAAATAATTAAAAAAAACATAACCTATATACAAAAATATAGGTACATCACTGACCTGTGGTTTTAGGATGGCATCATTCCTGTTAGTTCTGTGAATTTTCAGCCTATAACCAGTGTGACAGGTAACCTCGCACTGCGCCCCATTGTAGTGACCATTTGTACAGTTTAATGCAGCATTTCCAACTTTTAACTCTTGACAGTCGGGATCCTCACAAGAGTAATGGACACAGCTGCCAAGAAGAGGAGGGAGAAAATTATTCCATGCACCATAAACCATCAAATGTATTGTATAGTAGGCCATGACTATATATATAAAACTCAACGTGTGTGTGTGTATGTATGTATGTATGTGTGTATGTTCCAGCATCACGTCCAAACAGCTAAAGATATTAACATGAAACTTGGCACACATGTTACTTATATGTCAACAACAAACATAGGATAGGGGATTTAACCCTTACTCACCCCCATTTGCCAGGGTCGGGGTTTATGTTTAAAGTCCCATACAAGTCAATGGGAAATATATGTTACTGCATAACTTCCAAACGGCTTAAGATATTTCGATAATACTTGGTCACATGTTACTTATTTGTCCACTTAAAATATAGGATAGTTCACTTAACCCTTGACTACCCCCATTTGTGAGGGTCGGGGTTTTTGTTTAAAGTGCAATGCAAATCAATGGGAAATCTATGTTCCCACATAACTTCCGTACGGATGGAGATATTTCAATAACTGGTACACATATTACGGGTCGGGATAGCAGGACAGGATAGGAGGACAGGATAGGAGGTCGGGATAGGAGGACGGGATAGGAGGTCCGGGATAGGAGGACCGGGATAGGAGGGTCGGGATAGGAGGTCGGGATAGGAGGTCGGGATAGGAGGTCGAGATAGGAGGACGCGATAGGAGGACGCGATAGGAGGTTGGGATAGGAGGTTGGGATAGGAGGTCGGGATAGGAGGTCGGGATAGGAGGTCGAGATAGGAGGAAGGGATAGGAGGAAAGGATAAGAGGACGGGATAGGAGGACGGGATAGGAGGTCGGGATAGGAGGACGGGATAGGGGGTCAAGATAGGAGGACGGGATAGGAGGTCGAGATATGAGGACGGTATAGGAGGTCGTGATAGGTCGAGATAGAAGGTCGAGATAGGAGGACGGGATAGGAGGTCGTGATAGGAGGACTGGATAGGAGGACGGGATAGGAGGACAGGATAGGAGGTCGGGATAGGAGGACGGGATAGGAGGACGAGATAGATGGACTGGATAGGAGGACAGGATAGGAGGACAGGATAGGAGGACAGAAAAGGAGGACGGGAAAGGAGGACGGGAAAGGAGGTCGAGATATGAGGACGGGAAAGGAGGATGGGAAAGGAGGACGGGACAGGAGGACGGGATAGCAGGACGGGAAAGGAGGTCAAGATAGGAGGTCGAGATGGGAGGACGGGAAAGGAGGATGGGAAAGGAGGTCAGGATAGGAGGTCGGGATATGATGACGGGATAGGAGGTCAGGATATGACAACAATATATGAGGACGGGATATGAAGTCAAAAGCTTCCTCCTTTGTTTATTTTCCTCCCCAAAAAGGATTTGGAAGGAAAAAACGGGCAACGCCGGGTACTCAGCTAGTCTATATATATAAAACTCAACATGTGTGTGTATGTATGCATGTGTGTATGTTCCAGCATCACGTGCAAACGGCTAAAGATATTAACATGAAACTTGACACACATGTTACTTATATGTCTACAACAAACATAGGATAGGTGATTTAACCCTTACTCACCCCCATTTGCCAGGGGCGTGGTTTATGTTTAAAGTCCCATACAAGTCAATGGGAAATACATGTTACAGCATAACTTCCAAACAGCTGGAGATATTTTGATAATACTTGGTCACATGTTACTTATATGTCCACTTAAAGTATAGGATAGTTAATTTAACCCTTAACTACCCCCATTTGTGAGGGTCGGGGTTTTTGTTTAAAGTCCCATGCAAATCAATGAGAAATGTATGTTCCCACATAACTTCCGTACGGCTGGAGATATTTAAATACCTGGTACACATATTGCGGGTTGGGATAGGAGGTCAAGATAGGAGGAAGGGATAGGAGGTCGTGATAGGAGGTCAAAATAGGAGGACGGGATATGAGGTCGAGATAGGAGAACGGGATGAGAGGTCGGGATAGGAGGTTGAGATAGAAGGTCGGGATAGGAGGACGGGAAAGGAGGTTGAGATAAGAGGTCGGGATAGGAGGTTGAGATAGAAGGTCGGGATAGGAGGACGGGAAAGGAGGTTGAGATAGGAGGTTGGGATAGGAGGTCGAGATAGGAGGATGGGATAGGAGGTCGAGATAGGAGTACGGGATAGGAGGTCGGGATAGGAGGTCGGAATAGGAGGCCGGGATAGGAGGACGGGATAGGAGGACAGAATGGGAGGTCAGGATAGGAGGTCGGGATAGGAGGTCGGATAGGAGGTCGGGATAGGAGGATGGAATAGGAGGACGGGATAGGAAGTTGGGATAGGAGGTTGGGATAGGAGGTCAGGATAGGAGGTCGGGATAGGAGGTCGGGATAGGAGGACGGGATAGGAGGTTGAGATAGGAGCTTGAGATGGGAGGTTGGGATAGGAGGTCGAGATAGGAGGACGGGATAGGAGAACGGGAAAGGAGGTTGGCATAGGAGGTCGGGATAGGAGGTCGAGATAGGAGGATGGGATAGGAGGTTGAGACAGGAGGACGGGATAGGAGGTCGAGATAGGAGGACGGGATAGGAGTACGGGATGGGAGGTCGGGATAGTAGGTCGGGATAGGAGGCCAGGATAGAAGGATGGGATAGGAGGACGGGATAGGATGACGGGATAGGAGGTTGGGATAGGAGGTTGAGATAGGAGGACGGGATAGGAGGTCGAGATAGGAGGACGGGATAGGAGGTCGAGATAGGAGGACGGGATAGAAGGTCGGGATAGGAGGTCGGGATAGGAGGTCGGGATAGGAGGTCAGGATAGAAGGATGGGATAGGAGGACGGGATAGGATGACGGGATAGGAGGTTGGGATAGGAGGTCGGCATATGAGGAAGGGATATGGGGTTGGGATATGACAACAATATATGAGTACGGGATATGAAGTTAAAAGCTTCCTCCTTTGTTTATTTTCCTCCCCAACAAGGATTAGGAAGGAAAAACCGGGCAACGGGTACTCAGCCAGTAATGTAATAAAACAAAAGTTGCAAGTAGCACACTAAAATATTCACTACTGCATGCAACAGTCACAACAGGTTTCCAGAAATCTTAAATTTAGTGCAAAGTGTATAAAAATGGAAAGCAAGGGATGCAGAGAACAGGGATCAGGAAGGGATAGTACATGGGGAGCTGTGGTGAGACTGGAGAAGGATAGTACATGGTGAGCTGTGATGAGACTGGAGAAGGGATAGTACATGGGGGGCTTTGATGAGACTGGAGAAGGGATAGTACATGGGGAGCTGTGATGAGACTGGAGAAGGGATAGTACATGGGGGGCTTTGATGAGACTGGAGAAGGGATAGTACATGGGGAGCTGTGATGAGACTGGAGAAGGGATAGTACATGGGGGGCTTTGATGAGACTGGAGAAGGGATAGTACATGGGGAGCTGTGATGAGACTGGAGAAGGGATAGTACATGGGGAGCTGTGATGAGACTGGAAAAGGGATAGTACATGGGGAGCTGTGATGAAACTGGGGAGGGATAGTACATGGGGAGCTGTGATGAGACTGGAGAAGGGATAGTATATGGGGAGCTGTGATGAGACTGGAGAAGGGATAGTACATGAAGGAGCTGTGATGAGACTGGAAAAGGGACAGTAAATGGGGAGCTGTGATGAGACTGGGGAAGGGATAGTACATGGGGAGCTGTGATGAGACTGGAGAAGGGATAGTACATGGGGAGCTGTGATGAGACTGGAGAAGGGATAGTACATGGGGCTGTGATGAGACTGGAGAAGGGATAGTACATGGGGGGCTGTGATGAGACTGGAGAAGGGATAGTACATGGGGGGCTGTGATGAGACTGGAGAAGGGATAGTACATGAAGGAGCTGTGATGAGACTGGGGAAGGGATAGTACATGAAGGAGCTGTGATGAGACAGGAGAAGGGATAGTACATGGGGAGCTGTGATGAGACTGGAGAAGGGATAGTACATGGAGAGCTGTGATGAGACTGGAGAAGGGATAGTACTTGTGGGGCTGTGATGAGACTGGAGAAGGGATAGTACATGGGGGGCTGTGATGAGACTGGAGAAGGGATAGTACATGGGGGCTGTGAAGAGACTGGAGAAGGGATAGTACATGAAGGAGCTGTGATGAGACTGGAGAAGGGATAGTACATGGGGCTGTGATGAGACTGGAGAAGGAATAGTACATGGAGGGCTTTGATGAGGCTGGGGAAGGGATAGTACATGGGGAGCTGTGATGAGACTGAAGAAGGGAAAGTACATGGGGAGCTGTGATGAGACTGGAGAAGGGATAGTACATGAAAGAGCTGTGATGAGACTGGAGAAGGGATAGTACTTGGGGGGCTGTGATGAGACTGGAGAAGGGATAGTACATGGGGGGCTGTGATGAGACTGGAGTAGGGATAGTACATGGGGGCTGTGAAGAGACTGGAGAAGGGATAGTACATGAAGGTGCTGTGATGAGACTGGAGAAGGGATAGTACATGGGGACTGTGATGAGACTGGAGAAGGGATAGTACATGGGGGGCTGTGATGAGACTGGAGAAGGGATAGTACATGGGGGCTGTGAAGAGACTGGAGAAGGGATAGTACATGAAGGAGCCGTAATTAGACTGGAGAAGGGATAGTACATGGGGGGCTGTGATGAGACTGGAGAAGGGAGAGTACATGGGGGGCTGTGATGAGACTGGAGAAGGGATAGTACATGAAAGAGCTGTGAAGAGACTGGAGAAGGGATAGTACTTAGGGGGCTGTGATGACACTGGGGGAGGGAAGAGTACATGGGGGGGCTGTGATGAAACTGGGAAAGTGATAGTACTTGGAAGACTGTGAGGAGACTGTGAAGGGGACAGTACATGGAGGACTGTAATGAGACTGGAGAGAGGATAGTACTTGGGGCCTGTGACCTTCTTGAACCCAAGCTATGGTGTTTCAGTCCCACTCTTTTATGTAAGGAAAGTGCATGCTCAGCAATTCCTTACCATATAATGATCATTAGAACTGTCCCTTACAATCATCAGTATCTGTTATGTTGAACCATGGGCAGCATGAACTAGGGATAGGTTCCCTCTGTACAGTTATGTATGATTCACTTTGAAGAATTTCTGAATTTCAGAGTATACAGTAGAACACCCTGGCAGTGTTTCCCTTCCCCACTGGCTCTGATTAATAGCTCCATAGGTATAGGAAGAGACTACTGAATCAGGGCCCTGGGGATGGCCTGATGACTTGGAGTCACATACCTGGTGATATATATATATATATATATATATATATATATATATATATGTTACTCTGAAAGACATAACCGTTCTTGCAACACGTGATAAAGAGACAGGACATAAGTACAGAAGTAAACAAGAGTCAACCTTGTACTGGGAATTTGCAGCAGATACAAGCAGGGCTTATTAAGAACTATATCATTTTTAGGAGCTTTTACTTTAAACTATTTGGAGGCTCGGACCTAAATTTATGTGATGAACACTTATAAAAATTTGATTTTATTCCCTTGAAAATAAGGCATCTTCAATAATTTCACAGTCCATATCCTCACGTTATGAAGAGTAGAAGCCTAATGCCTATATATTGATATTTATGTCTCCGTGCACATGTTGTTTTGACTTTACTACTTGATTTATTTTAACACAACATAAGTAAAGATTCTCCAGAGTGCATCGCTATAATATCTGTCATTGGAGCACAATGCATTTTTTCCTTTGTTATTTCTGTGTGTTTTTAGCTATCCTGGAATTGTTTCTACATCTGGAATGTCAGCTGTACGCATGGTAATGCTGACTAAGCTCAAATGCGCCCTGGGTCAGAGCAGATCCATGAGGAATATGAAGAACACTGTCTCATAAAAGAAAACCTATCTGGCCAAAGAAGGAACTGAATTCAACTTAAAGCAGTGGCTGTAGGTGATATCAATGAATTCCCACGTGCAGTCTTCTTTATAAGTAATTGTAGTACAGGTCAAAGTGCCAGGCTGAAAGAATAACACTGCCTATTAGCTATCTCACGTGCCTTAACAATACATCAAGATGTCTCCCAGGTACATTGCTTCCATTTCAAAGATAAAACATATTCTCAAAGATATACTGTGAAGACAGCAACATTTCCTTTAAAGGGATACTCCACTGCCTCAGCTGAGTGCGGCTGCCAGGGCTCGTGACCACATGACCACGCCCCTCGTGACGTTACAGCCACGCCCCTCAATGCAAGTCTATGGGAGGGGGCATGGCGGGCCACCACGCCCCCTCTCATAGACTTGCATTGAGGGGGCGTTACTGTGACGTCACAAGCCACAGCACCCACACTCAGCGTTCGGAACAAAATGTTCCAAACACTGAGGCAGGGGAGTGCTCTATTAAGTCTAATAAAAATGGGGAGACCCATTAGTAACCAGTGTACTAGCTATTAAATATTTCAGAGAGTATTTTACTATGTTTTTAATATTTATATTATACATATTATATGTAAAGGTTTTACAGATGTGGACAAAATTATTGGTCCCTTCCATTAAAGACAGAAAAACCCACAAGGCTCCTTGAAATAACTTGAAACTGACAAAAGTAATAATGAAGAAATAATTACTGATGAAATTCAGACATTGCTTTCATATTGCGGTTCAACTGAATCATTTTGAAAAACAAACTAATGAAACTGTCCTGGACAAAAATGATGGATCCTGAACTTAATATTTTGTTGCACAACCTTTTGGGGCAGTGACTACAAGCCAGCAATTTCCTTAACTCCCTATAAAATTTCTGCGCTTGTTTCCAGGTATCTTGGCCCACTCCCTATAAGATCCTGCTCCAGCTGTCTCAAGTGTAAAGGTGTCTTCTCCAGACGTCATGTTTGAGCTCCTTCCACAGATGTTCAATAGGATTCAGATCAGGGCTCATAGAAGCCACTTCAGGATAAGCCAATGTTTTGTTCTTAAAGGAGTTATCCACAATAAGATGATTTTAATACGTACCTGGCAGACAGTAATGGACATGCTTAGGAAGGATCTGCGCTTGTCTTGAGGCTAAATGGCAGTGTTGTGAGATTACCATAATACTGTGGCTAGCTTTTTGTGAACTGGTATTTCCTGTTTGAGTTTTGTTTTTTGCCTAAAAATTGCCTACAAATCCCAAAATTCAATTTTCCTCCCTCCCACACATCAGCCACCCCACCCATTGAAACATAAATGCGCTGCATCCATTCAAAAGAACTGTGGTTTTCAATCAGGGTGTCTACAGCTGTTGCATTAGTTGCAGATTGATCTCTCTCCCACCAAGCTATCCCTCCACCCATTGAAGCAGACAGGCTCCCTGTCATCAGCTGACTAGTGAGTCAGGTCTTGGGCAAAATCTGGGAAAAATCTGAGACAACAGTCATTTTGTATGCTGTTAAAAATAAATATTGGGATGAAAATCACATAAGAATTGTTAGAAAATCATCACACAAAGGTACAGACACTATATTATGAACTACAGTACACTAACTTTACAGCCCCTGTAGCATAGTCAAATAAAAAAAATACACCTTTAACCATTCTTGCACATATTTAGCTGTGCGTTTTGGGTCATTATCCTGTTGGAGGACCCCTGACATGTGACTGAGACCCACCTTCCTAACACTGGACAGCATTTCTCTTCAGAATGATAGTCTTGAGATTTCACTATATCAAGTTCAGATTCAAGACACCCTGTGCAAGATGCAGCAAAGCAGCCCCAAAACATAACCAAGCCTAATCCATGCTGCACAGTAGGCCCAGTGTTGTATTCTTTGTATGCTTCATTTTTGCATATACAAACATAGAGCTTATGTGACTTGCCAAAAAGCTCCAGTATTGTCTCATCTGTCCCAAGGACAAGCCACAAAGCTTCTGGAAAAATTTCCTTTTTCATTTAACTTTAACTTCTGTGGAGAGTATCAACAATGTTGTCCATGTCTGTATATGCAGTTTTAAAGGGGTTGTCTAGAAATGCAAGAAAGGGTTTGCACCACTCTTTTCTTTGGGCTGCTTCTACATAAAAACTGACCCATGCTTCCTATTACTGCATTACTCCATTAGTTAAAGGGGTATTCCAGGATTTTTTTTTTTGATTTGACTATGCTACAGGCGCTGTAAAGTTAGTGTAGTTCATAATACAGTGTCTGTACCTGTGTGTGACACTTTTCTCACAATTCTTCTGTGATTTTCACCCCAATATTTATTTTTAACAGCATACAAAATGACTGTTATCTCAGAATTTTCCCAGGATGCAATGCGGCTGAAACCTGACTTACTAGTCAGCTGATGACAGGGAGCCTGTCTGCTTCAATGGGTGGAGCGATCGCTTGGTAGGAGAGAGATCAATCTGCAACCAATGCAACAGCTGTAGGCACCCTGATTGAAAACCACAGGTCAATGAATGAATGCAGCTCATCTATGTTTCAATGGGTGGGGTGGCTGATGTGTGGGATGGAGGAAAATGGAATTATGGGATTTGCAGTCAAAAAAAGAAAAATCAAACAGGAAATACCAGTTCACAAAAAGCTAGCCACAGTGTTATGGTGGTAATCTAACAACATAGCCATTAAGCCCCAAGACAAGCGCAAATTCTTCCTAAGCATGTCCATTACTGTCTGCCAGGTACATACTAAAATCACCTAATGGTGGATAACCCCTTTAAGAAAACAAAAGTTAGCTGTTATTGAACAATTATTAATTAAATCTTAAACATATATTCCTACAATATCTTCAGAAATATTATTTCAGACAAAGTACATTCACTATATTAGCTTCAGGGATCCCAGATATTTCAGCCAAACCAAGATGCCCTGCTCGTATTTCAATAGTTTGTTGTGCTTGGGCCTGTTTGTTCCAGACGTTGGTTATGTTTCTGCTTCAACAACTGATGTTTTCTTATGATATACTTGATTGATATGTCAGAACATAATAAGGTGAAAATGGAAGGACAACCCGTCAGGGGTATTTCGGTGATAGTGTGTATGGTTTCTATTGAAAGATCATTACATAATGATGTGAAAAGGGTATTTTGTTTTGTTTATTTTTCTTGTGTAATTACTGTCTAAAACTTTAAAGATGAGAAAACAAAATACGCAGAAAAAAATGTTTTAAAACCTTTTTCGGACCATGTGAATTTAGTTTGTTTTGACTCCTCACCTTTTTTTTCACCGACAGATTTGTATGAGGGGTTATTTTTTAGTGCAACCCTTAATTTTACCATATAATGAATTAAGAAACAAAAAACTAATTGTGGGATAAAATCATTTTTATTTTGCATGTTTTTCCATTAAAAAAGGGGGGGTGTTGTTATTATTAGGGAGAACTTTTATATATTTAAAAGCTTTTTTTATTCCCCTTCTTGTACAAGCAATCCCTTAAATGCTTATACAGTTCACCAAGCGATTTCGGTGATCTACTTATACAGCTGTAAAATGAATATTTCTTGGGCATATACAGAACAAAAAATGGGCAAAAACTTCAAAAACCTAGTGCCTCTCTGTCTTTCAATTATTGTTTTACACAGTATATCCCTTAAAGTATCAGCCCCTTAATTCAGCCTATAGTAAGCCTAACATTTTGCACTAAAATATCAAAATAATATAAAAATTCTTGTTTTTATTCTCCACCACCCAACTGTGCTCATTACCCTGCTAGATGAATACCTTGAGGGGTTATAGTAAAATTTGTTTTAGGGATTCTTATATTTTTTATTCTTATATTCTTTATATATTTCAAAACCTTAAAAAATTTTTTTTCAAATCAACTGGTGCCAGAAAGTTATACAGATTTGTAAATGACATGCTCTAGAGAAAGTTGTGTAGTTATTTCCAGCCTGACGACAGTGCTCTCTACTGCCACCTCTGTCTGTGTCAGGAACTGTCTTGGGCAGGAGAGGTTTGCTATGGGGATTTGTTTGGACAGTTCCTGACACAGACAGAGGTGTTTCTTTATTTCTGAGGTCTGTGTCTGAATCAAGTAGCATCTTATGGCCACAGATGGGATCTAAACACTGTAGAATGAATGTAATAAGCATTGACACACTTCTCTGTTAGCACTTGTTATGGAAAAAAAAAATGATTAAAAATTGATTTCACCTATTTTGGTTCACACATTTGCTACATGTTGTTTTGAATACTTTCAGGGGTGTCATTTAAAAGTGGGTGATTTTCTGTGATTTTGTTCTACTGTACAAACACCTAAAAGTCACTTCCAGCCTGAATTGGTAAATTAAAAAATAGGTTTTAAAATAAGTTCTGAATTGGTGAAAAGAGGTGTCACGTTGAGTCAATAGTGCAATCCTGCGCTCACCGGAATCCACTATCCCTGCCTACTTGTGTAATTACCCTAAGCAATGATTCCACAACATGGAGAGAGTCCCTCTGCTGGAAGTGCAGGTGCTCTGTTTTCATAACAAAACAAACACAGTAAAAGTCAGGGGAACAGGTTGGGAGACAAGAGAAAAACTCACAGAAATAGAGTAGTAAACTTGCTGGGGTCAATACCAAGATGACTGCAAAGTACAAATACTATAGACAAAGATTAACCGTTACCAAGCCAAAGTTAGAAACCAGAGATACAAATAAGCACAGCTACTGGCCAGGAGAAATTACCCACAGGCAATCAAGTGAGACAACTGAACTCCTTTATAGCCCAGCCAAACAGGGCGTGGACAAAGACAGAATACCATTGGCCGGTTATCCATGGCTCCTGATTGGCCTGTACGTCACCAGGCTACACATAATTCTTTAGCAAAACACCAGAAAACTTAACTCTACAAGAAGAATCAGGTTGAGTCATTACAATGGGGTTTGAAAAAATTCCTAAAGGTTAGTTCTAAAATGACAAGCCTTAGTGTTACTATCATAATAATATAATAAAAATTAAAAATTAAAGAAATGATATGCCATGCACACATGTCAAAAGTTTTGTTCAGTTGGGGGTCTCACATCCCAGCTCAGCATTTGATCTCTCAGTATGCAGATTACAGGCTTCATAGACTATAGTGGAGCCCCCCTACTGCAATGAGCAAGGGGCCGGGGATTTTTTCTTATGACAGTTACACTTTAAAAATGAATGCTTCCATAAAGAAGACATATGGAACAGATAATTATGACTTACATGCGTGTATGACTTTTACAAGACGAGAAATAAAACATTCGAAAGCTGAATGTTTTCCAAATATTTGATATGTATTTAGCAAATAAACACAACACGTACTGACCAAATTCAGCTTGCATGATTAAAAGCCAAATTTGAAAAATAGACTTGCACCTATAAGGGGTTAAAGGGATACATATTAAGGTAGTATTTCAATCAGCCTAAATCCGGTACAAACTCCTAAATTTCTCCATCCGCTGTATAAGGGACTGGTTGCTACTTTCATGTTTTGTGACTGATAAATTATTTTAGGGCCATCTGCTTTGCATTGTTTTTTTTTCATGAAAGAATGAGCCATATACAATTCTTCTACTAAACCTTTGAAGAGAACGTTCCCATACAAAGAACACTTGTTTACTGGCTATGTGGTTGTTTACCCGGTACTGCCATACGTTATTCTAAAGGTCACATATGAGGTAATATGATTGCATGAGTCATCATCATCCATTACGCTCTGCATCCAGGGACCATGAACACTGCAGCTTTTGGAAGGACAGTATCAAAGCGTTCTCTTTCATGTGTCTGTCGCTTTGCAGGGGTTATCATGGCAAGGCCGAGAAGTACTCTGAACTAGATATAGTACCGGGCAGATATGACTTAAAATGGGCATAATGAATGAGTAATATGAAAAGCAAATGGAAACAATTTTGCCTTCGACTCTGTGTTCTCTTCTCCTCTCGCTATCGTCTGTTCTGATTAATCTAGTGATAAAGAGAGATAACAGGTAACACAAAGACCCAAAGGATTTTTTGTTTTTTTCCCTGTTGCAGACATCCAGTAGGGGAGCTGGCCATAGCACTGTGCCAGGGTCGAAGAGGGAGAAACAGAGGAGGTGAAAGAGAGGGCTGGCAGCATATGTAGTCTGGCTGGAACTTGTGTCCCCACACAGCCTGCCAACATCCCCCATCCCTTTGGCTGCTAGAAAATAAAACAAAAAACACTGAGAGAATCAATGGGATGCAGATCAAAAAAACAGGAAGGAATTTCTTGCATCTCTGTCATGTTATGTTCTAACTGCCTATAAATAACAAATGCAAAATGTGACAAACCCCACAGTTCTTTTTTGTTATCCACGCAACTTTACATTATTTAATATACGTTTTTCTTAAGACAATTTGTGCAAACCATTCCGACCTGACACAATACTAGCATAACTGCATACTAACCTTATAGTATATACCGTTCTAAAGGAACATTCTAGGAAACATTGCCTAGTGCGAGGCATAAGACTGGGTTCACATATGTCTGGCATCCAGCATAGGTGAACTCAGCCTAAATCTAGATGCAACTGATGCCACAACTGATGACAAGTTGTCATCAGTTGTATGGCATTCGGTGTCCATTGTTTCTGCACAGCGGACAGGGTAAGGCAGCAAGCTGTGTCCCCCTGTCCGGTGCCCTCCGGTGTGTTTAACTCCTTAAGGACCAAGGACGTATGAGTACGTCCTTGGTCCCGCTCCCGTGATATAATGTGGGGTCCCACGGTGACCCCGCACCATATCACGGCGGGCCAGGCGTCATAGTGAAGCCGGGACCGGCCGCTAATAGCGCGCGGCCCTGATCGCGGGGCCACACGCTATTAACCCTTTAGCCGTGCGCTCAAAGCTGAGCCACGCGGCTAAAAGTGAAAGTAAAAAGTGCCGGTTAGCTCAGGGAGCTGTTTGGGATCGCCACGGTGAAATTGAGGCATCCCGGACAGCTGTACTACAGGAGGAAGGTCTCTTACCTTCCTTCCTGCAGTCCGATCGCCGATTGAATGCTTCAAGCCTGAGATCCAGGCTTGAGCAATCAATCGCCGAAAACACTGATAATTGCATCCCTATGGAGATGCATTGAACACTGTTGAAGATCAGTAAATGCAATGTTATAGTCCCCATGGGGGCTATAATATTGCAAAAGAAAAGTGTAAAAAAAATCATTAACCCTTTGAATTATCCCTTCCCCTAATAAAAGTTTGAATCACCCGGCATTTCCAAAAATAATAAAAAAACTGTGTGAATAAAAACAAAAATAAACATACGTGGTATCGCCGCGTGCGGAAATGTCCAAATTAAAAATATATACTGCTAATTAAACTGTGCGGTCAATGGCGTACGTGCAAAAAAATTCAAAAGTCCAAAATAGCGTATTTTTGGTCACTTTTTATATCATGAAAAGATTAATAAAAAGCGATCAAAAAGTCAGATCAATGCAAAAATGGTACCGACAAAAACTTCAGATCACGGCGCAAAAAATAAACCCTCACACTGCCCTGAACACAGAAAATTAAAAAAGTTATAGGGGTCAGAATATGACAATTTTAAACGTATAAATTTTCCTGCATGTAGTAATGATTTTTTTCTGAAGTAATACAAAATCAAACCTATACAAGTAGGGTTTCATTTTAACCGTATGGACCTAGAGAATAAAGATAAGGTGTCATTTTTACAGAAAAATGTACTACGGAATCCCCCAATAGTTACAAAATGGCTGTATTTTTTCAATTTTGTCGCACAATGATTTTTCTTCCCGTTTCGCCGTAGATTTTTGGGTAAAATGACTGATATCATTACAAAATAGAATTGGTGGCGCAAAAAATAAGCCATAATACAGATTTTTTTAAAGGTAAGGAGGAAAATACGAAAGAGCAAAAACCGAAAAACGCCCGATCCTTAAGGGGTTAACCATCTGGCGTCAAAATTGAGACACTGGAGGATTGAGTGCTCGCCGGATGCAAACTGTGCTGGACGACTGATATATGTGAACCCAGCCTAACACAGTATATCACAGTATGTACAGAAGTATTAGCAGGTGGCACTACTGTTCTAACTAACAGAGACAAGAAGAAAACATACATATGAACATACCGAGTGAAAGTCGGGCAAAGAAAGCACATCCAAATATAGTCCAGCAGAATCCACACTAAAAGTATCATTAAAAAAAAATCGGCACTCACCCATAAAACTTAACTTTTACTTCTTCACATTAAAACTGTTTTCATGGAAAAAGATGGACACCACCGGTTTTAATAGGAAGCAATAAAAGCTATGTTTTAAGCTTGAGTGCCTATTTTTTCTATATGATATATTTTAGAAACATATCACAGTATGTTTCTTTAATGGGAACCCCTCACAATTAAAAATGCAATCCTTTTCTGTACACAATATATTATAAACAGAAAAAAACTGAGCAGATTGATATATTGGTTTGTGGGGGAAAATTCTGTATAAGGCTATGTTTCCACACAGTTTTTTTCTGACGTTTTTTTATTTTGGATGTCTGCTACTGCAGTTTTTGAGCCAAAGTCAGAAGTGGATCCAGTAGGAAGAATAAGTATAAGTCTTAATTCCAAGAAGCACAGTGGGTGTCTGGCAGTACCGCAACAATCCAAGTGCAGTATGGCCAGCGACTTAGAAATAAACCGGACAGTTCATATGCAGATCCAGGTGGTGCAGCGAGTACAGCTATATCATTCCATGTAGGAGATCAGAAGAGAAAGACTCGGCGACTCACAATTCTGCAGAAAACTTATTTGTTCCATAAGGAAATGACAGATGCACATCATGCAGAGGAGGGCAGGGTACAAGGCAGGGGTGCGGGTAGGACAGCGCGGTTTCGTACCGGACTGGCACTTCCTCAAGCTACTTGTATAAGTCTTTCCTTAGTATTTCCAATTCCCTTCCAATTCGCTTGAATACACTTCTGGCTTTGGCTCAATAGCTGCAGTTGCAGTTCCACCTGTGGGGAAACCTAACTTGGAAAATATTGATTGAAATATCTTTTCATCATGGGCAAAGGAGTCCAGCATGTGGTCCTACTCAGTGACTGACAGCTGTCTTTATAATGTAAGCTCATACAGGGAAGGCTGTCAATCACCGATTAAGACTACCCATTAGACTATTATTGCCATAAAGAACAGAGATTTAGATCAATGTATTACAAGTTATATTTTTAGGGCGTATTTTAATGTGAAGTGGCATGGTCACTGAATTTAAAATAGTTTACGCTTGTCGACAATCATAAAATGTGTTTGAAATCTCTGCAAGCTCAGAGCCGACAAAGATTTCCTCAAGCACACAGGCGACCTTATGCGCAGGGATTTCCAGGGAAATCCTACGAGCCTGTGCACTGGTAGGGCATTCATTTAGACCGGCAACAAAGATGTCGTGATAAATGCCCCTCTATATACACTGCTCAAAAAAAATAAAGGGAACACTAAGATAACACATCCTTGATCTGAATGAATGAGCTAATTGTATGAAATATGTGTCCGTATGACCTCCCTACAATGCCTGGGCATGCTCCTGATGAGGTGGTGGATGGTCTCCTGAGAGATGTCCCCCCAGACCTGGACTAAAGCATCCGCCAACTCCTGGACAGTCTGTGGTGCAAAGTGGCGTTGGTGGATGGAGTGAGACATGATGTCCCAGATGTGATCAATCAGATTCATGTCTGGGGAATGGGCAGGCCAGTCAATAGCATCAATGCCTTCCTCTTGCAGGAACTGCTGACACACTCCAGACACATGAGGTCTAGCATTGTCTTGCATTAGGAGGAACCCAGGGCCAACTGCACCAGCATATGGTCTCAAAAGAGGTCTGAGGATCTCATATCGGTACCTAATGGCAGTCAGGCTACTTCTGGCAAGCACATGGAGGGCTGTGCGGCCCCCCCCAAAGAAATGACACCCCACACCACCAGGATGGTGCGGGCAGCAAAACATTCTCCTCGGCATCTGGTGCAGGGCCAGACCAGAGGGGTCCATCTACTAGACAATATTAACCACAAGACCTGGCAGAGTAATTAATGTGCAGGTAGAAGGACACCTAGGGAATAGTGATCATAATATAATACATTATAACTTGTTCGGCAATAAGGAAACCTTGCGAGGGGCCACAAAAACAATGAACTTTAGGAAGGCAAAGTGCGATCAACTCAGAGAAGCCCTTAACAATATAAAATGGGATATTGTCCTCAAAAACAAGAATACTGACACTAAATGGGAGACTTTTAAGAATATTTTAAATTCTCCCTGTAAGATGCATGTACCTTAGGGGAATAAAAGGGTCAGGAATAAAAGAAATCCAATGTGGATGAATAAAAATTTTAAAAGGGCAACAAATGACAAAAATAAAGCATTTAGACTACTAAAACAGGATGGCAGTGAAGAAGCATGAAAAAGCTAGAGTAAAATGTAAATTGTGTAAAAAAACAGATAAAAGCCACAAAAATAGAGACAGAAAGACTCATTGCCAAAGAGAGTAAAACTAACCCCAACATGTTTTTAACTATATAAATAGCAAAAAGGTCAAAAATGAAAGTGCTGGCCCTTTAAAAAATAATGGGGAAGAAATTATTGACGGGGATCAGGAAGAAGCAAATATATTAAACAAATTATTTTCCACTGTATTCACCGAAATACCGAAAATGAAATGCCAGGTGAAATACAGTGTGATAAGGTAAACTCCCCAGTGCAGGTCACCTGTCTAATCCAGGAAGAAGTACAGTGCCGCCTACAAAAAATCTAAATAGACAAATCACCAGGTCCAGATGGCATTCACCCCTGTGTTCTAAAGGAATTAAGTTATGTAATAGACAGACCTCTATGACAGACCTCTATTTTTAATAGTCAAGGACTCTATAGTGACAGGTAAGGTTCCCCAGGACTGGTGCATAGAAAATGTGGTGCCAATGTTTAAAAAGGGGTCAAAAGGTGACCCCCTGAATTATAGACCTGTTAGTTTAACCTCCATTGTAAATTGTTTGAGGTGCTATTTTTGAGTATCTTGATAAAAATAAATGTATCCTCTCAAACTGACCTAGAAACATAGAATGTGTTGGCAGATAAAAACAATTTGGCCCATCTTTGGCCCAAGTTTGCCCAATAATCTGAATCCTATCAATAGTCCCTGGCCCTATCTTATATAAAGGATAGCTTTATGCTTATCCCATGCATGTTTTAACTCTTTCACTGTATTTGCAGCGACCACTTCTGCAGGACGGCTATTCCATGAATCCACTACTCTCTCAGTAAAGTAATACTTCCTGATATTACTGCATAAACCTTTGCCCCTCTAATTAACCTGAACAGTTTTTATGATGAGGTGAGCTCCCGACTGGACCAGAGGGAATCGCTGGATGTCGTATATATGGATTTTTCCAATGCATTTGATATGGTGCCACATAAAAGATTGGTTCCTTAAAAGAGAAGGATGGGGCTGGGGGAGAATGTGTGTGAGTGGGTAAGTAACTGGCTCAGTGATAGGAAACAGAGGGTGGTTATAAATGGTACTTATTCTGATTGGGTGACTTTTACTAGTGGGGTACCACAGGGGTCATTAATGACCTTGTAGAGGGTTGAATAGTAAAGTAGCAATCTTTTCAGATGATACTAAATTCTACCACTGTACAAATCACAAGTCAGACCACAAAGAATACTGTGTACAGTACTGGGCACCAGTGTACAAGAAAGATATAGTGGAGCTGGAGTGGGTTCAAAGACGGACAACTAGGGTAATACGGGGAATGGGAGGACAACAGTTCCCAGGAAGATTATTAGAATTGGGGTTATTTAGTTTAGAAAAAAGAAGGCTTAGGGGAGACCTAATAACTATGTATAAATATATCAGGGGACTGTACAGAGATCTCTTCCATGATCTATTTATACCCAGGACTGTATCTATAACAAGGGGGCATCCTCTACGACTAGAGGAAAGAAGGTTTCTACACCAGCACAGACGGGGGTTCTTCACTGTAAGAGCAGTGAGACTGTGGAACTCTTTGTCAGAGGAGGTGGTCATGGTGAAATCTGTAAAAAAGTTCAAAGGGGGTCTGGATGCATTTTGGAGAGTAATAACATCACCGGTTATGTATACTAGATTTATAGTACCAGAACGTTGATCCAGGGATTTATTCTGAAGCCATATTTGGAGTTGGGAAGGAATTTTTACCTCTAGTATGAGGGTTTTTTGCCTTTCTCTGGATTAACTTCTCAATCTAATGAGCTATGTTACTATGTATGTCTCCAAACTCTGTTAAATCTGTCACATGTGCTCAGTGTGAACCTGGTTTCATCTGTGAAGAGCACAGGGCGCCAGTGGCAAATTTGCCAATCTTGGTGTTCTCTGGCAAATGCCAAAAGTCCTGCATGGTGTTGGGCTGTAAGCACAACCCTCACCTGTGGATGTCTGGCCCTCATACCACCCTCATGGAGTCTGTTTCTGACTGTTTGAGTGGACACATGCACATTTGTGGCCTGCTGGAGGTCATTTTGCAGGGCTCTGGCAGTGCTCCTCCTGCTCCTCCTTGCACAAAGGCGGAGGTAGCGGTCCTGCTGCTGGGTTGTTGCCCTCCTACGGCCTCCTCCACGTCCCCTGATGTACTGGCCTGTCTCCAAGTAGCGCCTCCATGCTCTGGACACTGCACTGACAGATACAGCAAACCTTCTTGCCACAGCTCGCATTGATGTCCCATCCTCGATGAGCTGCACTACCTGAGCCACTTGTGTGGGTTGTAGACTCCGTCTCATGCTACCACTAGAGTGAAAGCACCGCCAGCATTCAAAAGTGACCAAAACATCAGCCAGGAAGCATAGGACCTGAGAAGTAGCCTGTGGTCACCACCTGCAGAACCACTCCTTTATTGAGGGTGTCTTGATAATTGCCTATAATTGCCACCTGTTGTCTGTTCCATTTGCACAACAGCATGTGAAATTGATTGTCAATCAGTGTTGCTTCCTGAGCGTACAGTGTGATTTCACAGAAGTGTCATTGACTTGGAGTTACATTGTGTTGTTTAAGTGTTCCCTTTATTTTTATGAGCAGTGTATCAATCTGATCCCCTCCTCTTAAGCATGATGACTGCAGAAAAGATTGCATTTTTAATGTAATGTAGACATTTAGTTTTTCATTGTGCACACCCGTTCTCTAAGACTGGGCTCACATGTAGTATTTTGGTTGATATTTGGTCCTTATTTTGGCCCACATTTTGGTCAGTATTTTAACCTTAACCACAAATATGTAAAAAACACAAAAAAAGTTGCAAATCTGTCCATTATAGTTTTTCTCTGTGTCGGTTCTACTCCCAATTTTACCTGAAAAATATTGATCAAAATGGTCTCCAAAAGGGACCTGTCTAAAATATGTAAACCCACACAGTTCACGGGATGCATAACAGTGTTATTTTTTCTAAGCATGGTATCCGGAGACTTTTAATATTGAACAGGTCATTTTTTACTTTAATCCTCCAGTGCTTGGAAATTTTCCATTTGCTTTTTCTTAATACATAGTACATATGCAGGTTTGCAAAATGTTCCTACTTATGGCAGCAGGGTGTTCCCTGCTAATAACAGTGTGCCAGAGCAGAATGATATCCAGCCACAGGCAGAATATGACTGGTGGGACCTCCATCAATCAAGAGAACGGAAGTCCTTTTGTACCACAAATGAACAGAGAATGCCATTCCATTGACTTGCTATGGGACTGCCGGAGACAGCCAAGCGCTGAGTGAGTCCCCACCGATGACATACTTATCACCTATACTGTATATACATGAAACGTTACAATTTTGCGAAAATACTTGATAGTAAATTGCTGCCCTCCATATACTGTATATCACAGTGCATGGAAAACAAGGTTCAAATAAGGTTCCCTTTATTTCAAATATTTAAATCTAACATTATGGAAAAGCTATGGAAATGAGTAAATGACTAGACCAACTCTTAGGCTGACTTCACACTGAGGAATTTGTGCACAAAAAAACAAGTGCGGACATTGCGTACATTTTCCCGATCCGGTGGCTGCTAGGACCACTCAGAAATGTGCCGTCTCATAGATGGCAATGTATTTCTAAGTGAAATCTGCAGAAAGAATACATGTCTATTCTTTCTGTAGCCGCCAGGAATGGGATTTCTGTGGCAGAAACATATGGTGTGGAAATTCTGCCATGTGCACAGTGTGCAGAATTATATTGAATTACATTTTCAGAGATAGATTTTTTTAATTTTTAGTGAGGTGTTTCCCAACCAGGGTGCCTCCATGCGTAGCAAAACTACAACTCCTAGCATGCCCAGACATTCTGAGCATGCTCTGAATTGCAGTTTTGCAACAGCTGGGGCACCCTGGTTGGGAGCCACTGATTAAGTGACTGGTAGGAGCTCATATGGCCTACCACCATCTTGGGACAAGGGTGAAGCCCCAATCAGTGAAACTGCAGAATTCTCAAGGGTGTAACTGTAGGGGTTGAAAAGCTGGCCAAAGGCCCTTCTGCCATATCAGAAGACTCCAGAATTAAAAGCGGTCCATGGTAGATGTAAGGCTCTTTTACACTCATCGAGGTTGTATTATACCTAGCAATCCACATAGTATAAACCCACAAAGCTTCAAAAGGCTCACAATATAGGGTCATCCAGCCATTGCACAAGACCTGGCTCGAAAACGTGCAAACTGCACTATGCTACTACCCAGGTTCCCTCAAATCTCTTCTTTTTTTTTTTTTTCTAAGTGAAAGAAGAGGCAGCATACTGGACAGATTTAGCTAAACAAATCCATATTGCTGTAACCAGAACAGTCCATACAAAGCAGGAAAAAAGCAGAATTGTGTTGATTCTGGCTCACAGACATTGTTGGAAGGAGCACAGAAGTTAAATGAGCAGGAAGGTGCTTGTAGTTATCATGCTTCATGGGCTCTCAGCTCGATCTTGCACAGAATGTAATGAATTTGCTTAAAGTTCACATCTGTTCTAAACTGTTCGAAATAGGAACTTTGCATGAAAACTCTGTACCTTTGTTTAACAGATACCAGCATGTGAAGAGTAATGGATATGTACACATAGATCCGCAAGAAACAACACAGCTCCAGTACAATTTCTCCCTTGCTGTTTACAACAAGGTTATAAAATCAGACTAACTAGAGCCTGAGAAAGCAAACACTTTTATTTTCTTTTATTTCTTGCAATGACCCAGGCTTGGGAGTCATTTCGCTTTATAGCTAAGTCAGTGATATAGATAAGGAATAGAAAACAATTCAGTAGAGTTTTGATATATTAGTTAAAATTGAAGGTACTTAGTATAAAATATTCTTAAACTTATGAGGTTTTCCAATTTTTTAGGGAGAAAGTAGGCTTAAATGAACTGAAATAGGACCTATAGCCTTTCATGATGTATCTTGGTAAAGACATGTATTCCCCATGAAATAACAATTTCTCTCTGTCGTGCCGTTCCGCCGTTATTCTTACAAGAAATGTATGAATAAATAGCCAACTGGGTGTTACCTCTTGGGGGTGTGACAGTGTCTGGCAGTGTCGGGTTTGATTGGATGGGGTCAGAAAGTGTAAGGCAGAGCTTTCCAAACTTAATGTTGGTGACACTCTTTTTAGATATTCATAGTTTGGTCACACACCCCGTGTTGTACCGCAAATTGCTCGTATCACGTTGTGCGTTCTACGATGCATATCATGATACCAGTATCAGCATAACAAATGTGTCTGCTACCCCCCCCCCCCCGTGCCATTTCATCACCTCCTTTATCATCCCCTGTGTCATTTCCTTCCCTCCTTCATTACCCTCTGTGCCACTTAATTCCTCCCTCCCTTGAATCCCCCCATGCCATTACATTCCCTCCTTCATTACCTCCTGTGCAATTTCATCCCCGCTCTTGACTACCCCTTGTTCCACATCATTACTCTCCCCCTCTTGATCCCCACTGTGCCATTGTATTCACACCTGGTTTGTGTCTCTCACTTTGCTCTGATAAGCTCAGGTTGAGATTTGGCATTACAACAGGTCTGACAAGCGACATCCTACTGTTCCTTAGCGCAACATCGGGGGCTCACTTATCAGTCCCTACAGCCACTGCAGCTCACTGATTTAAAGTGGCCATGTCACCGGCTGCAGCAGGGTTGTGCCCACTTAATAACAGTGATTAGGACTGTCCCCCAACACACCTACTGTAGTAAAAAGAAAAAGGGGGAGAGCAGAGCTTCCTCTAAGGGTAGACTGTTTGTACAATTTAGGGATTTGTCATATGGCAGGTACACATGTATAGATGTGAGCTCACCTGGCCGGGTTGTGTGTCAGACACAACCACCATGCAGCGCTTGTTTAAGCAGATCAGCGGAGCAGCCTCCCGGGAATCAAGCTATGATTCCCCTAGTCGATCAGGAACGTCAGTGAGGAGTGAGGAAAATACAGGGTTATTCCAGGCGCATACCGCAGTGATGGGATGTAGTCAAGATGAAATAAAACTTACTTTATTTGGAGCCAATTTCAGTGAAATTGGCTCCAAATAAAGAAACTTTTATTTAATCTTGACTACATCCCATCACTGCGGTATGCGCCTGGAATAACCCGGTATTTTCCTCACTCCTCGCTGACGTCCCCAACACACCTAGGGACTGCTGCTGACACACTAATGTGTTTCATCATCTAGGTTGGAAAGCAGTAGATTAGGGACATGGCCCCAACTGGTAACACCCAATTGGCAAATTATTCATGCATTTCTAGTAAGAATGGCAGATGAACTGTTATTTCATAGGGATTATTACAAAAAAAAAAAAGTCAAGAGAGGCCACAGGCCATCCTCCAAATAATGAAGTTCACATTTATTTCAATGTCATGCCGACTGTCCCTGTGACAGACCCCCTAGAAATTCTATGGCAGCTGTGGTGACCATAGTTGGTGTGAGGCATCACATAAGGCCCAGGGGCTGGTTCTTGGTCTCATAACCAAGGCAAGAAGGTAGAAGCAAGTACTGTGTAGGAAGGTAGGAAGATTTCAGCTCTGAAAACAGTTTTTTGTAGTTCTGAGTTATAAAATAGACCCTATCCCAGAAGCAGTGCATGATCTTAGTGATAGTAAAACTCAATAGAAATTGGTAACAGGGAAATGTAAAAAAAAATACTACAATAAGAAATATGAGCATGAGCTGGTGAGAGCAGAACTAGGATTTTCCTTCATCTGTCTGTGTATTCGTTCTTTCCTTTAGGACAGAGATCAAGGCTGATCACAGGATAAGGAAGAGTTTAAAAGCTGCACAACTGAATGTGAATGACAGAAGACTAGAAGTTAGAATGATTCAGAGAGGAACGTGAATACTTTGGGAAAAAGACTACATAAGGAGACAATTTGTGCTGTCCTCAGACTCATACAAAGCATATACAGATGTCTTAAGATGAAGTAAGAAATATGTTACTGACACCACCTGGATCACAGACATAATGTACAAAACATAAAGGTAATCACAAACCTGATTACAGCCCTAGTGAACTTAAGAAACACGATATTATACAGACATAACCCAGCATACAAAGGGCCAGACATTCTCATAGTTTGGGACAATCTTTGGAACCTGAGACTCCCCTAATTTAAAATCCAAATTATATTAACGTATTACTATTATATGGTAATTCTATTTTGTGCTGTTTAATGGTGGTCTGCATTCCATTTAAGGATACAGGAGAAGTGGGGAGGGTTCAACCTCTGGGACCCCCAACTAATCACAAGAACGGACATCAATTGTCCGATGAATGAATGGAGTGGCAGCATGCATGCTCAAGTACCAATTTATTTACTCTCTATAGGACTTTGAAACATTGCCGAGAAATGAATTTGGCTATGTTTGCATGCTGCCACTCCACTTCTCTTGGGGGACAACTGACTTACTTGCTTGTGATCAGCGGGAGTCCCAACAATCAATGATCAGCTAGGTATCTCATAAACTGTGGATGGGGGATCACATTTAATCTTTGTATACCCTCTTTAAGAGAGTTGTCTCAGGAAACACTTCATTGGCATGTTACTAGGACATACAACCAATGTCCCATCAGTGTTAGGAAATTTAGAAAAGTGCTGTGCCAGTTCCTCTCCTGTTGGCCACACTTTGCTCTTTCTAATGGGTCATCCATGTACTCTCTGGAATTGTCCGAGTTGGTAACACAGAACATAAAGTGGCACAGCACTTACCTATTGCTGCTGCCACTCTACTGTATGGATCAAGGGGGTATACATAGATCAGACCCCAACACGTGTTCACTGATGGCATTGCCTAACAATATGCCATCAATCATAGGATCACCCACGAGCTTTAGGTGTCATGCACATGACCCCTGTTATAGTTCCATAGGATACTTTTATATCAAAGCACACACTTTTCTGCTCCCATATTCCATAAATACCCTTGCTACAGAGCTATTTCTCCATAGAAGCATTGCTTCTTGTGAGAACGTGGTGCCTCATGTAGGCACCATATGGAAGAACACACAGTGTGTTCCTGTAAATTTCCAATATTTGTACATTAATAATCTAATTCAGTATGTATGGTAGAAGTAATCCTATATATATGGTTACTGTCATTGGAGCTCTTAATTTTCTCTGTTATGATGCATTGCTATTAAACATTGTGAACTGGCCCATCTGTTGCAGCTGTGAAGTCTTTATGACTCAGACCCTAACCATGCATAACCAAGTACTCAGCAAATGACTCCTTCAATTATAAATTCTATAACACGGAGTGTGTGCGAGGAACTCATTTTATTTTTCTATTGGGGTCTTCTCAAGGTAGAGTTTGAAGACCTGTTAGTCAAATCGGTAATAAATGTCACATTAGAAGCGATCCCTAATGTGGGTTTATTTTGTGCCCATTAATTTAACTGGAGAGGTGGTTACGTGTGCATAATCAACTCTCTATATAGTAAATATCAACTTGAATTCCGTTCTTCTCTGACAAAAACTTCTACACATGTAGACGCATCTTGCACTGACATGTGTGACATTGTGAACAACACATTACTGGATAGAGATATCTATTTGTTTTGACCCCCCTGCAGTAAGATTCTTATGATATCATGAATGGGGCCTGTCTCCTACCTCAGAGTGCTTTGGCCCCCACCTCCTGAAGCTAACTAGTCTCGGGAGTGTCAGCCCGCTCTACCAATCACCGCCTGAGGTGGGACTTCACTGTGGCTAGTGATTGGCGGAGTAAGCTGTCACTCCCAAGACCAGTTTGTCTCAGAAGTTGGAGATCAAAATGTGCTCCAAGATAGGGAATGAGCCCTTTTCTTAAAGGGGTTATCCACCATAAGGTTATTTAAGTACGTATCTGGCAGGCAGTAATGGACATGCTTAGGAAGGATCTGCACTTGTCTTGGGGCTAAATGACTATGTCATGAGATTATCCTAACATTGTGGCTAGCTTTTTGTGAACTGTTATTTCCTGTTTCACTTTCTTTTTTGACTACAAATCCCACAATCCAATGTTCCTCCCTCCCACACATCAGCCACCCCACCCATTGAAAAGAAAGACCTGTGGTTTTTAATCAGGTTGCCTACAGCTGTTGCATTAGTTGCAGATTGATCTCTCTCCCACCAAGCGATCTCTCCACCCATTGAAGCAGACAGGCTCCCTATCATCAGCTGACTAGTGAGTCAGGTCTCACCCGCATTGCAAGCTGGAAAAAATCTGAGTCAATTTGTATACTGTTAAAAATAAATTGTGTGGTGAAAATCACAGAGGAATTGTGAGAAAACCGTCACACACAGGAACAGACACTATATTATGAACTATACTAACTTTACAGCCCCTGTAGCATAGTCAAATAAAAAAAATTCCTGGAATACCCCTTTAAGATCAAAGCAGGGTCTCATTGGTCAGACCTCTCCTGCAATTAGACACTTATAAACTATCCTGTGGATACATTTTATTCCCTGGTTAACAGCTTTGAATAGGTTAAAATCTAAAAGATTGGTATTCATATAGGGAATAGGGCTAGCTAAGTTATCCAATGACATTCCAGTTAACTGAACATGAAATGCCACAGCCACTGGGCTCAGAGGTCATGTGCACTTTCACCAGAATGTATCCACTAAGGCCACTAAGTGTTCAGTGTACAGGGACATAATCACAGTCCACTAGGGGACTCCACAGCAGTGGCTGTGCTGGACCAGCAGTCAGTGAGCTGAAGGGTGAGTATCATTTTTTTTCTTTTGTCTCCTATTCCCTGCCTTTGTGTAATTTTGAAGAGATACTTCATTCATTTTTTTTTATGTATCTGGGCTTTATATAAACATATACTGACCTACCTCGCTCCCTTAGGGCTCCCTCAGTAACATCTTTCAGCTCCCTGCTCTTCTTCCTACCTCCAAGACAGACCTGTGTTGGCAGTGACATCTACTTATTGACACTGCAGAGCGATGTCTCAAAAGTAAAGAGAACAATGAGCGGGGAATTGGAAGACGCCATAGGGAAAGCCCTGAGGAAGCAAGGTAGATGAGTATGTTTGTTTTTTTTTTTTATTTTTTTTTCAAAATCAGATGTGACAACATTTAAAAAAAAAAGAAAAGTATTCAGAATACCACTTTAACCTTTATGAAGTTGCCCATCTGCCAGTGTTTCTAAAAGTGGCCATACATTTTTAATAATGTTCAGCCAACAGTTATCGCTTTCAACCATCCCATACAGATGAACTTACATTTAAGTGTTGTGTATGGGGAGGGGTAAGCCACAGTCAGACAGCTCTGGCTCTGATGTATCTGCCCCAAACAAAAGGATTGGACGGGGAAAACCAACACCCCAGTCCTTCTGTCCATTGATATCATCTGTTGGTAGAGAGGCTTCTACACCTTAGATAGTACAAGGTGTGTGGGCACCTTAAAGGGGGACTCTGGCCCTAGACATCTTATCCCCTATCCAAATTGATAGGGGATAAGATGTCTGATCCCGGGGTCCAGCACCCACCTGTCATCAGCCTCACTGGAGTGAAGATCGCTCAGTGTCTGATGACTCACGATACAGGGGCCGTATTGAGGGGTGGGGTGTAATGTCACGAGGGGTGGAGTCATGATGTCATGCCCCGCCCCTCAATGCAAGTCTATGGAAGGGGGCATGGTGTCCGCCACACCCCCTCCCATAGGCTTGCATTGAGGGGCAAGCCTATGGGCCACGCCACACCCCCTCCCATAGGCTTGCATTGAGGGGCACGGCGTGATGTCACGAGGGGGCGGAGCTGTGATGTCACAATACTCCAGCCCCTGTATCGTTAGTCACCAGACACGGAGTGATCTTCGCTCCATGAGGCTGATGACAAGTGGGTGCAGCAGGGAGATCGCGCGGGTCCCCAGCAGCAGAACCCCCCAATCAGACATCTTATCCCCTATGATAAGATGTCTAGAGCCAGAGTACCCCTTTAAGTAATATAGTGGCCCTGATTTACTTAGAGTTTTTAGGGGGGCTTTATTAGTGTGGGATATTCTTTCAGACCTGCATCATTCCACTTTATTTACTATGTGGACACACAGGTCAGGAAAGTTCTGGCCAGCTTCTTTTGGTGGGAATTTCCAGCCATTTATTCACAGGATTTTCTGTAAGTAAGTCAAGTTGTGAGAACATGCCCCTTTGTGGGTGGCCATGCCCCTTTTTAAGGTTTTCCGGGTTTATGTGGTGCAGTTCATCACACATTTTGGAGCAGACATATTTGGATGCACAAGCCTACAAAGCAAAACGGGTTAACAATAGTAAATCAGGGTCAATATGTAGCAAATACATCTGACATGCCGAGTTTTTTGGCTAGCTTAAATAGGCAAAATGCACTAGTGTATATTTCTGTGTCCTTTGTTAATTGATATTCTATTTAGGACCCTGCATGTTGGGTGACAACCTATGGAAGACCTGTAATTTTCCTTTGCTTTCGCAAATTTTTCCTTTTATGAGTATCTGTATATTTTAGATGCTGTTAAACTTTTATATCCACAAAGGAAACTGTAGCACATGCTTCACAAAACAAACTACAGGCATGTTTAAAATACACACAATTGTGTTCTGACTCCAAAATCAAGCCATTCCTGTCTTCATTTATTGGTATATGAAAGAATACTTTCCAACAAAAATAACATTGTAGGAAAAACACAGCATTTGCAGAGCACAGCCAAATAAATAGGAAATACATAAAAAAAAGAAAAACCCTGGCTGTGGCAGCTGAACGTCCAAGAGTGAAAGCATTGCCAGCTTCATGTGAACGCATCAGTGGCAGAAGCTTCTGCCCTCCAGACATGTCTCTAAGCAAAAGGACTACAATTGCTGGACAGACAGCGAATAGAACATCTGCCTCGGAATTACAAACTCATTTCAACAATGATATATACGTAAAAGAACAAAATCTTATTAAAGTAAAGGTGTACTTACATATAAAGAAACATGTTGAAGCAACCTGGTATGTTTGTAAAAGAAAAATGAAGTCTGCCAAAAAAGTTTGTTCTCAACCCGGCCACTCGTTTAGACAAGGGTTTCTCAACGTTTCGAAGCAAAAATACCGTATTTATCGACGTATAACACGCTCTTTTAAAACTTAAATTTAAGGCAAAAACCCTACCAGTGAGTTATACGCCAATAAATGTGCTGGTCATTGATTTAAAGTGGCCGCAGTGCCGGCCAGGTCCTCTGCGTGATCGCCCTGCAGTCGCCTTTGGTGACTGTTCTAAAATGGACGTGACCGGGCTGCTGAACTTTAACTAGCAGCCGGCGCTGCGGCCACTCTGACCAGTAGTGGCTGCAGGGAATGACGATGCCGCACAGGGGACACCACTCGATATTCTTTAATGGACGCCCATCCCGCAAGGCCTGCCACCTGACCTAAGCCTGCTGGAGCGTGGCCAGGTGAGGGAATACAGAAAATATAAAAGCAGGGGGGGGGGTGGATAATGAGCAAGGGGGGGGGGGGAATGACGAGCAGGGAGGGAAGGAATGATGAGCGGGGGGGGGGGGTGAGCAGGGGGTAAATGATGAGGCAGGGGGAATCACAGGGGAAAGGAGGCACAAAGGGAAAATGATGAGGCACACAGGGGATCAGAGGAGGGAAGGTAAATGTGGTATAGGGACTGATAAAAGGGGAGGAATGATGTGGCATTAGGGGGGGGGGGCAAACTGAAGAGTAGGGGCAATCAAAGTTGGGGGGATGATGAGGCATTTAGTTTAGAGATTCCAAGTCATTTATTTTACATTTATTAATTTTTTTACTCAAATTTCCCTGTAAAAAAGAGGGTGCGTGTTATACCCCAGTGTAAGGTATATGCCAATAAATACAGTAACTCTATAGTAAATGAAACGTCATTCATGTACATTAAGGCTACAATCAGTCACAACTGTAAACATTTTTGCTCTCTTTATAGCATGTTACACTGTGCTGCATCTATTTCTACTAGGCTGCTTCATTAGTGGCTAATAACATCACTCATGTGTGGGTGGTTACTGTATAGATACATCCTTATGAGGCAAATACTTAAAGGGATTATCCAGGAAAAAACTTTTTTTTATATATCAACTGGCCCAGAAAGTTAAACAGATTTGTAAATTACTTCTATTAAAAAATCTTAATCCTTTCAGTACTTATGAGCTTCTGAAGTTAAGGTTGTTCTTTTCTGTCTAAGTGCTCTCTGATTACACGTGTCTCGGGAACCGCCCAGTTTAGAAGCAAATCCCCATAGCAAACCTCTTCTAAACTGGGCGGTTCCCGAGACACGTGTCATCAGAGAGCACTTAGACAGCAAAGAACAACCTTAACTTCAGAAGCTCATACGTACTGAAAGGATTAATATTTTTTTAATAGAAGTAATTTACAAATCTGTTTAAAGGAGTACTCCGGCGCGCACTTTTTTCCTTTTATCCCGTCCGGGCTGCAAAATAAAAGAGAACACACTTTCTCTTACCTGCCAAAGAGCCCCCGGAGCTCCGGTACACTCCGGTACAGGTGTTCGGTCCCCGGGCTGTATTCTTCTTACTTCCTGTTAGCCCGACACGTCACACGGAGCTTCAGCCTATCACCGGCCGCAGCGATGTCCCGCCTCGGCCGGTGATAGGCTGAAGCTCTGTGTGACGTGCCGGGCTAACAGGAAGTAAGAAGAATACAGCCTGGGGACCGAACACCTGTACCGGAGCTCCGGGGGCTCGTTGGCAGGTAAGAGAAAGTGTGTTTTCTTTTATTTTGCTGGCCGGACGGGATAAAAGGAAAAAAGTATGCGCCGGAGTACTCCTTTAACTTTCTGGAGCCAGTTAATATATATATAAAAAAAAGTTTTTTCCTGGATAACCCCTTTAAAGTGTCACTGTCATTTAGAACAACTTTTGACATGTTGTCCAGACATGTCAAAATTTCAGATCAGCCGGTAAAGTGCTCCACCCGTCTGTCAAATCTGACCTTTTCAATCCACAGACTTCTCCATGCAGAGAAAAGGTCGGATTAATTTAGGGCGATGTTCAGCCTATGAGCGATGATTTTTTGACCTGTGACAATGACGCGTTCAGCCAACAGTTGTGAAGTCTACAACCTAGGACGATATCAGCCTCTCCGTGCAATAGAGCCCTAAGTGTGTATGTGTGTAAATGATATAGTGGAATAAGACTGTGCTCTATAGTATTGTACTACATATCCTTTGTAGATACAGTTCTCCCCACAATCTGGAATTTTGTTAGGAAATTGCAGTCAACAGGCTCCTGTCTAAAATGTGTGGAAAATTTACCTCTACCAAACTTCCCCTCCCCTCCTGCTGACTCTTCCCCCCCCCCAACAAAAATTTATGAATTGACAATGAAATTAGTGTTGAGCGGCATAGGCCATATTCGAATTCGCGAATATTCGCGAATATATGGACGAATATTCGTCATATATTCGCGAATATTCGCATATTCGTTATATTCTCGTTTTTTCACATATGCGAACATTCGCGTATGCGAAAATTAACATATGTGAATATTAGCATATACAAAATTAACATACGCGAAAATTCGCATATGCGAAAATTAGCATATGCGAATTTCCGCATATGCGAATTTTTGCACGCCAGTCTCACACAGTAGTATTAGAGCCTTCTATACACCACACAAGCTGGGAAGCAGAGAGGGGTGATCACTGTGATGTGTACTGTGAAAAAAAACAAAAAAACGAATATTCGTAATTACGAATATATAGCGCTATATTCGCGAAAATCGCCAATTCGCGAATATGCGATTTTCGCGAATAATATTCGAATTGCGAATATTCGTGAGCAACACTAAATGAAATCTAGCTTATGACTTAGAATTTTTTTTGCAATTTGGCCAAAATTGTCTACTTGGTGAGGGTATGTGCTCTTCAATATTTATATATGTGGCTTATATAGCAACAAGATACATGGTACTCATGGGAGCTATGGAGAGGTGCCATAAACAGTGCCATAAAATGAAGCCATAAAAGCGCCAAAAAAGTGTCATAAAATGAAGTGATAACCCTTCACCACTATCCTGCAGCTCTAGGCAATTTGTATAGGACCACATTTTAACATAGTAAATATCAATTTGCGCGGGAGCTTTTACTGAAATGAAAACACAGAATAACTTTGTATATTTTGTTTATGCCGTGCTATTCATTTAATGTTTACTGACTAGTTTGTGCCCAAATTTGTACTTTTAACTCGTGAAATTCCTGACATAATATTGTACGTCTGGTATGAAAGGGAGCTCAAGTGACTGTGAGATCTGAGATAATTCTCTGAAAAATTGCCAAGGACTTTGGATGAATTTTCATTGAGGAAATTGTTTTTTAAGGACAGGCCATATGTAAATTTTAAGAAACAAAGTACAGAACACTGCATCAACATTGATATGCATGCCTATAAAAAAAAGGGGCCTCCAACTGAGAAGTTTGGCAAAACACCAACAATCCTGTAATTCATTATCATCATGAATGGAATCCACTCTTGCTACAACACTGATAATTTGAGATACCGTGTTAAGCCAATATTTCACAATCATGTATATCATAACACAATAACAAACATAAAAAGAGAAAATAATATTGAGTCTCTTTCTCTATAACAGTATATATACTTACACTGAGACATCATTTTTATAGAGAATCAACATACAATGTAGGAGATGTGATGCGTCGGATCGGCGATCCCTGCGATGTCCAGACAGAGGATTAAAGGGGTATTCCAGAAAAAACTTTTTTTTATATATTTCAACTGGCTCCAGAAAGTTAAACAGATTTGTAAATTACTACTATGAAAAATCTTAATCCTTTCAGTACTTATGATCTTCTGAAGTTAGGGTTGTTCTTTTCTGTAATCTCTGATGACATGTGTCTCGGGAACCGCCCAGTTTAGAAGCAAATTCCCATGGGCGGTTCCCGAGACACGTGTCATCAAAGATTACTTAGACAGAAAAGAACAACCTTAACTTCAGAAGCTCATAAGTACTGAAAGGATTAAGATTTTTTAATAGAAGTAATTTACAAATCTGTTTAACTTTCTGGATCCAGTTGATATATATATATATATATATATATATATGTATATATATATATAAAAGTTTTTCCCTGGATAACCCCTTTATGTCATCTAGATATTGCTTCCGCGATTACTTAAAGAGGTACTCCAGTAGAAAGCAAATGTTTTCACATCAACTGGTGCGAGAAAGTTAAACAGATTTGTAAATTACTTCTATTTTAAAATCTTAATCCTTCGAGTACTTTTCAGCTGTTGTATGCTCCAGAGGAAGTTGTGTAGTTCTTTGCAGTTTGACCACAGTGCTCTTTGCTACCACCTCGGTCCATGCCAGGAACTGTCCAGAGCAGGGGCAAATCACCATAGCACAGTGGTCAGACTGGAAAGAACTACAGTGGTCCCTCAAGTTACAATATTAATCGGTTCCAGGACGACCATTGTATATTGAAACCATTGTATGTTGAGACCATAACTCTATGGAAACCTGGTAATTGGTTCTGAAGCCACCAAAATGTCATCCAAAAATAGGAAAAAGTGAGGATTAAAGAAAAATAAGTAGATAACTAATATAGATAAAGCAAATCCTTACATATAAAAGTAAGAAAGATCTGCTGGGAGCTGTAAATCATTGTCTATGTCAGTGTTTCCCAAGCAGGGAGCCTCCAGCTGTTGCAAAACTTGCTGGGAGTTGTAGTTTTGCAACAGCTGGGGCCACCCTGCTTGGGAAACAATGGTCTATGTAGAGGACAGGAGCTTCTTCGGGGTCCTGTACAGTACACACAATGTCCTAAAAAAGTAATGGAGTCGCCCTCACCTGGTTTCCAAAGGAGCAGGTAACCCTGGTACAGGTAAAGTGTACAGAACATGTAATACCTCCCTGTACTGTAGGGGGCGCTACCAGACATCAGTCAGTGTATACGCTTCAGTAATACACGGATTTTACCAGTGAATGCCCATTCTGATCGGTCGGTTCTTCCAGCCATTGACACGTTTCACAGATCTGGACTGTCTGTACATTGTATGTTGAGTCTGGTTTCAACTTACGATGGTCCAGAAAAGACCATTGTATGTTGAAACTATTGTATGTTGAGACCATTGTAAGTTGAGGGATCACTGTACACAACTTGCTTTGGAGTATACAGGAGCTGATAAGTACTGGAAAGATTAAGATTTTTAAATAGAAGTAATTACAAATCTGTATAACATTCTGGCACTAGTTTATTCTAAAAATGTTTTTTCCCCACCAGAGTACCCCTTTAAGCCTCTGTCCGGACATTGTGGGAAGCGCCAATCCAAAGCAACTCTTCTTTTATTACTGACTAGTAAAGAAGTTTATTGGGTAGATACATTAGTATTGATAGCCTACTTACCTCTGTTCAGTCGCACTGTAAATCTCTCCTCTTTGGCAGCTGCTAATTTTGATTGGGTCAAAATCGTGAAAGGACCTCAGAGCCACCCCAGAAATGGCCACCACGTTGGAAGAAAAGCTTATGACGACAGCTTTACTGTGATAAAAAGGCTGACTGAGATCATGCAACACAGGAATCACCAAAGGATTATTTCGACAGCTAAGAATATGAACACCTGTCGTAGGGAAGACGTGAAAGGTAAAAATTAGAAGCTCATCCATTATAAAAGATATTATTAAAAGATGCACAAATCATTATGTTTATTAAAAATTTTAACAATATGTTAAAATTACTAACATATTTATAACAAGTACATACATCGACACCACCCATCCCTACGATGACTTCACCAAAGATATAGAGCTATAAGGCTATGTTCACACATAGTATTTTGCTAATTATTTTTACCGAAAACTGGGAGCAGAACCGACAAATTCTAGTTTTTCTCTGTATCGATTCCACTCCTGGAACTGAATAAAATCCTGAGCAAAATACTGACCACAATACTATGTGTGAACATAGCCTGTATAGACTGAATTTTAAAGGGGTACTCCGCCCCTAGACATCTTATCCAATATCCAAAGGATAGGGGATAAGATGTCAGATCGCTGGGGTCCCGCTGCTGGGGACCCCGGGGATCGCTGCTGCAGCACCCCGTTATCATTACTGGGCAGAGCGAAATCGCTCTGCACATAATGACGGGCAATACAGGGGCCGGAGCATCGTTACGTCATGGGAGCCATGACGTAACGATGCTCCGGCCCCTGTATTGCCCGTTATTATGTGCAGAGCGATTTCGCTCTGCCCCTCGTGACGTCACGGCCTGCCCCCGTCAATGCAAGTCTATGGGAGGGGGCGTGGCGGTCATCACGCCCCCTGCCATAGACTTGCATTAAGGGGATGGGCCGTGATGTCATGACTGGCGGAGCCATGACGTCACGCTGCTCCGGCCCCTGTATCTCCCGTCATTACACACAGAGCGAACTCGCTCTGTGCAGTAATGATGGCGGGGTGCCGCAGCGGCGATCCCCGGGGTGCCGCAGCGGCGATCCCCGGGGTCCCCAGCAGCGGGGTAGGGGATAAGATGCCAGGGGCGGAGTACCCCTTTAAGGCTTATTTTGAGCCTCACTTTTGTCAGTATTTTATTTTATTTTTTTTTTAACAAAAAAACTAAAATTTGCAAACCTTTCTATTATAATTTTTCTCAGTGCCAGTTCAAGTTCTGGGTTTACCTAAAAATACAGACCAAATACTGACCAAAATATTGTGCGAGAGCATAGCCTAAATGTTAGGCTTCAGTTCTTTGAGCCGACCGTAGGAAACTATTCTAGGACTAACCTTCATCCTCAATCTATTCAGAACATGTTCTATTTTATATTGTGTGCCTCTCAATAAATCTGGCACCATCATACATGGTAGGAGATTACTTAAAGCGTTACTGTTCTTTACTGTAGTAAAATTCTGTTGTTTTCCAAATATATCAAAAGTTTAGATTTCACCTTAAAGGGGTACTGTGGTGGAAAACTTTTTTTTTTTTTTTAAACAACTGGTACAAGAAAGTTAAACAGATTTGTAAATTACTTCTATTTAAAAATATTAATCCTTTTAGTACTTATTAGCAGCTGTATGCTACAGAGGAAATTCTTTTATTTTTCAATTTCTTTTTTGTCTTGTCCACAGTGCACTTTGCTGACACCTATGTCCATGTCAGGAACTGTCCAGAGCAGCATAGGTTTGCTATGGGGATTTTCACCTGCTCTGGACAGTTCCTGATACGGGCATCAAGTTTCAGCAGAGAGCACCATGGACAAGACAAATAAGAAATTCAAAAAGAAAATAATTTCCTCTGTAGCATACAGCTGCTAACAAGTACTGGAAGGGTAAAGGATTTTTTAAGAGAAGTCGTTTACAAATCTGTTTAACTTTCTGGCACTAGTTTATTTAAAAAAAAAATGTTTTCCACTGGAGTACCCCTCTAAACCAGATACCATTTTAAAGGGGTGCCAGAAAGTTAAACAGATTTGTAGATTACTTCTATTAAAAAAATCTTAATCCTTCCAGTACTTTTTAGGGCTGTATACTACAGAGGAAATGTTTTTCTTTTTGGATTTCTCTTATGTCATGACCACAGTGCTCTCTGCTGATACCTCTGTCCATTTTAGGAACTGTCCATAGCAGCATATGCAGCATATGTTTGCTATGGGGATTTTCTCCTGCTCTGGACAGTTCCTAAAATGGACAGCAGAGGTCAGCACCGTGGTCGTAACATAAGAGAAATCCAAAAAGAAAAATACTTCCTCTGTAGTATACAGCCCCTAAAAAGTACAGGAAGGATTAAAATTTTTTAGTTGAAGTAATTTACAAATCTGTTGAACTTTCTGGCACCAGTTGATCTAAAAAAAAAAAAAAAAAAATTCCACGGGAGTACCCCTTTAAGTTATAACCAGGAGAAGTGCACTAGACTACCCGGCCTGGTGCCAAATCCCACTGATGTGCTCCATAGACTATAATGAAGTGCATCAGTCAGGTCAGGCAGCTGGTTGGGGAGTTAGTGCACTGCTGAAGGCTTTACCTGGCTATAGCACACAATTGCAGAGAGTCTCAGGACACAGTGAGACACAGTGTGATCTAAAACATGTCACAGGTTTACTAAATGACAGTAATGCCTTAAAGGGGTACTCCGCCCCTAGACATCTTATCCCCTATCGAAAGGATAGGGGATAAAATGTCAGATCGCGGGGGTCCCGCTGCTGGGGACCCCCGAGATCTCGGCTGCAGCACCCACCTCAACGGCTTCCGGCAATGCTGGAGGCTTTGGATCCCGACCACGCGAGCGGAAGAGCGTGACGTCACGACCCACCCCTCAATGCAAGTCTATGGGAAGGGGGCGTGACGGCCGTCACGCCCCCTCCCATAGACTTGCATTGAGGGGCGGGGCATGACGGCACACGGGGGCGGAGTCGTGACTTCACGCTCTTCCGCTCGCGTGGTCGGGATCCGTTGAGGTGGGTGCTGCAGCCGAAATCCAGAGGGTCCCCAGCAGCGGGACCCCCGCGATCTGACATCTTATCCCCTATCCTTTGGATAGGGGATAAGATGTCTAGGGTCTGAGTACCCCTTTAAGACCTGCCTATGAAATACTGGTCTATGTACATTTTCCACTAAGTGTCTATGTGATGTGAACTACTGTACTTGGCCTAAATTATGCATCATCATTTTTGGTTTTCCTGAGAATCTCAAATCTCAAAGAAATCTTAGGTAAATTTTGACACTTTATGACTTTTACGACTTGCAGGATGAAGGGAAATTCACTTTATCAAACTGAGCATTGTGATGGATTGTGATTGTGTGATACTTCTAAAAGTCTACTTCTGGTGACAATGAGAACTGTTTAAGGGAATATGTCAGTATGTTTTACCCCCCAAATAGTTGTTATAGCACCGATCCATATATGTAGCTTTTATTTTGGTACTCACTGGCAATCCCCCCAAGTCAACCTGCAAAGGGTCCATACACCGAAGCACCCGGTGGTCCATTATATTGTGCTGAGTATAGGAGGTGCCAGTGAGTACTGCGATAAGAACTACATATGTGTCACTGGGAAACGCAAAGGGGGAGATTTATCAAAACTGTAAAGAGGAAAAGTTTCCAAGTTGCCCACAGCAACCAATCAGATTGCTTTTTTAATTTTTAATGGCCTCTGAAAGATGAGAGAAGCCATGTGATAGGTTGCTATGGGCAACTGGTCAACTTTTACACTACACAGGCTTTGATAAAGCTCCCCCAAAGTAAAGTTACACGAAAGTTACACAATTAGGCTTCATTTGCATAAGAATAGTTAATTAATTTGCAGAGTTATGCAATTATATCAAAGCTATAGATGTTACCAGAACATCATTATTAAAATCTAAACATATCCTCAATGCCTTACCTTGCGTTCAGCACCATCTATTTTCCCAGCGCAGTTTTCTCTCTGTCTTCCAGTTCAGTCATCTCTATGGTGCAGTTGTGAGCCCTCACTTTCCTGCCTTCCTGTACTATCACTGCTTGTCCTGGGCGGGATGAATACTGTACCATGGAGACGGCTGAAGATGGAGAACACAGAGAAACCTGCCAGTTAAAGGAAAAGTCTGCACTAAACTGTGTTGTTAAAAGAGTACCAACCTTAAAGGGGTTATCCAGGAAAAACTTTTTTTTATATATCAACTGGCTCCAGAAAGTTAAACAGATTTGTAAATTACTTCTATTAAAAAATCTTAATCCTTTCAGTACTTATGAGCTGCTGTAGTTGAGTTGTTCTTTTCTGTCTAAGTGCTCTCTGATGACACGCATCTCGGGAGCTGTCCAGAGTAGAAGCAAATTCCAATAGCAAACCTATCCTGCTCTGTGCAGTTCCTGAGACAAGCAGAGATGTCAGCAGAGAGCACTGTTTCCAGACAGATAAGAACAACTCAACTTCATCAGCTGATAATTATTGGAAGGATTAAGATTTTTTAATAGAAGTAATTTACAAATCTGTTTAACTTTTTTAAACAGTTGATCTAAAAAAAAGTTTTTTTCCTGGAATACCCCTTTAAAGGGGTATTTAGGCCATAGACATCTTATCCCCTATCCAAAGGATAGAGGATAATACGTCTGATCGTGGGGGGCCCACCACTGGGAACCACCTTGATCTCTGTGCAGCACCTGGCATCTGTGTCGGGCTGCTGCTCCAATTGGAAACCTCTGAGTTACCGGGACTGGAGACTTCAAGCCACGCCCCCTCCATTCATGTCTAAGGGAGGGGGCGTGACAGGCCGGCCGTCACATCTCCAATCCCAGAAACTTGGAGGTTTCCGATCTGAGCGGCAGCCCGCCACAGAATGTCAGGTGCTGCACGGATATTGCGGGGGGAGGCGGGTGTCCCAGCAGCGGGCCATAGATGTCTATGGCCGGAATACCCATTTAAAAGACTACTTTACTAAATATGAATCTGCCCACCTTCAAAAATATTAAAAACACCAAATGACTATTAATTTAAATAAAAATACCTGTGATATTGAACAGTGCAATATTAAATAATATAACCTTAAGGGCAACACAACTTCATAAAAACTTTTTAGCACACATTCATTGATATAGGCAGACGGTGCATCTATGACATTGGAAGGGGTAGTTAGTGAGAATTGGGGCTAATTTATTAAAGGGGTATTCCAGGAAAAAACTTTTTTTATATATATCAACTGGCTCCAGAAAGTTAAGCAGATTTGTGAATTACTTCTATTAAAAATCTTAATCCTTCCAATAATTATCAGCTGCTGAAGTTGACTTATTCTTTTCTGTCTGGCCATAGTGCTCTCTGCAGACATCTCTGCTTGTCTCGGGAACTGCGGTTTGCTATGGGGAATTGCTTCTACTTTGGACAGTTCCCGAGACACGTGTCATCAGAGAGCACTTAGACAGAAAAGAACAACTCAACTTCAGCAGCTAAAAAGTACTGAAAGGATTAAGATTTTTTAATAGAAGTAATTTACAAATCTGTTTAACTTTCTGGAGCCAGCAAATCTGACCTTTTCAATCCACAGACTTCTCCATGCAGAGAAAAGGTCGGATTTATTCAGGGCGATATTCAGCCTATGAACGATGATTTTTTGACCTGTGACAATGACGCGTTCAGCCAACAGTTGTGAAGTCTACAACCTAGGACGATATCAGCCTCTCCGTGCAATAGAGCCCTAAGTGTGTATGTGTGTAAATTGTATAGTGGAATAAGACTGTGCTCTATAGTATTGTACTACATATCCTTTGTAGATACAGTTCTCCCCACAATCTGGAATTGTGTTAGGAAATTGCAGTCAACAGGCTCCAGTCTAAAATGTGTGGAAAATTTACCTCTACCAAACTTCCCCTCCCCTCCTGCTGACTCTCCCCCCCCCCCCCAACAAAAATGTATGAATTAACAATGAAATCTAGCTTATGACTTAGAATTTTTTTTGCAATTTGGCCAAAATTGTCTACTTGGTGAGGGTATGTGCTCTTCAATATTCATATATGTGGCTTATATAGAAACAAGATACATGGTACTCATGGGAGCTATGGAGAGGTGCCATAAACAGTGCCATAAAATGAAGCCATAAAAGTATGGACATATCTGTCCATTTTAGGAACTGTCCAAAGCAGCATATGTTTGCTATGGGGATTTTCTTCTACTCTGGACAGTTCTTAAAATGGACAGAGATGTCAGCAGAGAGCACTGTGCTCGTGATGTCAGCAGAGAGCTCTGTGTTCCAAAACGAAAAGAATTTCCTCTGAAGTATTCAGCAGCTAATAAGTACTGGAAGGATTTAGATTTTTTAATAGAAGTAATTTACAAATCTGTTTAACTTTCTTGCACCAGTTGATAAAAAAAAAAAAGTTTCACCGGAGTACCCCTTTAAGAAAGGTGTATATAGCTCACTCAATAATACCTGACCAGGCTTATACTTAAAAAAAGCCTAATAAAGTACATAAAGAATTTGGAAAGAAAGTTGTCAGTCCTCAAGGATGTAGTAATAGGGGAGAGGGTAAGTAGAAAAATTGTAGAGGATATTTTCAGTTAGAAAAAATAATGATAATAACCAATAAATACCAATAGATACATATTTATTATCATTATCTTATCTAACAATGTTTCTACCTGTTATTAAACTTTTGCCTTCCCCCACCCAAACCTTCTTTCAAAATCATCTCGGCTTTGTCCTGTGTCTGCAAGACAAGCAATACAAGTCTATGGAGGGGAAGGGGGAATCTGCTGTAATATGCCTCCTGAAGTGACAGCTATGCTTTAATGTACTAGTCCTGGTCCTGACTCCTACGGATTCCTGACTAAACTCCTTTCCTCTCCTGCCTACTCATGGCTTTGCTCCAGTCATGACATTTGGATACTACATCTAGTTTCTAAACTGTAGATGACCCTTTCCTCCATTCCTGATCAAGTTCTTGTGCTGTGATTGTATTTCAATGGCCATGCTACAGCTCCTGATTGTATCTTCTGTCTCCTGCTTCTGGACAGGCACCTAGTACCTGTGCTCTGTGTTCCAGCTTCGTGTCTGTTCCTGGTCTCAGTGCAGCTCCTAGTTTCTTCCTAATAGGCATATTCTTAGCCAGATTCCTGTATTTTCCTTACCGGTCTTCTTGGTTCCAGTCCACATTCCAAACCTTGGCTTCTTGGTCCTTTTCCATGATCCACTTATTACATATTCCCTAACTGACCTTGTCCCACTTCATATGGCTGCCAACTGGTGACTAGTTTGGGACCACAACATTGGAATTACCCAGCTACAAAGTCCATATTTCCTTGTGGGGATAAGGGCTGAAAACCAGGTTGCAGAGTAAGAATCTACTCTAGAATCTTGTTAAGGCTTCTTTCACACTGCTGTTGTGACAAGGCAGTACAATGCACATCAAAGAAACAGGGGAGAATAGCGGGAGAAAAAATACATCATGCAACATCTTTTTCTCCCGCTACTCCCGTTAAAAAACAACAGCGCCTAGTGGACCCCATAATAGTAAATGGGATCAATCGGGCCCCTTTGTTGCCCGTTGTGCTCCGTCTGGATAACAGACGTTAAAGGCATAATTTTTTTTTTTTTTAAAAAGCCTAATGGGTATTTTCCGATGGGGCACAACGGCAGTGTGACAAGGGCCTAAACGAATACAAAAAAGAAGGTTGCAACAGCACTCTAGGCAAAAAATGGAGGCTCTTAGCGCATTTTTTGATCAAAACGTGTCCCCCATCCACCATGCGGAGGTGGCCTCATTTTGGATGGGACCCTAACACTCATTTCATTCACCTCTGCTGGGCATATGACCTCTGACTGGGTGACATGCTGGATCCACTATTAATTTAAAAAACTTCCTGTGAACAGGGAGGGGTGCAAGGCTACAGAGGGTGCCACTCCCCCTAAATTGCAAACCAAAAACAAAAAGAAAAATAGCCAGCACAACTACCTAACACACGAGTGCATGCTGCTGTGACAAGTACAGAAAAGACAAAAAAGAAGGTTGCACCAGCACTCTTGGTCCGAAATGAGGCCACCTCCGCATGGTGGATGTGGGACATGTTTTGATCAAAAAGTGTGCTAAAAGCCTCCATTGACCAAGAGTGCTGCTGCAACCTTCTTTTTTGTATACTCTGTAAGGGCCTAAGAGAGACATAAAAAGCAAAAATAAGATTATGGCCCAAAGATAAGCAATTATGGAGTTTGGATGATTGGATAATAGTCATATTTACTGATAAATTACCAATCTGTATTGGCCAAGGAGATAATGCTGGGGTCTTTTTCAAGATGATAATGCATGTTGTTGCTATAGAGCAAAGAGTGTTTACATTTTTATATGGAAATGGCATATTAAAGGGGTACTCCAGTGGAAAACTATTTTTTTTTAAATCAACTCGAGCCAAAAAGTTAAACAGATTTGTAAATTACTTCTATATAAAAATCTTAATCCTTCCAGTACTTATCAGCTGCTGTATTCTCCACAGGAAGTTCTGTCCAGAATAGGAACAAATCTGAACAGTCTCTGACATGGATCGAGGTGTCAGCCGAGAGCATTGTGGTCAGGCAGAAAATAAATTCAAAAAGAAAAGAACTTCCTCTGTTGTATACAGCGGCTGATAAGTACTGGAAGGATAAAGATTTTTAAATAGAAATAATTTGCAAATCTGTTTAAATTTCTGGCACCAGTTGATTTAAAAAAAAAATAATAATTGTTTTCCACCGGAGTACCCCTTTAACTCAATGACAAGGTCTTAATCTGATTGAAAATTTATGATAGAATAAAAAAAAAAATGAGGACATGCCTTAAAGAGTCAACTGTTGTAAAGCCCAAAAACTGTTATTTTTGTTGATAATTTGAGAATTTTCCCCCAACTTGATAATTTTCTTTCATATGTTTAAGGTATGTTTTGTGAAGCCAGAATATAAATTAACATACAATGATATATGTGTGGTTTCTGTATTTGCCAAGTATAAAAGCCCTTGGATAAATGTGTAGTTACTATACTAAAAATAGTAATGTTAATGATTTTTACCAAGATCATGCATTTGTTCCTTGACATCAATAAGATGAACACTGATGGTCTCTGGCTTTTGGTAGCTGTAAGATGTTCCGTCCGTCACCAGATGCACAACAACTGCAGCAACAACCACGTATTGAGAAAAGTGGGCCTGTCAAAAAAAGCAACAGTGTGTAAATGTAATGCAACAAAATTACTATTATTGCACTTGAGCATAGCTATTATTGCTCTTATTAACCCCTTAAAGGGGTACTCTGGCCCTAAGACATATTATCCCCTCTCCAAAGCATAGGGGATAAGATATCTGATTGCGGGGATCCAACTGCTGGGGACCCCCACTTTTTGCATTTTCGTTTTTTCCACCAATTGTACATTGTAGTGACATCAATCATTTAATAACAAAATCTACCGCAAAACCAAAAAATACATATTTGTGGGGTGAAATTGAAAAAAACTAAACACCATTATGTAAAAATGACACGTTATCTTTATTCTTTAGTTCCATACGGTTACAAGGATACCCAATTTATGTAGGTTTTATTTTATTTTACTACCGTATATTCCGGCGTATAAGATGACTTTTTAACCCCGAATTTTCTTCTGAAAAGTCGGGGGTCGTCTTATACGCCGGGTATTGAGGTCCGGGATAGGAAAACTTCAACTCCCAGCACGGCAAAGGCTGTCCGGCATGCTGGGAGTTGTAGTTTTACAACAGCTGGAGGCCCCCTGGTTTTTAGTATACAGTATTAGTTTATACTTGCTCTGGCCGGCCCCCGCCTGCAGCCACACACGGGAGCCGGCCCGGGCAGATAATCATAAGGATGTCCGCTGGTCACTTACCATTCCCCGCGATCCTACTTCGATCCTCCTGCGGTCCGGTCCTCCGTCTCTATGGCTGTACACACGGCACGTCAGTGACGTCACGTGCCTACAACCATAGAGGCTGAGGAGCGCAGGACCAGGAGGACCGCAGGAGGACGCGTGCCGACCGGGGCCTGGTGAGTGATCGGCCGTGCTATCTTAAGTGATCCGGTCACCGCTCCCTGGTCACCGGCACCTACTGCTATGGTCCATAGGCCATAGCAGTAGATGGTGACCCGGGCCGGAGGAGCGGTGATCAGAACACTGTGGGGGCAGACCAGTACAGACATACAGCCTGCAGCCATACACTGTATATATCTGGAAGCTGTATGTCTGTTGGGGGGAGCTGCCAATCTAATGTGGGGGGAGCTGCCTACTATTGAGGGGGAACTGCTGACCTAATGTGGGGGGAGCTGCCTACAAATGTGGGGGGAGCTGCCTACAAATGTGGGGGGGAGCTGCCTACTATTGTTGGGGGAGCTGCCTACAAATGTGGGGGGAGCTGGCTACTATTGTGGGGGAACTGCCTACTATTGTGGGGGAAATGCTGACCTAGTGTGGGGGAATTGCCTACAAATGTGGGGGGAGCTGCCTACTATTGTGGGGGAACTGCTGACCTAATGTGGGGGGAGCTGCCTACAAATGTGGGGGGAGCTGCCTACAAATGTGGGGGGAGCTGCCTACTATTGTGGGGGGAGCTGCCTACAAATGTGGGGGGAGCTGCCTACAAATGTGGGAGGAGCTGCCTACTATTGTGGGGGAACTGCCTACTATTGTGGGGGAACTGCCTACAAATGTGGGGGAGCTGCCTACTATTGTGGGAGGAGCTGCCTACAAATGTGGGGAAACTGCTGACCTAATGTGGGGGGAGCTGCCTACAAATGTGGGAGGAGCTGCCTACAAATGTGGGGGAGCTGCCTACTAATGTGGGGGAGCTGCCTACAAATGTGGGGGAGCTGCCTGCTAATGTGGGGGAACTGCTGACCTAATCTGGGGTAACTCCCGACCTATTGTGGGGGAGCTGCCTACTATTGTGGGGGAACTATACTGCCTACCTAATCTGGGGGAACATGATGCCTACCTAATGTGGGGGGAACTACAAGGTACCGTACATCGTGGTAGGAGGGGTAGTCTTATATGGCGAGTGTATCCCAAACTCTATATTTTAACTGTAAAATTTGGGGGTCGTCTTATACGCCAAGTCGTCTTATACGCCGGCATATACGGTACTTAAAAAAAAAATCCTAACTACATGCACCAAAATTAGTAGGTTTTAAATTTTGATCTTCTGACCGCTATACCTTTTTTTATTTTTCCGCATATAAGGCTAAATTAGGGCTCATTTGCGCCATAGTCTGTAGTTTTTATCGGTACCTTTTTGATCACTTTTTATTAATATTTTTATGGTATATAAAGTAACCAAAAAATGCCCAATTTTGGACTTTGGTATTTTTTTTACATGTACACCATCGACTGTGCGGTTTAGATAACCTTATATTTTAATAGTTTGGACATTTACGCATGCGGCGGTACCACATATGATTATTTTTATTACATTATTTTATTTAAAAAATGGAAAAAGGGGGGTGGTTTAAACTTTTAATAGAGAAGGGGTTAATCCATTTTTTTAAACTTTTTTTCTTTTACACTTTTTTTTTTAGCCCCCCCACAGGGGGCTAAAACATGCAATCTTCTAAGTGCATACACTGATCACTGCTATGCCATAGCACAGCATTGATCAGTGTAACCAGCGATCTGCTGCTCTAGCCTGGAGCAGTAGATCACCGATCGGATGACGGAGAGGCAGGTGAGGACCCTCTCGTCGTCCGACAAGCTGATCGCGACATCGTAATTTTGTTGTGATAGTCCCGATCAGCTACACTGAGCTGCCGGGACAGTTTCACTTTCATTTTAGACGCCGCAATCGGCATAATGGATGTTATTTTGTGACGGGAGAAAGAACGGAAGAAATAGTGCATGCACTTTTTTTCCCGTTACCTTTTCCCATCACAAAATAATGTCCGTTATTAATAACAGGCTATGATGGGTTAAAACGGATAATGTTAAAAACCCGTAGACTATAATGGGATTTTGTAACGGCTGTTTTTAATGGTTTTATTAATGGATCATTATAACGGATCTTTAATTCTATAGTCTATAAATCTAAAGCAGCCTAAGATGCCCCTGTTTCCTATCAGGAAATATATAAGGTAGCCATCTTCATGAGACCCCTTTAATATTTTATCCCACTAGTCTGGACCAAAACAAATTCCCAAAACCTCATGGGGTACTCTGCATACATAATCCTAGTAAACCATACATTTCGTTAAAGCAACTTACCTTTAACCAGAAGTTCATTGTCTGCTTTACTGTGCATGGATACCAAGCATATTGGGACACGGTAGGATTCATTTCCTCCACTTTAGTTTGGCAAACCTGTCAAATGAATGGATGACATTTACAGTAAAGCTATTACAGTGAGTTGGGACTTGTGCTCTGTTTTTATTTCTTCTAACATACTTAGTTTAGTTAGACATCAAGGCCAATACACTTGTCAATGTTTTGCCATGATCCCAAAGGCATAGATATAAAATGAACACAGATACCAAGGAAAATACATACATCATGTCAAATCTGTAGTAAAACAGCTGGTTTCTGGGTCTAACTAGATCAAGAGCTAAAATGGTATTAATGAAGCATTCTTCTTTTAAATGTCAAGCTTGTTGCCATATCTGCACATTTTGGCTACAATTACACTGACAAATCAGTACAGATAATACAAAAATAAAGCTCTCAAGTGCATCAAGTAAAAAACTATATATAGTTAAATCCGTGTGTACAATAAAAAACTGTAAAATATTGTTTCATTATTACAGTTTTTTTTTTTTTTTCCCCATTAAAGACTCCTATACTATAGCAAATAGCTATAGCAAATAGCTGACTGGTCTGGCAAAGCCATGGCAAGGGAAAAGTAGTGTTATATGGCGGCCATTCAGATGGTCACTCTTCGATTTGGCCCATAGATTGAGGTTCCAAGCGGGACACCCATATTTCCTACTGCAATAGAGAATATGGCCAGACAATATCTTTATGATAAAACCATTTTAGGGCCATATATATCCCTGACTTTGTTTTATATGCATTTGAGAACATCAGGTCGTGGCTAAGGAAAAGCACAAGAATATGTCAAAATGTTATGTTCCCTGCTTTCTATTTGATAATTAAATTGAATTTACTTTGAATTTCTTAACTAATGTAAACACAAATCTATCCATTATATCATCATATGACTGCAAGCGTAAACCTCTAAGGTGAGGTTTAAGACCAACTGTTACGCCGAGCGCTCCGGGTCCCCGCTCCTCCCCGGAGCGCTTGCTACACTCTCCCCGCTGCAGCGCTCCGGTCAGATCCACTGACCCGGGGCGCTGCGATTCCGCTTCCAGTCGGGATGCGATTCGCGATGCGGGTAGCGCCCGCTCGCGATGCGCACCCCGGCTCCCGTACCTGACTCGCTCTCCCTCGGTCCTGTCCCGGCGCGCGCGGCCCCGCTCCCTAGGGCGCGCGCGCGCCGGGTCTTTGCGATTTAAAGGGCCACTGCGCCGCTGATTGGCGCAGTGATTCCAATTAGTGTCTTCACCTGTGCACTTCCCTATATCACCTCACTTCCCCTGCACTTCCTTGCCGGATCTTGTTGCCATTGTGCCAGTGAAAGCGTTTCCTTGTGTGTTCCTAGCCTGTGTTCCAGACCTCCTGCCGTTGCCCCTGACTACGATCCTTGCTGCCTGCCCCGACCTTCTGCTACGTCCGACCTTGCTTCTGTCTACTCCCTTGTACCGCGCCTATCTTCAGCAGCCTGAGAGGTGAGCCGTTGCTAGTGGATACGACCTGGTCACTACCGCCGCAGCAAGACCATCCCGCTTTGCGGCGGGCTCTGGTGAAAACCAGTAGTGCCTTAGAACCGGTCCACTAGCACGGTCCACGCCAATCCCTCTCTGGCACAGAGGATCCACTACCTGCCAGCCGGCATCGTGACAGTAGATCCGGCCATGGATCCCGCTGAAGTTCCTCTGCCAGTTGTCGCTGACCTCACCACGGTGGTCGCCCAGCAGTCACAACAGATAGCGCAACAAGGCCAACAGCTGTCTCAACTGACCGTTATGCTACAGCAGTTACTACCACAGCTTCAGCAGTCATCTCCTCCGCCAGCTCCTGCACCTCCTCCGCAGCGAGTGGCCGCTCCTGGTCTACGCCTATCCTTGCCGGATAAATTTGATGGGGACTCTAAGTTTTGCCGTGGCTTTCTTTCCCAATGTTCCCTGCATCTGGAGATGATGTCGGACCTGTTTCCCACTGAAAGGTCTAAGGTGGCTTTCGTAGTCAGCCTTCTGTCTGGAAAAGCCCTGTCTTGGGCCACACCGCTCTGGGACCGCAATGACCCCGTCACTGCCTCCGTACACTCCTTCTTCTCGGAAATCCGAAGTGTCTTTGAGGAACCTGCCCGAGCCTCTTCTGCTGAGACTGCCCTGTTGAACCTGGTCCAGGGTAATTCTTCCGTTGGCGAGTATGCCGTACAATTCCGTACTCTTGCTTCAGAATTATCCTGGAACAATGAGGCCCTCTGCGCGACCTTTAAAAAAGGCCTATCCAGCAACATTAAAGATGTTCTGGCCGCACGAGAAATGCCTGCTAATCTTCATGAACTTATTCACCTAACCACTCATCCTCAACCGTTTTTCTCCCAAATCTGTTCCTCCCACTCCTGTTTCCGGCTCCTCGGACATCTTCTCTGTCAAAGAGATCTTAGCCTCTAAAAAGGTCAGAGGGAAAACTTTTTTTTTAGTGGACTGGGAGGGTTGTGGTCCTGAAGAGAGATCCTGGGAACCTGAGGACAACATCCTAGACAAAAGTCTGCTCCTCAGGTTCTCAGGCTCTAAGAAGAGGGGGAGACCCAAGGGGGGGGGTACTGTTACGCCGAGCGCTCCGGGTCCCCGCTCCTCCCCGGAGCGCTCGCTACACTCTCCCCGCTGCAGCGCTCCGGTCAGATCCACTGACCCGGGGCGCTGCGATTCCGCTTCCAGTCGGGATGCGATTCGCGATGCGGGTAGCGCCCGCTCGCGATGCGCACCCCGGCTCCCGTACCTGACTCGCTCTCCCTCGGTCCTGTCCCGGCGCGCGCGGCCCCGCTCCCTAGGGCGCGCGCGCGCCGGGTCTTTGCGATTTAAAGGGCCACTGCGCCGCTGATTGGCGCAGTGATTCCAATTAGTGTCTTCACCTGTGCACTTCCCTATATCACCTCACTTCCCCTGCACTTCCTTGCCGGATCTTGTTGCCATTGTGCCAGTGAAAGCGTTTCCTTGTGTGTTCCTAGCCTGTGTTCCAGACCTCCTGCCGTTGCCCCTGACTACGATCCTTGCTGCCTGCCCCGACCTTCTGCTACGTCCGACCTTGCTTCTGTCTACTCCCTTGTACCGCGCCTATCTTCAGCAGCCTGAGAGGTGAGCCGTTGCTAGTGGATACGACCTGGTCACTACCGCCGCAGCAAGACCATCCCGCTTTGCGGCGGGCTCTGGTGAAAACCAGTAGTGCCTTAGAACCGGTCCACTAGCACGGTCCACGCCAATCCCTCTCTGGCACAGAGGATCCACTACCTGCCAGCCGGCATCGTGACACCAACTATGCCAAGTCAGGCCTGTAGATACATTATAATGTATGTATGCCTCTTCTCAAGCCCACGGTATCTGGAGAGACAGGGTAATTTCTATGTTGGGCATACTGCATATTTTAATACATGTGTGGATAAACCCGTTCATAAAAACGGCTTGAAATCCCATGTCATAAGTAAATATTTATTAAGGGACCTGTAGCCTTTAATAGTAGAATATTAGCCATAATTTATCTGGGGAAAGTGTTAAACATCAAGTGCAGCTTTCAAAATCAAAGTTGCTTCAATTATAAGATATTAGACTTAGGTGGACGAAGTCTCAGGAGATCTTGTTTAACAAGCATGTAGCACATCAAATGGAATTTTTAGGTTCTAAATCATCCAAAGAATAAGATTTCTGAATCATACACAACATTCTTTTTTTTCTATTTAAGCATGAGAAAGGTATCAAAGTAGGAATGGGTTTGTGAGCCTTAAGCAGTAAACTCTGAGCAGGCCGCTGCCTACCAACACCAATGGACCACCTCTCTTGTTGGCAAGCAAACAAGTATGTAAAATGGGTTACCACCATGTTGTTTTAGGACTAATATTTTGACACAAAGACTGACACAAAGTTTGCTCTTTTTAGTCTCACTTTGTAATGGTAGTACCTGCTTTGGTTCCACCATCGCTAGTCTACAACACACAACCAGTACTGTAACCCATTCTTGGATCACAGTGTCTAAGGGGATCCCTGTGTCTCCACAAGAGCCTGCTATAAGGCCCAAAGGACTTGGCTGCCAGGGGTCTAGGTTCTAGTTGCAGGGCCTTGGTAAGGAGTATAGGCAGAGGTTGAAGGGATGAAACCTACACATGAACCCACTAAGAAACAAAGGGACAGAGCAGGGTCAACTAGCCTGGTCAGTGGCAGAGAGGCACGCCAGGGACAGAATCAGGTCCAAAAGCGTGGTCAATAACAAAGTCGAGGTCAGGAACCAAGTTAAATACAAATTGTATTCAGAAGCCAATACCAGGAAGCATCAATAGCAATGACAGATGGGCAAGCAGGTAGCCAAGCCAAGATATACAAAAAAAAGAAGGTTGCAGCAGCACTCTTGGTCAAAAAATAGAGGCTCTTAGCACACTTTTGATCAAAACATGTCCCCCATCCACCACGCGGAGGTGGCCTCATTTCAGATGGGACCCTAACACTCTTTTCACTCTGGCTAACAAGGCCACCTCTGCGTGGTGCATGGGGGACACGTTTTGATCAAAAAGTGCACTAAGAGCCTCCATTTTTTGTTCTGCTGCAACCTTCTTTTTGTATACTTTGTATTTGCCACAGCAGCATGCACCAATGTATTAGGTAGTTTTGCTGGCTATTTTTCTTTTTGCTGTGCAATTTAGGGGGAGTGGCACTCTCTCTAGCTGTGCACCCCTCCCTGTTTAACTCTGAGATGCTTTTACCTTTTATTTTGATTCCAAGATTGTTTTTCATGACATTTTCTACTTTAACATAGTGGTACATTTTTGTCGTTACTTGCATCCTTTATTGGTGAAAAAAAATAAATTTCATGAAAATGTAGAAAATTTTGCATTTTTCTAACTTTGAAACTCTCTGCTTGTAAGGAAAATGGATATTCCAAATAAATTATATATTAATTCACAAATACAATATGTTTAATTTATGTTGGCATCATAAAGTTGACATGTTTTATCAGGAACCAGTTAAGTTTGAAGTGGATTTAAGGGGCCTTTCTGTGAGAAATACCCCATAAATGACCCCATTATTGAAACTAAACCCCTCAAAGTATTCAAAATGACATTCAGAAAGTTTGTTAACCCTTTAGGTGTTTCACAAGAATAGCAGAAAAATGGAGGAGAAAAATCAAAATCTGCATTTTTTACACTAACATGTTCTTGTAGCCCCATTTTTTTCATTTTGAAAAGTGGTAAAAGGAGAAAAAGCCCCCCCAAAATTTGTAGCCCAATTTCTCTTGAGTATGGAAATATGGACATGTGTTGACATAAAGTGCTCTGCGGGCTCACAACATGGCTCAAGAGGGAAAGAGCAAGTGTGGGATTTTTTAAAACTTATTTTGCTGTCATGGTTTTTGGGAGCCATGTTGCATTTAGGAAGCCCCCATGGTGCCAGAACAGCAAAAAAAAAAAAAAACCCACATGGCATACTATTTTGGAAACTACACCCCTAAAGGAACGTAACAAGGGGTATAGTGAGCCTTAACACCTCACAGATGTTTGACGACTGAAGTTGGTCATGAAAATGGAAAATTAGATTTTTAACACTAAAATGATGGTGTTACCCCATATTTTTCTTTTTCACAAGGGGTAATATCAAAAAATGGACCCCAAAATTTAAAGCCCAATTTACTCCTGATTAAGAAAATGCCCAATATGTGGATGTAAAGGGCTCTGCTGGCGCACTACAGGTCTCAGAACAGAAGGAGCGCCATTGGACTTTTGGAGAGAGAATTTAGCTGGAATTAAAGTCCAGCCATGTGCATTTACAAACCTTGCATGGACCCAGAACAGCAGAAACCCCCCACATGTGACACTATTTTGGGAACTACACCCCTTCAGGAACATAACAAGGGTTACAGTGAGTACTTACACCTCACAGGTTTTTTGAACAGTGGGCCGTAAAAGGGAAAAATTCGATTTTTAGCACTTTATTGCTAGTGTTACTCCAAATTGTTCATTTTCACATGATGTAATAGGAGAAAATGGACCCCAAAATTTTAAACCCAATTTCTCCCGATTAAGAAAACGCCCCATGTGTGGACGTTAAGTGCTCCGCTGGCGCACTACAGGTCTCAGAACAGAAGGAGCGCCACTGGACTTTTGGAGAGAAAATTTAGCAGGAATTAAAGTCGGGGTCATGTGCATATATAAACCTCGCATGGAGCCAGAACAGCAGAAACCCCCCACATGTGACACTATTTTGGAAAGTACACCCCTTCAGGAACATAACAAGGGTTACGGTGAGTACTTACACCTCACAGGTTTTTTCGAACAGTGGGCCGTAAAAGGGAAAAATTCGATTTTTCACACTATATTGATAGTGTTGCCCCAAATGTTTCATTTTCACATGGCGTAATAGGGCAAAAGGCCCCCAAAATTTGTAGTGTAATTTCACCTGAGAAAGAAGATACCCCATATGTGGATGTAAAGTTCTTTGCGGGTGCACTGCAATGCTCAGAATTGAAGGAGCGCCATTGGGCTTTTGGAGTGAAAAGTTTGTTGGAATTGAAGTCGGGCCACGTGCGTTTACAAAGCAAGAACGGCAGTAACCCCACATGTGACACCATTTTAGAAACTACACCCCTCAAGGAACGTAACAAGGGTTATAGTGAGTACTTACACCTCACATGTTTTTTGAACAGTGGGCCGTAAAAGTGAAAGAATTGATTTTTAACACTAAATTGCAAATGTCAATGTCAATATTGACCAGTTTCACAAGTAGTAAGAGAAAAAAATTTCCACAAAATTTGTAGCCCAATTTCTACAGAATAAGGAAATACCCCATATAAGGCGGTATAGCACTATGCGGAGTGAGACAGCAACGATGAGATTTGAGGCCTAAAGTGGTGCTTTGCACTGCAATGCAGAGGTTCTGACATAAAATCTAAAAACAGCATGTGACCACAATTTTGAAACTACACCCCTCAAGGAAGGTAACAAGGGTGTGAGTACTTACACATCACAGGTTTTTTGAACAGTGGGCTGTAAATTGAAAATTTAGATTTTTTTACACTAAAATGCTGGAGTTACCCAATTTTTTATGTTTTCACAAGGGGTAATGGGAAAAATTGGGTTACAAATTTTGGAGGGCTTTTTCTCCTGACTATGGAAATTCATCCACATGTGGGGTAACGTGCTGGGCGGGCACACAACCAGGCTCAGAAGTCATAGAGGTCTGTTTGCATTTGAGGCCTATGGCATATCAGCAGCTGACGGTTACATACATTCAGAGGAAAATACAAAAATGAAAAACCCACATGTGACACCATTACAGAAAGTACCCACCTTGAGGAATGGGTATAGTGGTAAGGAAGACATTTTGAACGCATGGGTGTTTCCTAAATTTATTTTCCAAGAATGGATGAAGGGCAGCTTTAGAAAATTTTAATTTTCAATCTATATTCTGCTTCATCTTTCTGGGAACAACTAACATGTGACTCCTGGAAATACGTCAGAGCTCATGAGTAGAGATGTAGCGAATTGTTCGCCAGCGAACAGTTCCCGGCGAATTTAGCATGTCCGCGTTCGCCTCGCCGGGCGAACATATGTGAAGTTCGATCCGCCCCCTATACTTTAACATTGCGGTAAACTTTGACCCTGTGAGTCAGAGTCAGCAGACACATTACAGCCAATCAGCAGCAGTCCCTCCATTCCAGACCATCCTACCTCTTGCACGGATGCCATTTTACCCCCATTCGGCATGCTGCAGGCTTAGGAAGTGGAGGGTCAGAGAAGCTGCTCCTGCTGTATAGGACAGCACCCAAAAAAGCCCTTTTTAGGGCTCAAATATCAGTACGTGTGTCTTGCAACAGCTGGAGGCACCTTGGTTGGGAGAGAACCGCTGGTTAAAAGGGGTACTCCAGTATAAAACTTAAGTTCCTTCTAGCAACTAACTACTACAGTATTCAAAGGGCTGAAAGATATCAGTCCGTGTGTTTTGCAACAGCTGGAGGCACCCTGGTTGGGGACCACTGCTTAAAAGAGGAACTCTGCCGGCAAGCTTTTTTTCTTTAAAGCAACTAACTACTACAGTATTCAAAGGGCTGAAATATATCAGTCCATGTGTTTTGCAACAGCTGGAGGCACCCTGGTTGGGGACCACTGCTTAAAAGGGGTACTCTGCTGGCAAGCTTTTTTTCTTTAAAGCAACTGACTACTACAGTTTTCAAAGGGCTGAAATATATCAGTCTGTGTGCTTTGCAACAGCTGGAGGCACCCTGGTTGGGGACCACTGCCTAAAAGGGGAACTCCGCTGGAAAGCTTTTTTGCTCATTGTCACACTAGTGCAAATCATATTTGGTGTGAAAGTTGTGCAAATTAAAAAAAAATACCTTTTTTGGCTATTAAATAAAACCAGTCACTGTCAGTTCACATCACAGTTGCCAGTTTTTTTTTTGCCTGCAGGGCAAATTGTGTCACCCTAGTGCAAATCACATTTGGTGTGACAGTTGTGCAAATTAAAAAACAAAAAACCTTTTTTGGCTGTTAAATAAAATCAGTCGTCACTGTCAGTTCACGTCACAGTTGCCAGTTTTTTTGCCTGCAGGGAAAATTGTGTCACCCTAGTGCAAATCACATTTGGTGTGACTCTTGTGCAAATTTAACCAAAAAAATGACAGGCAGATGAAGGCCACCCCGCAGGGGCCGTCGTGGTGCTGGAATTCCCTTTGGCCCTAGAATGGCCAGTGTTCAGAGGCCACGTACCCTGAACCCCCAAAGTTCTGAGGACTTAGTTGACTGCCTATCACAAGACACCCAATCTACTACAGCTTCCACTCTGAACCTTGACGCAACATCCTTCTCCTCCTCTAGCTTAGCTTCGGGCACCTCTCATGCTACCACTTGCCCGCCTGCCGCCACCACCAACACTAGCACCACAGCAGCTTTACTTGATCCGTCAGAGGAGTTATTTACACATCAGTTTGAAGACATGAGTGATGCGCAAACATTATTGCCAGAGGATGTAGTTAACAGGGATATGTCTCAGTAAGGCAGCATTACACACATGGTCGTATGGTGTGATGATGATGTTGTACCCGCTGCTGCTTCCTTTCTTGAGGTGTCAGATAGCGGTGAAGGTGTTGATGATGACGATGTGTCCGTGGTTGCCAAGTGGGTGCCCGCTAGAAGAGAAGAAGAGGGGGAAAGTTCAGATGGGGAGACAGAGAGGAGGAGGAGACGAGTTGTAAGCAGGGGGAGGTCGTATCAAGGAGCTTGTGGCACAGTCAGACAGCATGCATCGGCACCCAGGGTCAGCCAGACGGAACGCCAATCAACGCATGCTGTTGCCACCACCAGAATGCCGTCATCGAAGCTCAGCAGTGTGGCATTTTTTGTGTGTGTCTGCCTCTGACAACAGCGAGGCCATTTGCAACCTGTGCCAGAAGAAACTGAGTCATGGGAAGTCCAACACCCACCTAGGCACAACTGCTTTGCGAAGGCACATGATGTCATATCACAAACGCCTATGGGTCAACACGTCAATACAAGCAGCACACAAAGTCAAAGCTGCCATCCTCCTCCTGGTCCAGCATCTTCAGCCATGTCAACCACTGCTGCCCTCCTTGCCCCCTCTCAACCATCTCTCGCCTTGAGCAGTTCCTGCTCATCTGCCCACAGTCAGGTGTCTGTCAAGGAGATGTTTGAGCACAAGAAGCCAATGTCTCAAAGTCACCCCCTAGCCCGGCGTCTGACAGCTGGCTTGTCGGAACTGCTAGCCTTCCAGCTTTTACCATACAAGCTGGTGGAGTCTGAGGCCTTTAAAAAATTTGTAGCCATTGGGACACTGCAGTGGAAGGTACCCGGCCGAAATTTTTTTCCACAAAAGGCAATCCCCAACCTTTACTCCATTGTGCAAAAGGAAATTATGGCATGTCTGGCACACAGTGTAGGGGCAAGGGTCCATCTGACCACTGATACCTGGTCTGCAAGGCATGGTCAGGGCAGGTATATCACCTACACTGCGCATTGGGTAAACCTGGTGACGGCTGCCAAGCATGGAATGTGTGGCTCTGCAGAGGAGTTGGTGACACCACCACGACTTGCAGGCAGGCCTGCTGCCACTTCCTCTACTCCTCCTACTCCATCCTCTTCCATTACATCCTCGGTCGAGTCCTCTTCCACTGCTGCGTCTTGCTCCACATCACCGGCACCCCCCAGCTCCCCAGGTGCTATTCCACATCCCGGATACGGCAGTGTCACGCCATCTTGGGGTTGACTTGCCTCAAAGCGGAGAGTCACACCGCACCAGCGCTCCTGTCGGCCCTGAACGCACAGGTGGACCAGTGTCTGACTCCGCACCAACTGGAGATCGGCAAGGTGGTTTGTGACAACGGAACCAATTTTTTGGCGGCATTGAGGTTGGGCAAGTTGACACATGTGCCGTGCATGGCACATGTGTGTAATCTGATTGTACAACGCTGTGTGCTCAAGTACCCAGGCTTACAGGATGTCCTGAAGCAGTCCAGGAAGGTGTGTGGCCATTTCAGGCGTTCCTACACGGCCATGGTGCACTTGTCAGATATACAGTGGCGAAACAACATGCCAGTGAGGCGCTTGATTTGCGACAGCCCGACACGTTGGAATTCAACACTCCTAATGTTCGACCGCCTGCTCCAACAAGAAAAAGCTGTCAACGAATATTTATATGACCGGGGTGCTAGGACATCATTTGCGGAGCTGGGAATTTTTTTGCCACGTTACTGGAGGCTCATGCGTAATGCCTGTAGGCTCATGCATCCTTTTGAGGAGGTGACAAACCTGATCAGTCGCACCGAAGGCACCATCAGCGATATCATACTGTTTGTTTTCTTCCTGGAGTGTGCCCTGTGAAGAGTGCTGGATCAGGCAGTAGATGTGCGTGAAGAGGAAGAGTTGTGGACACCATCACCACCAGAAACAGCCTTATCAGCATCGCTTGCTGGACCTGCGGCAATGCTGGAAGAGGATTGTGAGAGAGGAGGAATGTGGCTTTGAAGAGGAGGAGGAAGACCAACCACAGCAGGCATCCCAGGGTGCTCCTTGTCACCTATCTGGTTCCCGTGGTGTTGTACGTGGCTGGGGGGAAGAAGATTATACCTTCCCTGACATCAGTGAGGACAAGGAAGGGGACATGAGTAGCTCGGCATCCGTCCTTGTGCAAATAGGGTCTTTCATGCTGTCGTGCCTGTTGAGGGACCCTTGTATAAAAAGGATGAAGGAGAACGACCTGTACTGGGTGTCCACGCTACTAGACCCCCGGTATAAACATAAAGTGCCTGACATGTTACCGCATTAAAGCAAGGCGTAAAGGATTCAGCAGGTCCAAAATAAATTAAGAAGTATGCTGTACACAGCGTATAAGGGTCATGTCACAGCACAACAGAGATCTAACAGGGGAAGAGGTGAAAGTAATCCTCCTCCTCCTCCCACCAACACGCCGGCACGGACAGGATCCTTTACAGACATGCTGTTGATGGAGGACATGCAGAGCTTTTTAAGTCCTACGCATCACCACAGCCCTTCGGAGTCCACAATCAGAGAACGACTTGACCGACAGGTAGCAGACTACCTGGCCTTAACCGCAGATATCGACACTCTGAGGAGCGATGAAACCCTTGACTACTGGGTGTGCCGGCTTGACCTGTGGCCTGAGCTATCCCAATTTGCGCTCAAACTTCTGGCCTGTCCCGCTTCAGAAAGGACCTTCAGTGCAGTAGGAGGTATTATCACTGAGAAGAGGAGTCGCCTTGGTCAAAAAAGTCTGGATTACTTCACCTTTATTAAGAAGAATGAGGCATGGATCCCGAAGGGACTGACACTGGGCAATACATTTGACTGAACAAGGCCTGATCAGATGAGCTGCCTTGGGCTAAAAATGGTCCACACGCTGCTGTATTTGAACTCTAAATGCCGGATGACTTGCGTGACTTACCACCGGACAAAGGTCAGCAGACCGAAACACGTGTAGGGGTGGCGGCATCCTTGGACTTGCAGTACTTCTTTCATATTACTGTGGTATGTATATGTTATTTATCTGTTGCCATATGATCAATGCTTAGGCTTCATCTTGTTTGCACTTGCACTTTAGCCTGAATTGCCAGCATATGTACTCATTCAATGCACTTCTTTGCCTCAGTAATTGTATACACATATTTAATGAGATCTAGCAGTATTTGCACATTTATTGACATTGTCCCAGGTATGCCGTCTGTCTGTGCCGTATTCCTCCTTTTTTTTAATAAATTGCACTATGTTTTTAATATTATGAAATAAAGTTTATATTTTATATTTTGACTCATAATTTCTGAGTAGCTCTTTTTTTCTTGGGGTTTATCATTATTTGGAGTCTAACAAAGAGGCTTTTCTGCACACGTGGCTAGGGGTTGATTTATATATATATATATATATATATATATATATATATATATATATATTTATCATCATTCTTCATATGAATACCCAATTTCGGGCAATCCTATATATTTCTAATACTTATTGATCTGTTATACCCCACACAGTAGTGCTTTTTTCATGTTTTTGTTGTATGACTAATCAGTGGTGTGCACACTGATTAGTGCTTGGTAGCGGCAGGGAGCACAGCAGTCAGTGGGAGGTCCGTCCACTCATCCCAGAACAATGGCTGGTGGCATGTACAGACCCCCACACAAAATAAAATAAAATAAAAAAACGCTTTACCCCGAAAAAATGCACCCGCCTGAACCCCAAAAAAACAGCTGATCAGTGATAAGTCACTGGCAGCGGTGGGGCAGGCCGCACACAGTGGTACGGCCGTCCACACAGCACAGACCTGCTGCTGGTGGCATGGACCACCTATAGGTGCAAAATAAATAAAAAAATAAAAAAGCCCATATAACTCAAAAAAATGCCTGCACCACGAATAAAAAAAAAACGCTGATCAGTACTACGAGATTCATCAACGGTGGGTGGGCTTTAGCTAATGGTGGCGTACCGCTCTTTTATAACTAAGAGGGCCCGACCACACGTTTAGAAAAAAAAAACGACCCTGTAGGGCCAGGGAAACGCAGCTAAAGGTGAAGCGGACCCATGGACACCTACAGTATGGTACGCTGTTAAAAAAAAACAAAAACTTTTTTTTACCTCCTAAACCTGTCCCTGCCTAATCTAAAGCTTTCCCTAAATGCTGCTGTGCCAGGGGGCACAGAAACAGTGCTAAGGGGCATTTTTATCACTGTGAGGGGGAAGATCAGCATGGGGCTCCGCTCTGATCAGCACCAGATGTAAAATGGGGCTGATCATAGAGAAGCACCATGCTCCTGCTCTCCTCCCCCCTCCTCATACACTGTGAATGGTGCAGTCACTACGACTGCCCAATCACATTTGTACTGGGGGAGGGGCAACATTGCCACCTCCCATTACAGTACGGATGATGTTTGGTGGTGTATATTACATCACCGATCATCATCATTATCCGGGTCATCGGGTCACACGTGACCCAGATGACCCAGAATCGCTGCAGATCGCCGGTTTGTATTTCAGCAGGCATCCCTTTCTGGTGGGCGGTGGGGACCAGAATAGCAGCAAATCGCCGGTCTGAATTGACCTCGGGACCCCCCTTGGCGATGTGCTGGGATGCCTGCTGAATGATTTCAGCAGGCATCCTGGTCCAGTACCCGTCTGGTGAGCGGCGGGGACCGGAAATGCTCACGGTGTACAGGTACGCCCTGGGTCTTTAAGGATCGGAGATGAAGGGCGTATGGATATGCTCTGCATCCCCAAGAGGTTAAATTGATAGTGGATCCAGCATGTCACCCAGTCAGTCTATATGCCCAGCAGAGGTGAGTGAAAAGAGTGTTAGGGTTCCATCCGAAATGAGGCCCGCTCCGTGTGGTGGATGGGGGTCACGTTTTGACATAGAGTGCCGCTGCAACCTTCTTTTTTGTATACTTTGCATTTGCCACAGCAGCGTGCACCCGTGTATTAGTTAGTTATGCTGGCTATTTTTCATGCATGTCACCTAGTCAGAGGCCATATGCCCAGCAGAGGTGAGTGAAAAAGAGTGTAAGGGTCCCACCCAAAATGAGGCCACCTCCGCGTGGTGGATGGGGGACATGTTTTGATCAAAAAGTGTGCTAAAAGCCTCTACTTTTTGGCCAAGAATGCTGCTGCAACCTTCTTTTTTTGTATACTTTTTATTTGCCAAAGCAGCAAGCCCCCATGTATTAGGTAGTTGTGCTGGCCATTTGTGCCAAGCATGATAATTAATTAGGCATCACTGCACCATGATAGGACAAAAAGGCCTTGCCGTAAGCAAGGCTGGTAGAGATAGCTACTGAGCAATGCCCTTGGAACCACAGAAGTTGGAAAGCCATGATCGGGTGAGCATGTTGCATACTTACTTTCAAATATTGTTGCTTTACAACAACCAAAACGAGGTTGACCATACAATCTAGATTCCTATTCCTGAGTCATTGACTTTGTATGAGGTCTGATACAGATTTTGAAAACACAATGTCTGATTCACTCGAAAGTTTACTTATAAATGTATATATTGGTGAGCCAAATCTCAATCAAGCTAATTAGCAATGATGGATACGATATCACATTCCATAGAGTTAACTAAAAGAGGATCAAATAAACAGGATCAAATACGTAGTGGAGTTGTATAGAGCCATGGTTTAAACAATGAGAAGGATTCCTGTCTTCTCAGTGGGAAAGAGCATCTCTTTTTTAATTACATGGGAAAAACTTATGGTATGCATTGTCTTCATCCAGGGTTATCTCAGGACACTTCTGTTTCATCTCAAAACACTTGATTGTCTTATAAAAATGAAAACATAGATTTTTGTCTCCCTAGCCGCCAAAGATAGACAGCAGAAAGAACAAATAATCAAATGGAACAAGGGAAAAGGGTATGTATGTATGGACGAAGGGCTCTGATGCAAAAGGGAACAGTTCATTTATTTATATGCAGTCAATCATAGATTGTATTTATACAATATCACATTCAATTAACTGTTTCATTGTAAAGTACTAAAAGCAAGATAGTTTTAGCAACTGCTGTAAAGTAGTTTCCTACTATATAAACTACTTTAGGTAATTTTTTTTTTTTACTCTGGTTATTGGATTATTATTTTTTTTTTCAAAAGATGTACAGCCATATCAATACAGCAGCATCAGAAGGGTATAAATGCATAGATGCATAAAAACAGAAATAAAAATTGTCATGTCAATGCTACAGCATGTCACAGTACAGCAACCAAACATATAACTGCACAACTCCAAACACACAAAAAAAGTAGAAAGAAGAGAAAATAGAGGTAGAACACATGGAATACTGCCGATCCCTTAAAAAGATCACTGGGGCCAAGTCATCCCATTTCTTCCTAGTGACGCAGTGGGCCACCAGATTGTACCACTCCGTATGCTGAAATGGCAGCACAATAGCATCAATTTGAGGCTTAGTGTAGTCATCAAAGTTTTTGATGTACTTACAAAATTTCTCCCAAAAGAGTAAATACTCCAATTTTTATGTGGTCTAACAGATAAATCCAATGTTGTAATATGAAGTAAACATTTTCATAATTGATTGTATAATGGAAATATGTTTAATTTCACATAATACATCAATAAACGTATTTATTATTTTTAACTCTAAAAGCATCACTAGACAGCAGTTAGTTGAACAACAAGGTTGTTGGCGCACACGTTTTCAGCGTTTTTTCATCCCTTAAAAAGTAATGACTGTTTTCACAAATTATTTTTGTGCAATTTGTACCTTCACAATATTTTCTGAAATTAGAATGTAAAGGCAGAACAAGACACCTTGTTTATTCCATACAAGAAATCTCAAAAACATATGTCCATGTTGCAGATACACAAACTCGCAGCTGGACGACAGATGTCATTCCCATTGTTTTCAACCATTTTGTAGCCTTCTCTACTGCTTGTGAGATCACCAGTGGAGAGAAACTAACAAGAGAACCATCTGGTCTTGAAGGTGTTTATTTCATGACAAGAATCTCATAACAAGAAATGTAGCCATGTACAGCATAGCAATAGTTCAGAGATTAATCTGGGGAGGGGTGAGTGGAAGTTCTGGATCATTCGGAGTGTGAAATTATTATTGGAAGGAAAACAGGAGGAATATTAAAGGGAAGGTTCGTGGCGTTTCTTTATGAGAGATTTGCATTCACTAAAATTCTCTACAGAAGTGCCTATTATCCAATTTTTTTTTTCATTTTTAAGGAGAACTTTTTGGAAGAAATTTAATTTGTCATGGTTACTCTCTAGAGCAAAATCAACAGAAGCCAGTTGTAATGGGCCATCAAGGAAATACCTTTGATACTTCTTTGGGTGAATACATAGTTACATACTTAGTATGGTTGAAAAAAGACATGTCCATCAGGTTCAACCAAGGAGGGTAGAAGATAAGTTTAGGGTAGGGGTAAGGGTGGAGGAAGGGGAGAACCTGCTTGGAAAGAAAGCAATTCAGATGATAGCTACTGTATAAAGGAGAAAGATGTGATGAATGCTAATCCCAATATTTATGTAAAGGTGATCCATAAGAGGGGTACTGCAGCGAAAAGTAATTTATCCCACCATTCCACAGGATCCCAGTGGTCAGACCGCCCGCAATCTCCTGAAAGTGCTCCATTAATTTCTATGGGAGTGCCGGAGTACAGCAATCAGGGCTCTTCAGTGCTCTTATAGAGAATGAAGGGATAAGTGTCAGATCACTGGGGTTTACTGGGATCCCCCGTGATATCCTGAACAGGCTCCAACTCTCTGAGTGGGGCGTGTGCTGGGGTTGGCACATGCTCCTCTCGAGAGTCGGAGACAGTTCAGGACATCACGGGGGATCCCAGCAAACCCCAGCGATCTGACACTTATCCCCTATCCTGTGCATAAGGGGTAAGTTACTTTTCGCTGAAGTACCCATTTAATATAATGTTTAGCCTATGAGACAAGATCAGAACAGATGTTCTAAAGGAAAAGTATAAAAAAGGGATGTAGTTGTTAGTCAAGATAGGGAATTAAATAATGCAGAGGCCTTTCAATTCACAATTCATTGAACTTACTGTGCATTGGTCTTTCTTAGACTATTATCACTTGCAACTTACTTGTTTAACATACAATGCCAAAGAAACTACCAATCTGCAGCAAAGGTGGTAAATTGTTTGGAGTTCTAGCCAATCATCATGGGCATTTCATTAGGAAAATACCAGTATTACTGGTGGCTCCATTTAATTTGTCCAGTATGTTGTCTGTACAGTACAGAAGCAAGATGCTCCTGCACTCTACAGTTTATAGATGTTTAGGTGATTTACAGCTTTTGGTGGCTATTTCAAATGTTTTCTTTTTTTTTGAAAGGCCAACAGAATGCACCTAGTGCAAATGAACAGTGCTATGGGTTTGTGCCTAAAATGTAACTTTCAATGGTTCATATAAAATCATAAAAAAGAAATGTGACAGTGATGTCCGATCACCCATATAAAATTGGACAATCGTAATGTCCATAAATTACCAAACTAAATGCTTTATTTTGATATTTTTTATAGCCACTAGAAATGAATCCAGATGATTCACCATTGAAAACGTGGTTGGGGTAAATGAACCAAACCCTTTACTATCAAAGGCTTCACTAACTGCTCATCCAGAGCGGTAATCTATGTGGCAGCTAGTACGTGTCCCTTGTACTATGTTTAAAAAACAATTTGAGAGGTGCACAGATGACGTCATCAGACATAGGATGATATCAGACCCACCTTTAAAGCATATAGTTTGAAAATGTATGGACAAAATTGTTATCCAATCTTATGTGGTGATGGGACATGTGGTCACTGTCACATTTTTTTTTATATAAACCTTTAAAAGTTAGTTAATTTCTACTAGATACTTTTGAGTTGTTCTGCATATGCTGGGATCTCTTTCTGATGTGGGACCTTAAGACACTGTACACATTACTGAACAGTCATGTATGTAATGACTTCCTCTATCTTCTTACTCTTCTAGATATCTAATTTTGGGTTAACCTATTGTGGTCATCAAAACCAATAACTATTTTTATATGGAGTTATAAGCTCAAGCCACAATTTGATAAACTTTTAATGGCCGTCCAAGAACAGGTATGCATTTAGCTCCTAAGCTCCCCCTAGTGATGCCTGGCCAGGATGAATTAATTTGCCTTGGAAATGGGAGGTGGAGAGCTGACCAACTCTACAAAAAGCTCTATGGCTTCTAAAGCCCATATATATTCAGTTAAATACAATACCATATTATATCCCCCAATACACAACTCTTCAGAGGTGGCTTAAAAAACAAAACTTCATATTTTTTTTTATTTAGTATGATTAATCTACAGGTACTGTACAAGGAATGTCATATGGTAAAAGGATTATAAAAATTAAAAAAGATTTGCACTACTTTTTGGATGATGCTTACCTGAGTAGATGCAGGCTGACCAATGACTACCCACCCTGGGCAGTCTTGATCATTATGGTGTGACACTGTGACATTTGAGGCCCACTGATCCTGAAATCCATTTGGTGTGTATACCCCGCAGTCTTTAATACTTGTCATCTTTTCAAAATCTTCACAGACACCATCACCATCATGGAAGTAACATCTGCTAGGTTCATCTGTATGATAAAGAAATGTGTAACAAGACACCATTAATAAGACCAAATACAAGTTTTATGGGCAGCTTAAAGGCAGGATTTAATAAATGAAGGCATGGTGATGATTGGTTGATCACCACAGGATGGCCAGACATGCAAAATAGCCTATGACCCAAATATGGGTATATTGTATGTCGTCTTTTTTTGTATGGACTTGATAAAGTTCAGCGTAATCGGTGCAAAATGCATTGCTTGTTGCTCTTACAAGATTAAATTCAATTTATTTTATGTAGCACCGGTATGTGGCTCAGTACGTATTTCTTGTCCAGAGGTTGATTATATTTGATGTCTCGACTTCTACCCCTAGTAACTCTAATATTTTTCTTCTGACATTTTTTGCTGCTTGTTTTACTGGACCAGGCCCATCTTCAACTGTGGGAATGAAAAGGCAGAGATTCTGGATGCATGAAGCAGGGTCTGCTGGATGGAATAAAAGGGACCTTCATTCTATTCCATTGAGCAGGATCCTGTAAAAGGATATATAATACACAATATACAGCTTTTTACTATGGGACTCTAAGTGGCATCCATCTTAAAGGGGTACTCCAGTAGAATTTTTTTTTTTTTAAATCAACTGGTGACAGAAAGTTAAACAGATTTGTAAATTACTTCGATTTAAAAATCATAATCCTTCCTGTGCTTATCAGGATCTGTATGCTCCACAGGAAGTTATTTTCTTTTTGAATTTCTTTTCATTCTGACCACAGTGCTCTCTACTGACACCTCTGTCCATGTCAGGAATTGTCCAAAGCAGGAGCAAATCCCCATAACAAACCTCTCCTGCTCTGGACAGTTCATGACATAAACAGAGGTGTCAGCAGAGAGTTCTGTGGTCAGAATGGATAGAAATTAAAAAATAAAAGAACTTTCTGTGGAGCATACAGCAGCTGATAAGTACTGGAAGGATTAAGATTAGAAGTAATTTACAAATCTGTTAAACTTTCTGGTACCAGTTGATTTAAGTATAGGTCGGACTTACATATCGGACACTTCCCCCAATGTATTGGTCCAATGGACATTTCTTAAGTGTGAAAGGAACCTAAAGTTGACAAGCTCAAGTGCACATTTGTCTTGTGATAATACCCTGAAATGATAATGGCCCCCCATCCCTTTCTTTGTTGTTTTTTTTTCTTCATTAAGAATGCAAATGTACCAGAGCTTAAAAGTTCACTATTTCTATTTGCCTTATGTACTAATACCTATGTCCCCCACTGGAATCCTTTATGTTAGTTTGTCTTACTGGTTCCTTTACTTTATTATGAGTAACTGTGCTTCTTACCAAAGATTCTTTCCTACCCTCTGTAACCTTTAAGTTGTATAACAGAAAAATTTTGTAATAAAATAGAACTTTACAAATATAATTATAAAAGTCAAAATTAAAAATAATATTGATAGGATAGGAATAAAAAAACAAAAAGAAAAAAAAAGTATTCATCTAGTTTTTTTTCTTTGTCAAACAAAATGGTACAGTCTAAACTACAATTTGATCTCTACGGAGGCTAATTTGTTCCTAATTTTGCCTAAGACCCCAATAAATTTGCCTGCCAAGGTTTGCAAAGTGTTAGGGAGGATAACTACAGACAGAGATCGTCCAAGTACTTGGCTTAGCGCACTATTTTTTTGGGTTTCCTCTTTAGGAATAGATTAGTGTGTTTAATATTCCTAGAACAGAATGCTTCAGAACAGCACTTACAAAGTACAAAGCGAAATAGCCAAAAAGGTGTATATGGTCAGCTCTCGGAGCAGAAATGTTGCTGGTATAACTAGTAGAGATGAGCGAATTTTTGAAAAATTCGATTTGGTTGATTCGCCGAATTTAAAAAAATAAATTGATTCGATCCAAATATTTATTAGTAATGTTTTTTAATAATGCATTTAATAAAGTGTGTGTGTGTGTTTCACTTTTTTCTCTCAATTTTTTTTACATTTTCTAGGTAGTACTACTACTCCCAGCATGGAACAGACCGTTCCACGATTGGAGTAGTAGTACCTGTGCTAATAGACAGATCACCCCGGGTGTCACTCCTGACACCCGCTGCGATTGTCCTGTATAATGTATAGATGCGGTCGGCTTTCTTGCATCTAGACAGGATGATCGCATCAGGTGTCAGGAGTGATGCCTGCTGTGATCTGTCCTTAACTGCAGGTACTACTGCTCCAAACAGGGAGCACATTCTAATCCATGCTGGGAGCTGTAGTCCCTCCATTAATAGACAGATCACAGCGATTGTCACTTCTGACACCCGATGCGATCGTCCTGTATAAAGTATAGATGCGACCGGCCGCTCTTCTTTGGTCCCACTGTAGTATGAGTATATGCCATTTATATACCTATTATTCATTTTTCCCGCAGAGAGCTGTGAGTGGCTGGAACCATCTGGCCAATCACAGCTCTCTGTGGGAAATATGAATAAGTGATGTGAATTCTATTCACATTACTGGCCGGCCTGAGTTTAGTGCAGAGATGCGAGCGCAGGAGAAAGTCGCTCCATCTCTGCAACAGATAGGACAATCGCATTGGGTGTCAGGAGTGATAACTGCTGTGATCTGTCTATTAGTACAGGTACTACGGCTCCTATCAGTACTACCTAAAAAATGTAAAAAATTTAGAAAAATACAATATTAAAAAATACACTTTATTAAATACAATATTAAAATACATTACTACTAAAAAAAATTAATTATAAAAAATATATTATTTTTACATTTAAATGGCCCCTTTCTATATTTTATTGTCAGCTAAATTTCTACGTCCCTGCCCACCCACATAAATTGATCCCTGTTTAAAAATTTACATTAACATTTTTTTTTTGGTCTTTCAATGTTTGGGAGCATCTTGTATTATAAAGGGAAAAAAAGACAGACAAAGGTGCGCACCTAAGTGCCGTAAGTATATTCAAAATTGGAAAAGAACAGGTAGGGAGTGGGTGCTCACCTTCTGATGTTGTACTTAGAGTACAACATCTACTGTAGTGTATCGCCCTGTATAACGGGCAGGTGTCCGGGGTGCAGCCAGGAGCTTATCTCGTCCGGAGGTGAACTTCGGTCGATGCAGGAACAACTGGAATCAGCCTGCAAGACTTGCGGACCAAGGGAACAATGGCTCCTTTTGGAGCCATTGTTCCCTTGGTCCGCAAGTCTTGCGGACTGATTCCAATGTTCGGGAGCAGGCAGGGACCAGAAAATTCAGCGCTCAATATTAAAAATGGGGCTAAAAAATGGGGCAAAAAAAGTAAAGTGACAATAAAAAAAAATTATGATTTAGAAGGTAAACTAGAAAAAAAAATTTATGAAATGCACTCCTCATTCATTTTTAATATTGAGCGCTAAATTTTCGGGTCCCTGTCTAATATTGAGCGCTAAATTTTTGGGTCCCTGTCTGCTCCCAAAAATTGAAAGACAAAAAAAAAATGTTAACTTTTAAACAGGGATCAATTTATGAGGGCGGGCAGGGACCTAAAAATGTAGCCGACAATAATAAAAATTTAGTGTGTGTGTGTTTTTCACTATTTTATTATTTTTTAAATATTATTTAGGTAGTGCTACTACTCCCAGCATGGAACACACTGTTCCATGATGGGAGTAGTAGTTCCTATACTAATAGACTGATCGCCCTGGGTGTCACTCCTGACACCCGTTGCGATCATCCATAATATAGCAGAGCTGCGGAGCTGCACTATACAGCACTCACATCTCTGCTCTGTACTCCGGCCGGCCAGTGATATGAATACAAATTCACATCACTCATTCATATTTTCTGCCCAGAGTGGGGATTGGCTGGATGGTGGCAGCCAATCACTGCTCTCAGCAGGAAATATGAATGGTGAGTGGCTGGCCAGAGTACAGAGCAGTGATGCGAGCGCAGGAGAAAGCCACTCTGCATCTCAGGGATGAAGGATGATCGCAACGGGTGTCAGGAGTGACACCCGCTGTGATCTGTGCTTAACTGCAGGTATTACTGCTCCCAGCGTGGAACACACTCTGCTCCATGCTGGGAGCTGTAGTACCAGCATTAATAGACAGATCACAGAGAGTGTCACTCCTGACACCCAATGTGACCCTCCTGTATAATGTACAGATGTGGCCGGCCGCTCTTCTATGGTCCTCTGCACTGACGTATATATACACCTATTCATATTTCCCATAGAGAGTTATGATTGGCTGGAACCATCTGGCCAATCACAGCTCTCTGCTGGAAATATGAATAGGTGTATATATACGGCAGTGCAGGGGACCATAGAAGAACCGCCGCAGCATCTATACATTATACAGGAAGATCGCAACGGGTGTCAGAAGTGACACGGACGATCTGTCAATTAGTACAGGTACTACTACTTCCATCATGGAACAGTGTGTTTCATGCTGGGAGTAGTAGTACCATCTAAAAAATAAAAAAGTGAAAAACGTACAAACACACTACATCTTTATTATTGTCGGCTACATTTTTAGTGCCCTACCTGCCCACATAAATTGATCCCTGTTTAAAAATGTATAAAAATTTCGTTATAATAAAGATACATTTCGTTGAATACAATTTTTTTCCTTCACTACAGTATCTTTTTTAATATTTTTTTTAATTGTACCCTACAAAATTTTATTAAAACAGGTATCTCCATCCCAAAATTTCATATTTTCGCAGTTATTGCCTCCTAAATGGACCATTCTAATAACGGATGCAAACTGATGCAAAGGGATGCCATTTAGTGGCATCCATTTGCATCAGTTTTTCATCCGTTAGTATCAGCCATCAGCAGACTCCCGCAGCCGGGACTATTAATACTCTCATCATGGTACAGACTTATTTCCATGATGGGAGTAGTAGTTCTTCAGCTGCGGGAGTCTGCAGGAGGCTGGGGAGGCTACATTAGTGTTTGAACTACTACCCCCATCATGGAACAGACTCTGTTCCATGTTGGGGGTAGTAGTACAGGGGATAAGGGATTGATCGCACGGGGTCTCACTTGACCAGATGCAATCAGAGAAAGCCGCTATGCTATGCGATCAGAGAAAGCCATCTATACAGGACGATCGCAGGGGTGTCACTAATGAAGAAATCTGTTATGTACAATTTGGTCCGAATCAAATTTTTCATGAAATTCGGAACGAATTCGACTTTGTCAGATTCGATTCGCTCATCTTTAATAACTAGGATATTATACCATATAAACAACTTTAGCTATTCTTTTTGCATCTTCAAACCTCCTGAATTTGGCTCTATCTAACCTACAATACACTCTAACATGGGAAGCCCCTATGATTTTCATTAGCTGTTATTGACAGGTAGAATATACCTTATACTCCCTTATACCATATGGGATGTTGGATTCTGTGCCTAGTTTTTAGCCAGCAACCCTCTCTTCATTGTCTATAGCTTGTATGTCCTTGACTGGGGTACTCCATTGCCCCAGCATTCGGAACACTGGGTGCGGGCTGCGGGGGTCATGATGCCATATCCACGCCCCCTTATGATGTCACACACTCAATGTATGTCTATGGGAGGAGGCGTGGCATCTGCCATGCCCCCTCCCATAGTCTTGCATCAAGGGTGTGTGGCCATGACATCACGACCCCAGCAGCCCACACCCAACGTTCGGAACTAAATGTTCTGTTTGGCCAATTAAAGTCCTATGGGGTCGTTTATATAAATGATTTTGCCAACAACATGTCAGACTGCAAAGTGGAAAATGATTGGCTGATTTTGTCCAAAATCCTACCATGGCTGGTAAAATCCAGCATAAAATTGCAAAGTATGATTTACCTGTAATTTACAGATGATGGTCAGACAAATTACCCAAAATAAACCATGTGTATGACCAGCCTAACTGCTTCTGTCTTTGAGAGGGGCCTGCTCTTCATCTGTTTAACCAAGTTGCATGGACACTGTCAGCGCCCTCCTCAGATGTGTACAATCATGCTTCTTTATATTGATTCTAGGAACACGCTTTGAAAATACCATCTGGAAACCATCAGAAGTTGCTATTAGAGATCACTCTCGGGACGTAACCTGGGGATTCCCATGCATTTTAAGGTGAAATTCCCAAGATCCCTCAAACTCTGCCCCAGCAGTTGAGCTATAAGCAACTCTAATAGGGGCACCAATGTGTACTTCAGTCTTGAGGGCTGGAGATGCTAACACAACTATTGTTATTTTGTAAAAAAAAATAAAACAAAAAAAACATGTTTAAATATCATGATTTATGCTGCCTTTAACCCATATATTACTACATGTATTCCTACTCTGCCCCTTAGTAATAAGTAAAGGTTAAAGAACACATCATTACCAGACAAGGTTCAAAAGACTTATTCAGCTACAGAAACCAGATAGTCAGGATATCAACCTAGGTGACATGGGCATAATTCCATACAGAACACAAGACCAACATATGTGGGCCAGATATCCCTCACAATAATTGCCCCGACACTGTGATGAAAACCAGTTCCTGTTATCCTTCTCTAAATATGGAACTAACTAGATGATCTGAGCATGAGCAGAGGACAGTACACACATTCATACAAAGCCAGACAAAAACACGGTATTGTTGAGCACGTCTGTTTTTGAACGAAGAGCTCCAACAACAAGTTTCATGCCGCATCACTATCCATCCGAGAGAAAAAGACAGGACAAATATGTGCAAGCATTGTTTTAGGTATTTGAATTCTTACAGCATACTTAACCTCAAAGAATAACTCTTGCATATATCCAGATGGCAATTTGTGATATTGTTTTCATGCCAGGTTTTTGGCAGAATGAGTCAGACCTTTATTTGGACAAGTTCTTAACAAAGATGACTCTTCTTTATCTCTATTCAAAAAAAAAGAGTGCACTAGAGAATAACAGAATCCACAATGCACCCCAGAGGAACTTTTTCCCAAAAGGGTCTTCTTAATCTGTTTCATCTCTACTGGCGCATACCTTACATTCCTGCACAGCCCACCGGCATCATTTTCCCTCTCATGTACACAAACAACCATCTAGGGACTCTTTATTATATTACCACCAAGTTTTCTGGGACTCGGTATTACTCTTACTTTGAAAACTCACTAAAGTTCTTTCTCGAACAAGGAGATGTTAGATTACTGTACTACAATCCATTAAAAGCAATGCTCATGCTTTTACCACATTCCTACTATTACTCAAGGTAATCATTTATGACTCACAAATGTTTCACTCTTAGCTCTATTATAATTTTTTTTTATTTGAGTTAAATTCTGTATGAGGTTTGCATCATGGACTACAGAATCTTTTGAAGACTGGGTTTCACATTGTTTTTGTTGCGTTTTTTTGTGTAAAGAGTTATTCCGGGCAAAAACATTTTATCCCCTATCCAAAGGATGGGGGATAAGATGTCTGATCGCAGGGGGCCCGCAGCTGAGACCCCTCGCAATCTCCCTGCAGCACCTGCATTCTATGAGGGTGCTGAATCTCCAGTTTCGGAAACCTCCGGGTTTCCGGGACTGGAGACGTGACATCACGTCATGCCCCCTCCATTCATGTCTATGGGAGGGGGCATGATGGCCATCACGCCCCATCCCATAGACATAAATGGAGGGGGCATGGCGTGACATCACGTCCCCAGTCCCGGAAACCCAGAGGTTTACGTAGCTGGAGATTCAGCACCCGCATAATGGTGCTGCAGGGAGATCGCGGGGGGTCTCAGCAGCGGGCTAAACATTTTTTTGCCCCGAATACCCCTTTACATTTTTGAGCTTCCATTTGTCAATGTGATTTCCCCAATGAAAAAGACATGCTAAAAGTCCCAACAAATGCACACAGCCCTAAAAAGACTCAGAAGCAGGTGATACACTCAAATGTCCAAAAACCCTTTGGACAATATACAGATGTAAATGACATTATTGTATATTGACTCTATGGCGTAAGCTGCTATTTACTGCTTATGACTATTACTTTCATTTCATTTCGTCCACTTACCTACCCGTGGCATACGTTCTTACAATTACTATGCAATCTTTTTACCGCTAGTTTACTTAAGTGGAATTATAACAAAGATGATCAATCTTAGTTCTTTTATTTCCTCTTCCCTAGAGCTGTGTTCTGGAAAAGGCCAGGGCAGCCTGACTGAGTCGATATACTTCTTCTTGGATAGTTTGTAGCAGCATTATCTGATTAAAGTAGGACTGAGAGAAAACACAAAAGGTCCTAATTAATTTACAGTCACTAAGGTCTGTAAACTATCCACCGAGCATGGCCAAGGCATAAGACGAAATGTACCTGTCAACAATAGAGACAGAGCGACTGGGAGGGGTAGTATGGGGGTTGAGGCCGTGTCTTGTGATTGTAAACTCAAACGTCATCTAATTCAGACTTGATGACCTTAACTAAATTGAATAAAACTGATCTCTTTATCTATCAGGTCAATTTACTGAGCTGTTTGTGCTCTGAGGATGCATCTCTTTTCATCTATATGTATGCAGTATGGGTTATTTCAAGATAGAAGAACAGATGCATTTTACTTTTACCCCAATTGCATTAATATCAGACATGAGCAAAATTTAAGCCTTATAATTTAACATTCATTATTAAACACAACTACAATTGTTGAATGATTTTTTCTTGCTGTATCAATCTCCCCTAAGAGCCCAAGATTACAATGTTCCTGTGTCCCATCTTCCTGTTTTCTCATAAGCCCCTGATCCTGATGTCATTGGAGCTTAGTTATGATGATACATAGCTTTTTATTTACTTCACCTGAAGGCAACACCTCTACAAACATAAATATACAACCCGAGGATCAAATGCAAGAGCATGACTATACCAATTGGTGGAAACAGCATTTTAATGACAGTGCATAGTAAGAAAATTGCAGAATTTCGACATTAATGGGGGGGGGGGGGGCACTTAAGTGTCAAAAAGAAAATAGAAATACTTTATTAAGAATTCATTAAGATGGCAGCACTCACCATGAATTCAGACTTCTTTATATAGGGGATCATGGGGACGGACATACCGCAGATTTGTTTTACAAAGAAAGAGAGACAGCAATGACGTTGTATGCTAACCGCTTCTTCTGGCTTACTTCAGAAGAATTGTTCAGTGTGAATTGTCGTTGCTCTCTCTCTCTATGTGGAACGCACCTCCCGTATGTCCGTCCCCATGATGCCCTAAATAAAGAAGTCTAAGTCACGGTGAGTGCTGTCATCTTCAGAGCTTCATCTTCATTTATTGTAAAGTGCTGCACAATTTATAATTATGATGATTATTATTATTATTAATAATAATAATAATAATAATAAATGTTATTATTATTATTACTTCTACTGTTTTGCTGATATTACATCTATCAAGACAGAACACTACCAGCCGGATGATTAAGTCTGGTGGCCATGAATTGTAACAGAGTGGACTGACTTTGTGTGGCTAATTCAGATAAGGCTTTTTTCACACTGCCGTTCGGACATGGCAGTGTGACATTCATCGGGGGAGGTGGGGAGAATAGCGGGAGAAAAAATACTGCTTGCGCCGTCTTTTTCTCCCGATATTCCCATAAAAAAACAACAGTACCCGACGTACCCCATAATAGTAAATGGGAGCTGTCGGGACCCATTGTTACCTGTTGTGCCCTGTCACAAGAACGGCCATTTAAGGCACACAAAAAAAAAAGAGGCACTAACGGACGTTCTTGACGGAGTGCTATGGCATTGGCAAAGGGGCCTAAGAGTGCATGGTGCCAGCTGCTGTAGTTTTGTTCTTTATACATATAATACTTATGACCCATCGATCTATTAATGAAGATTCAGAGTCTGTTGTCTCTCTCTATGTTCTAGTAACTATGGCCATCATAATGATGAAATATTTATAGGGGTTATCCCAAAATATCTATGTATGGGACTTCTAAACATTGCCAAGTCCAGCACTTTTTAGAAGTCCCATATACGTGCATTCAGAAGTGGCTGAGCATGCATGCTGCCACTCCATTTTAACAGTGCACTTTTGACCACCATTCCTGTTATCAGTGGATGTCCCAGTGGTCGGACCTCCACCAGTCAGCTAGGTATCCCTTATTCCATGGATGTAAAGGAACCTCTATGTCCTGGTAAACCAAAGTAGTGTTTTATGGTGACCTCAGTTCAGTTTAGTAGACCTGAGAGGTATTTAGGTTTTGTGGCCAAAATAGAGATCATAAAATGCATCTGTGTTGCAGCTGTATGAAACTACATGACATTTAGTCTAATATTATGTGTATGAAATGAAATGCGTGGGAATCTCTCAAGATTGTAAAGATGAGGCTTGGTGACAACAGAAACTAATCATAGGAAGACATGATAATGCTGTAAGTGATGCTGGTGGTACTTCAAGCGATGATGGAAAATGCAGCTGCATAATTGTGGAAAGACAAGTGTAATATTGATGCGCTCCCTATAGTGGTAGCTGAAAGGAAAAGGTAGAGATAAATTTTCTGCTGAAAAATATGAATGTGTTGAGACATGTATCCTGTTTTTTCTCCCTTTCCCATTGAAAAAAATTTATATTTGTGACAAAAGAATGTGAGAAAATTGGCCACTTGTAATGAGCCCTCTAGTCCATCATCATTGCCAGCATCTATTAAAGGAAACAGTCATTTTGGCCTGAAAAAGTGACTATTTCATCAAATTTAGACAAAGCATCAAAACAAAGGACACGGGTTGAATCCAGCAAAGTTCATTAGCAGATTTCCGGATAAGACAGGAAGAAAAGACCACACGTGCGCTTTACATTTTCACTTATTAAGGCATTACTGAACGGTAAGAGGTTATGTGAATAACATAGTGGGGTAATATTCAAAGACTTGTGTTGCTAGGTTTTTTTTATTTTGCACCTCAAAGAGTGTTAACTGCGCCTTATTTTCAGAAGTGTGTTTGGTCTTTTGAAAATTTGGGGTAAATAGCACAAAAAACACATAATTTAATACCAGGTATACTTGGTATTAACTGCGGCACTTTGTGCACCAGAAAGTGGTGAAAACCCATTAAAAATAGGGTGTTAATAGCACAAAAAGCCTAACCGCACCCCTTTAAATAATTGGCTAACAGGGTGCTAAATTGGGTGCTAGGCATCTGAATATGTGGCGCTAATAGTGTGTGCCACATTTTAAGCAAATGTGACTCAGCTAAAGCAAAAAAAAGTGGCGCTAAATTCTTTGAATATCCCCCCAGTGTGTATTATAATGGGGTGTAGACTAGGGCAATGTTATAAATATGGGTGCAACGTTCAAATGCTCATTCATGTTCAGGAGTGTATTACAGCTCCATAGAACTCGTTAGAACTTCTTTGGAGTTGAGTAATATGTATGTAATATTGTATGACTCCAATTAAAGGGTATTACGGCTTTATACATCTTACTCCCTATCCAAAGGATAGGGGATAAGATGTATGATCGCAGGGGCCCCAGCATTCTGTGCCGGGCGCTGCCTCCGAGACGGGGAAGTGACGTCATGGCCACGCCACCTAGTGCTGTCACCGAGATTGCGGGGGTCCTCAGGGCGGGACTCCTGGGATAAGATGTATAAAGCAGGAATACTCCTTTAAAGTTAAGTCGTGTTTCAAATGACTATAAAAATGCCATACGAGGACACAAGTATAATAGAGAGCATCACTGACTAAATGTACCCCTGTACAACATCCGTTCACATAACCCTGTAGTTTTCATGAGGCCTAAGGCTTGAGCAATAAGTAGAGGTGCTAGGCTTGGATGAATGTTTCTATTTATACTGTTTTTGTTCTGGGTTCTTGGACCAAACCTCAAATCTGCAGCTAAGCAAACATCATGAGACAATTCTGTCTCTTGAACTTTCGATCACATGGCAGGATTATCTTCTTATTTGCACTGATATGTATGAGTTGATCACATGAACTCCATCAATCCCTCTACAGTGCTGCTCAATCTCTTTGTTCCAATGAAGCCCATTAATTCAATCATAAAATATCAGGTAATCTCCAAGAACTTTACTGTCTAGTTTTTTCCCCCCCTGAAATCCTGTTTAAAGATAAATTAGGAACCACCATGTTTTGGTGTAAGATTTATACTAGAAAACTGCGTAAAAAGTCAACATTTTCAATGAAAAATGCAAAAATATAGTTGTTTCACTACATACAATTCATTAAAGAGTACCTGTCACCAAACTACACTTTTAATATATTGTTCCACATGTTATTATTAGTGTTGGGTGTGAATATTCGTATATTGGCACTTCGCGATTTCACAAATATTTAAAATAAATAGATTCGTTATGACAAATATTCATTTTTTTTTCACAGTACACATCACAATTATGTGTACTGTGTAAATAAAAAGTGACCATCCCTCCCTGCTTCCAACTTGTGGTCCAAAGAAGGCGAATATTCGAAATTCGCAAATATCGGCACTTCCAGAGGACACTGATCCCTCCCTTCTTTTAGCTTGTGTGCCAATGAGAAGCATGTAAATACAGTTGTCAGAGGTTAGCCAAATCCCTAGCAACCAATAGGAAAGTAGTTGGTTGAAATATATAATTGCGCATGCGCATTTTGCGAATTTTATGATGAATTTTGCATGAAAAAAAATAACGAAAATGCGAAAATTCGCAAATATAGGATGAATATTTGTCCATACATTCGTGAAATATCGCAAATTCGAATATGGCCTATGCCGCTCATTAGAGATGAGCGAATCGAATCTGACAAATCTGAATTCATTACGAATTTTATGGAAAATTCGATTTGTAACAATTGCGAATATCGCCGTGATTCTATTGTGCAAATCACTTTATTAAACTCCATTTAGTGCGGTCTAGGCTCCAGGGCATCTAAAATGGCGGATGCACATGTGAGGACATGTGGCGAAGGAATCCTGGGAAGGTAGGAACAAGGGTAGGCGAGATGACCCTGAATCACATGCAGGTTGCAGCCTATCAGCAGCCAGCCACCCCTGTGATGTCACAGCCCTATATAATGGGCAGCCATATTGCGGCCAGCCACTTCATCCTTACACTTCTGAGAGATAAAGAGGGACAGACAGCCCTGTGTGTATTACACAGAAAAGCTTTTTCCAGCAGCGATTTACCTCCTAGTCAAGTCAGCGTTCTGTTGGACAGAACAGAAAAGCATGCTTACTGCAGCGATCCACCTCCCAGTCACTGTCTACAGCGATCTATTATAGAGAGGATCAGAGAGCAGTGTGTTGCACAGAAGAACAGCTCAAGCACAAATCCTGCCTAGAAGCACTGAAAGGGAAGGGAGTGAAAATTGGGCAATTTTGGCTGTAGTACACAGCGACTGTGTGCTGCAGCACTGGTGTCTACTGCTGGTGTTGTGCACAAAAACTTTTTTAACCCCTTAAAGGGGTACTCCACACTCAGAGACATCTTATCCCCTATCCAAAGGATAGGGGATAAGATGTCAGATCACCGGGTCCCACTGCTGGGGACCCCCAGGATCTCGGTTGCTGCACCCACCTGTACGGCTTCCACCTCACACTGGCAACGCTGGAGGCTTCGGATCCCGACCAAAATGGCGGACGAGCGTGACGTTACGACTCCGCCCCGTGTGATGTCATGCCCCGCCCCCTCAATGCAAGTCTATGTGAGGTCGTACTGGATGTCGTGATGTCACCCTCGTCCGCCATTGTGGTAGGGATCCTAAGCCTCCAGCGTTGCTGGTGTGAGGTGGAAGCCGTACAGGTGGGTGCAGCAGCCGAGATCCCGGGGGTCCCCAGCAGCGGCGATCTGACATCTTATCCCCTACCCTTTGGATAGGGGATAGGATGTCTTGGGGTGTGGAGTACCCCTTTAAGGACCCAGCCCATTTTCACCTTAAGGGGACTGTGCCCATTTTGACTCTTAGGGGACTGTGTAGGGGTAGGTGTATATGTAGTGTTTTTTTTATTTTTTATTATGTGTTAGTGTAGTGTTTTTAGGGTACATTCACACAGGCGGGGGTTCACAGCGAGTTTTTGGCTGGGAGTTTGAGCTGCAGCGGAAAATTTGCTGCATCTCAAACTTGCAGCAAGAGACTCGCTGTAAACCCCTGCCTGTGTGAATGTACCTCCAGCTGTTGCAAAACTACAACTCCAAGCATGCCCTTAGGCTGGCTGTGCATGCTGGGGGTTGTAGTTATGGTTGTAAAACACTGAGAGTTTGTTACTTAACTCAGTGTTTCGCAAGCAGTGTGCCTCCAGCTGTTGCAAAACTACAACTCCCAGCATGTACAGTCTGTCAATGCATGCTGGGAGTTGTAGCTTCACAACAACTGGAGGCACACTGGTTGCAAAACAATGAGTTAGGTAACAAACTCTGTGTTTCACAACCAGTGTGCATTCAGCTGTTGCAAAGCTACAACTCTCAGCATGCACTGACAGCAGAAGGGCATGCTGAGCGTTGTAGTTTTGCAACAGCTGGAGGCACACTACTGAAGCTCCCAGCATGCCTTTGGCTGTCCATACATAACTACAACTCCCAGCTTGCCCAGAAAGCCAAAGGGCAAGCTGGGAGTTGCAGTTGTGCCTCCAAGTGTTGCACAACTACAACTCCCAGCATGCCCTTTAGCTGTGCATGCTGGGAGTTGTTGCTAGGCAACAGCAGGAGGCAAACAGCGCTTACCTACTGCTGTTAGATCCCTCTGCCGAAGACTGCCAGGACTGCCATCGCTGGGGACGACGCCGCCGCTCGGGACTGCCGCCACACCTTGGGTAAGCCTCCCCACACACCCACCGCCGATCACCCCCTCCCTCCACCGCCAATGCCCGCCGATGCCGCCAGTCATGAGTTGGCACCGGTGCCACTTCACTCCTGCTGGGCAGGGGTGATTGGTGCCGACTCGGACTTCACCAATCACACTTTTGACCTGATTGACCCAGAATTGCCACAAATCGCCGATCTGAATTGATCGGTGATTTGCGGCGATCGCCGATATGGGGGGGGGGTACTCAGGACTCCCCCCAGGTATTTGCATGGGATGCCTGCTGAATGATTTTAGCCAACCGATGCACGGCGGGGACCGAAATCCCCACAGGTCCTTAAGTACCAGGGAGCCAGGGTGTACCTGTACGCCTAGGTCCTTAAGGGGATAAGCGTACTGTAGCGCATTTTTCTGCCCTCATAAGTGCATACTACATACGTACATCAAAGTGTTATTCCATTTTTTTCCTGATAAAGTCTCAAGGGCCTAGGTACTGTCAAAGGCAGCCAAAAGTACTCACCAGCTGGTGTACACAAAAACTTTTTTAAGTGTACTGTTGCGCATTTTTCTGCCTCATAAGTGCATACCCCATACGTACATCAAAGTGGTGTACCATTTTGTTACTAAAAAAGTCTTAAGTGCCTAGATACTTTAAAAGGCCAGCCAAAAGTACACACCTGCTGCTGTTATAGACAAATACTGTTTTAAGCGTAGTGAAGCATATTGTACTCCCATCATATACGCACTAAGTATGTCAGGCAGAGAAGTGCCAGGAAGTGCACAGAGGAGCGGCAGAGGCCTAAATCCTTAAAGGGGTATTCCGCCCCTAGACATTTTATCCCCTATCCAAAGGATAGGGGATAAGATGTCAGATTGCCGCGGTCCCGCTGCTGGGGAGCCCTGGGATCCCCAGAGCGAGTTCGCTCTGCACGTAATGATGGGTGGTACAGGGGCCGGAGCATCGTTACGTCTCGGCTCCGCCCCTCGTGATGTCACGTCCCTCCCCTTTCAATACAAGTCTATGGGAGGGGGCGGGGCAGTCATCACGCCCCCTCCCATAGACTTGCATTAAGGGGACGGGCCATGATGTCGCGAGGTGCGGCGCCATGACGTCCCCCGTATCGCCCGTCATTACGCACAGAGCGAACTCGCTCTGTGCTGTAATGATAGCGCGGTGCCGCAGCGGGGATCCCGGGGGTCCCCAGCAGCGGAACCGTGGCGATCTGACATCTTATCCCCTATCCTTTGAATAGGGGATAAAATGTCTAGGGGCGGAATACCCCTTTAAGGCAGAGATCGCAGCAGACTAGGGGCGAGTGGCAGCAGGAGTCGCAGTGAGAGGCCTGATCTCCCGGTATCAGCTGGCGGTCGTGTCTCGACCAGCAACCCATCTGCCGCCATCGATTGGTTAACACAGTCATCCACTTCATAACAAGTGACATATGATACCCCCAGTCAACAGTCGGTGGGTTCCTCAGACACAACCCTCAGTTGGCATGGCCCTGGAGCATTCCCTGTCCTCCCATTGCCTCTGTCCTATGCTGTTCCCTCTCCTACAGAAGTATCTTATGCTGTGGGTTCAGCTACACTATTCAGTGAGGTCGATCTAATAGAGGACAGTCAGCAGTTACTGCCCCGCCAAGAAGTGGAGGAGACAACTGCCGCTTCCTCTGCAGGTAGTGATGAGGAGAGTGACGTGGGAGGTGGTGTTGCCTGAAGGGTCCTGAAGCCGACACTGTTGACGAACCTGAGGAAGACATCAGTGACGTGCAGACACTTGTCGATGATGATGAAGCCGATCACAATTGGAAGCCGGGTGCAGAAGGGGCTTCATCATCATCATCATCATCATCATCAGGAGAAGAGGGTTGTAGGTTGCTTGTGAGGAAGCAGCTGAGCCAGCAAGGTGATAGCATGGTTGGCAGTCAGCATGGTGGCAGAAGAGGAAATTCTGGACCCATACGTGCCCGGGGGAGACCACCTGCTTTGAGGCAGCCTCCCTTACCGGGAGGTAGTGGAACCGGGGTACCTGGAGACAGCGGCAGTAGAAGCCAATTAGTGCGGACTGTTGGTAGGAAAATCAGCTACTCGGCGGTGTAGCAGTTTTTCATCAAGCATCCGGGGGAGGTTAACATAGCCACATGCAAGATGTGTCTGCTGTCAATTTAAATTTGAAAATTCATCTTTTAATCTTAGGAATTGTGAAGCCCTATTGTCTCCTCATGCTGCTGCCATCTCCAGGCTGTGTCATTCAGCCACTATATGATTTACTGATGCTGTTGGGCCTGGAACATTACCTAAAAGTGTTTATGGTAGCACTAGCTACCATAAATCTTCAATTTAAATTTGAAAATGTATCTTTTAATCTTAGGGATTGTGAAGGCCTTTTGTCTCCTCATGCTGTCGCCAGCACTAGGCTGCGTCATTCAGCCACTATATGGTTTACTGATGCTGCTGGGCCTGGGACATTACCTAAAAATGTTTATGGTAGCACTAGCTGCCATAAATCTTCAATTGAAATTAAAAATTCATTTTTTAATCTTAGAGATTGTGAGGCCCTATGGTCTCCTCATGCTGCCGCCAGATCCAGGCTGTGTCATTCAGCCACTATATTGTCTTCTCTTGCTTCCGCCAATTCCAGGCTGTGTCATTCTGACAGATTATGGTCTCCTTAAGCTGCTGCCACCTCTAGGCTTTGTCATTGTGCTGCCATGTGACTCCTTGTTAGATTGGGTTTTGTGGTCATACAGTATTAGTTCAAAGTAGACGCTGGGACAATAAACTTGGGAATCTAATATAAATCTTAAATTAAAAAAATTGATGTAATCTTTTCAAGACTGAGGCCCTATGGTCGTTGACATCATATTACCTGTGGAATTATCACAAGAATCCAATTAAACAGCTTGGAGCGATAACAATGAACCATAACTGATTAAATAAAACATTCACACTTTCACTTTCAGGGGGGGCACTGAGAGGCAGGGGCTGGAACATGTGGTATCTCACCTGGTGGAGGACCAGAATGGGTAATCAAAAATTTTTCATAAATTCAAATTAGATAAAGTAAAAATGACATAAAAAATCTGCCACATCCAGATGCTTGCGGCAGTGATTCTAATAGTGATGCCTGTAATCTGAATGTCACACTGAATATCAGTATTATTTCACTAACACAGCACACACCCTATGCGTGTTAGGACAAGGCAAAGTGTTCTACACCCCTATTGAGCCTCTCTGTAGACCAGAAATAGAAGTTTTTTTAATAGTGATTTGCAGCGAATAAATTCGGTCCAAACCAAATTTTTGGGGAAAATTGGGCGAATCGGCCGAATCAAATTTTTCAGAAATTCGCTAATCTCTACCGCACATCACTAGTAATTGTTGTTACGCCGAGCGCTCCAGGTCCCTGCTCCTCCCCGTAGCGCTCGCGGCGTCCCGGTCAGACCCGGTGACCGTGAGCGCTGCTCTGTTGTCACCGGCGGGAATGCAATCTTCTCACCCGCCCCGTCCTCCTGCTGTCCTGTCCCAGCGCGCGCGGCCCTGCTCTCTAGGGCGCACGCGTGCACCGGCTCTCTGAAATTTAAAGGGCCAGTGCATCATTAATTGGTGCCTGGCCCAATCAGTACCAAACACTTCCTCATTTTAAAAACCCACGTCCCCTTCCTGCTCTTCCCGGATCTTGTTGCCTTGTGCCAGTAAAAGCGTTCCCGTGTGTCCTTTGCTTGTGTATCCAGACCCTTTCTGTTGCCCTTGACTACGAACCGTTGCTGCCTGCCCTGACCTTCTGCTACGTCTGACCTTGCCTTTTGCCTAGTCCTTCTGTACCGCCCGCGCCTGACTCAGCAGTCAGTGAGGTTGAGTCGCTATTGGGTGGAACGACCTGGGGGTTACCTGCCGCAGCAAGTCCATCCTGCTTTGCGGCGGGCTCTGGTGAAAACCAGTAACCCCTTAGATTCCGTTCCCCTGGTACGGCCCATGCCATCACCTCACTGACATAGAGGATCAACTACCTGTGTCATCCCTGCATACCACTCCGGACCCTGACAGTAGATCTGGCAATGGATCCCGCTGAGGGCCCGCTGCCCAGTGTCGCTGACCTAACCTCCGTGGTCACCCAGCAATCACAGCAGATTGCGCTACAAAGACAACAGCTGACTCAGTTGACCGCTATGCTGCAACAGCTTCTGCCTCAACAACAGCAACCATCTCCTCCACCAGCTCCTGCATCTCCTCCGCAGCGGGTGGCCGCTCCCAGATTCCGCCTGTCCCTACCAGACAAGTTTGATGGGGACTCTAAACTGTGCCGTGGATTTCTGTCCCAGTGTTCCCTACACCTGGAGATGAAGTCAGACCAATTACCTACAGAACGGTCTAAGGTGGCGTTCGTGGTCAGCCTGCTGTCTGGAAAGGCCTTGTCCTGGGCCACACCGCTTTGGGACCACAACGATCCTGCCACTGCTACTGTTCAGTCCTTCTTCTCAGAAGTACGCAGTATCTTTGAGGAGCCAGCCTGGGCTTCCTCAGCCAGACAGCCCTATGGAATCTTGTCCAATGGAGTTCTTCAGTGGGCGAATACGCCATTCAGTTCCGCACCCTTGCCTCTGAGCTATCCTGGAATAATGAGACCCTCTGCGGGACCTTCAAAAAAGGCTTATCCAGTCACATCAAAGATGTTCTGGCCGCACAAGAAATTCCTGCTACCCTGTCTGAAATCCATTTGGCCACCCGCATCGACATGCGTTTCACTGAAAGACGCCAGGAGCTTCGTCAGGAAAAGGATCTTGTTCGCACCAGGCGGTTTCCTCCCCTGGCACCTCTCTTCCAGCGTCCTTTGCAATCTGTTCCTGTGCCTTCCGCCGAGGAGGCTATGCAAGTGGATCGGTCTCGCCTGACCCAACAAGAGAGGACTCACTGTAGGAACAAAAACCTGTGCCTGTACTGTGCTAGTACTGAACATTTCCTAAAGGACTGTCCCATTCGTCCTCCGCGTCAAGGAAACGCTCGCACCTAGTTAACGTAGGAGAGGCGTTGCTAGGTGTGAATTCTTCCTCTCCACGACTGATCATACCTGTGCGGATTGCCATACTCGCTAATACTAATACTTCCTTCCGTTGATCGTTTTTCCAAAATGGCTCACTTTATTCCACTTCCTGGCCTTCCTTCTGCGCCACAGTTGGCGAAGCAATTTTTTTCTGCAGATTTTTTGTCTTCACGGGCTTACCACGCATATCGTCTCGGATAGAGGCGTTCAATTTGTGTCAACATTTTGGAGAGCTCTCTGTAATCAATTAAAGATCAAATTAAAATTCTCTTCCTCCTATCACCCCCAATCCAATGGACAAGTGGAAAGAGTGAACCAGTTTCTTGGTGACTACTTGCGACATTATGTCTCCTCCTGCCAAGATGATTGGGTCGACCTTCTGCCCTGGGCTGAATTCTCGTACAATTTCAAAAATTCTGAATCTTCCGCCAAATCACCATTTTTTGTGGTGTACGGTCATCACCCGCTGCCCCTCCACCCCATTCCCACTTCTTCTGGAGTTCCTGCCGTGGATGAAGTAACCCGGGACTTCTCAGCTATCTGGAAGGGGACTCAAAAGTCGCTCTTACTGACCTCTTCTCGTATGAAGAGACATGCGGATAAAAAGAGAAGAACTCCTCCTGTCTTTGTCCCTGGTAACAAAGTGTGGCTCTCTGCCAAATACATACAGTTTAGTGACCCTAGCTACAAGTTGGGTCCTCATTACCTTACATTTAAAATAAAAAAAACAAATCAATTCTGTCTCCTACAAACTCCACCTTCCTTCTTCTCTTCGTATTCCTACGCGCGCCGGCTCTCTGAAATTTAAAGGGCCAGTGCACCATTAATTGGTGCCTGGCCCAATCAGTACCAAACACTTCCTCATTATAAAAACCCACTTGCCCTTCGTGTCCTTGCCGGATCTTGTTGCCTTGTGCCAGTGAAAGCGTTCCCGTGTGTCCTTTGCTTGTGTATCTAGACCATTGTAGTTGCCCTTGACTATGAACCATTGCTGCCTGCCCTGACCTTCTGCTACGTCTGATCTTGCCTTTTGCCTAGTCCTCTGTACCGCGCCTGACTCAGCAGTCAGTGAGGTTGAATCGCTATTGGGTGGAACGACCTGGGGGTTACCTGCCGCAGCAAGTCCATCCCGCTTTGCGGCGGGCTCTGGTGAAAACCAGTAACCCCTTAGATTCCGTTCCCCTGGTACGGCCCATGCCATCACCTCACTGACATAGAGGATCCACTACCAGTGTCATGCCTGCATACCACGCCGGACCCTGACAATTATAAGACACTTTGCTATTTACTTGCTGTTAAAATTCTCAGCCTTTATATGTTTTTTAATGTGATTGAAAAAAAGACCACTAGGTGGCTCTGCTCTGTTCCTTGCCCAAGTTAAACAATTAGTTTGTCTCCAGTTGGACTTGCAGAAGTCCAGACTCAGGAAGTGCGTGCGGGGCATGGTGAAGCACGGCTCTCGCAGGCTTCATTGACGTCGAGCCTGCCGCTGAACGCCCACTTTCTCCTGCCGGGAGCTCACTCAATGTGAGCAAGGGGAAAGGTATGATTTTTATTAAGGGCAGGAGGGGTGTTAGGAGTATTTAGGGAATATAATCTGAGTTAGTTTAGAAAATATGGTTTAATGACAGGTACTCTTTAACCTATTATTATGCATATTCACATTGCCATTCACAGTTCCCCAATAGCAAGCTATGCCTAATGTAACAGTATGGAATTTATTGCTCCTCTTGTCTTCATTCCTTAATTTTTATCAATTAAAAAGATCACCAGTACAATACCCCTCCAATACCCCTCCTCCTATTGCCCCCCCCCCCCCCGCCCCCCCCATTCATTTTGTCAACCATACTCCTTCACTTTTACCCAATTTACATTTTGGCTCTCTTGTACCAACTATTGGCAATATTTACAGCTGTCAGGCCTGTAAGACTCCCTATGACAGCTTGGCAGACCAGCCATGGAGACACATTACTTCTCAGACTAATAGGGGGAGATTTATCAAAACCTGTCCAGAAGAAAAGTTGCTGAGTTGCCCATAGTAACCAATCAGCTTGCTTCTTTAATTTTTGAAAAGCTCTATCAAAACCAAAGAAGCGATCTGATTGGTTGCTATGAGCAACTGGACAACTTTTCCTCTGCACAGGTTTTGATAAATCTCTCTCCATAGTGTTTAGAACAGCGGAAAAAAACTTCATTAAATACATCTTCCAGAAAATAAAGAAAAATAAATTAAGTTAAATAAAAGAAATACATTAGTATATGTAAAAATAACGATTTTATCAAATCGTTTTTTAAATAATGTATCTCTACTCGTTTTGTCATGGTAGTAGTACATATTTTGATCTAAGATGGTCGCTGTCACTGGTTTACATGCAATCTGTCCGAGCACACAGCAGGATCGGTTGTGTCATGACAGAGCAGGGGATAGATGTCAGCCACACTCCCTGCTCTTAGTAATTAGCTCATTACACTTCATTATATCGGGATAAATGTGGCATACTGGATGCTGTCTACATTTATCCCATTATTGCAATATATACCAAATATATCCTCAATATCCCCAACCTGGGGAGCATGTAAACTAGACTATTCATTTTATTATTTAACAATTATATTGTGCATCATGCTATTTATTTCATTTCACACCTTTAGGATAACAAGGATAACAGGTGAGTAAAGGCTTAGGAAGCTAAGGTAAAAAAATATGACCATGTGCAATCGTAGGTCAAATTCATAACTGAATATATATATATATATATATATATATATATAAACATTCAATATAATATATACTGTTTAATTTTAAATACTCTAATAAGCTTAAATGGATGTTTCTATTGTCACAAACAAACTACTTTGGTTCCTTATAACCCTTCTGAACAAAGGGATCATGCATGTGGTACATTATTACATTAAAAGAGTACTCCGATTGAAAAACAGATTTGTATATTTTTTCTATTAAAAAAATCTTAATCTGTCCAGTACTTATCAGCTGCTGTTTTCTACACAGGAAGTTGTGTAGTTCTTTTTTTCTGATCACAGTGCTCTCTGCTGACACCTCTGTCCTTGTCAGGAACTGTCCGGAGCAGTCCCTCCCTTCCAGACCCTCCTACCTCCTGCACGGACGCCATTTTACCTTCATTTGGCATGCTGCAGGCTTAGAAAGTGGAGGGACAGAGAAGCTGCTCCTGCTGTAACAGGGAAAGCGACAGCTAGGTTGCTGCTAGGTGATGTATTCAGGGTCCACTTTACTCCTAAAGCATTAGTCTAACATCTGCTTTAAGGACTGCACCCAAAAAAGCCCTTTTTAGGGCTCAAATATCAGTCCGTGTGTCTTGCAACAGCTGGAGGCATCCTGGTTGGGAGGGAACCGCTGGTTTAAAGGGGTACTCCAGTGTAAAACTTAAGTTCCTTCAAGCAACTAACTACAGTATTAAAAGGGCTATAAGTTCAGTCCGTGTGTCTTGCAACAGCTGGAGGCACCCTGGTTGGGAGGGAAACGCTGGTTAAAAGGGGTACTCCGGTGTAAAACTTAATTTGCTTCAAGCAACTAACTACAGTATTAAAAGAGCTATAAGTTCAGTCCGTGTGTCTTGCAACAGCTGGAGGTACCCTGGTTGGGAAGGGACCGCTGGTTAAAAGGGGTACTCCAGTGTAAAACTTAAGTTCCTTCAAGCAACTAACTACAGTATTAAAAGGGCTATAAGTTCAGTCCGTGTGTCTTGCAACTGCTGGAGGCAACCTGGTTGGGGACCTCTGCTTAAAAAGGGAACTCCGCTGGCAACCTTTTTTGCTCATTGTCACACTAGTGCAAATCACATTTGGTGTGACAGTTGTTCAAATAAAAAAAAAAAAAACTTTTTTGGCTGTGAAAAAAAACAGAGCTGCCTAAAGGGGGGCTCTAACTATATGCTGCCTAATATGGGGGAATCTATGTGCTGCCTAAAGGGGGGATCTAACTATGTGCTGCCTAATATGGGAGAATATATGTGCTGCCTAAAGGGGGGCTCTATGTGCTGCTTAAAGGGGGGCTCTAACTATGTGCTGCCTAACATGGGGGAATCTTTGTGCTGCCTAAAGGGGGGATCTAACTATGTGCTGCCTAAAGGGGGGATCTAACTATGTGCTGCCTAAAGGGGGCTCTATGTGCTGCCTAAAGGGAGGCTCTAACTATGTGCTGCCTAAAGGGGGGCTCTAACTATGTGCTGCCTAATATGGGGGAATCTATGTGCTGCCTAAATGGGGATCTAACTATGTGATGCCTAAAGGGGGGGGCTCTATGTGCTGCCTAAAGGGGGCTAAAGCACGTTATTCCAAAGAATTTAGGAATAATAGGTGATTTATGCCCTTTATGGATTAAAACCAGACTCTGCATCAACTATGTAATTTTCCATGGGAGTTTTGCCATGGATCCCACTCCGACTCCCTGTGGTTTTTTAAATTCGCCTGCCCATTGAAGTCAATGGCGGTTCGCCCAGTTCGCCGGTTCGCATACATTTGCGGAGGTTCGCGTTCGCCGTTCGCGAACCGAAAATGTTATATTCGCGACATCACTATTTGCTGTAAGGATTTGCTCCTACTCTGGACAGTTCCTGACAGGGACAGAGGTGTCAGCAGAGAGCACTGTGGTCAGACAGAAGAGAACTATACAACTTCCTGTGGAGCATACAGCAGCTGATAAGTGCTAAAAGGATAGAGATTTTTTAATAGAAGTAATTTGCAAATCTGTTTAATGTTCTGGAGCCAGTTGATATGGAAAAAAAAATTCCACTGGAGTACTCCTTTATATCTTTCAAAGCTTTTGTGAAAATCCTGTTTAAGTCCTGGCTATACATCACAGATAAGGACCCTATTACTCTTACTTACCCAAACAACGGAAAGATGCCTCCTCACGACAAAAGAGGGAACAGCCATCACCATTTATCTTATTCATATCATCGCATTCTTCACCTAGGATTCTGAAAGAGACAAATGATATGAAAGTAATATTGTTACACCCTGTACCTGTACCTATTAACTGAAAGGATATACTGGGTTTTGGAGCTATCAATGTCTAATATGTATGGATGTGTAAATTGTATGTACATAACTTAAAATTGAAAAAAAGTAATAATGCATAACAATGTACTGAAAATTAACTGAGGAAAAATTGCTTTTGAATTGTGGTTCAACAGAATCATTAAAAAAAATAAACAACTAAATAATGAGCCGTCCTAGACATAAAATGATGGTCCCTTAACTTAATATTTTGTTGCACAACCTTTTGGGGCTGCCACTACAATCCAGGGATTTCTATAAGTCTCTCAGAGACTTCTGAAATTGTCTCCAGGTATCTTGTCCCACTCCTCATATGATCCTGCTCCAGCTGTCTCAGGTGTGAAGGTGTTTTCTCCAGACGGCAGGTATCTTGGCCCACTCCTCATAAGGTCCTGCTCCAGCTGTCTCATGTATGAAGGGGTCTTCTCCAGACTGCAGGTATCTTGGCCCACTCCTCATAAGATCCTGCTCCAGCTGTCTCAGGTGTGAAGGTGTCTTCTCCAGACTGCAGGTATCTTGGCCCACTCCTCATAAGATCCTGCTCCAGCTGTCTCAGGTGTGAAGGTGTCTTCTCCAGACTGCAGGTATCTTGGCCCACTCCTCATATGATCCTGCTCCAGCTATCTCAGGTGTGAAGGTGTCATCTCCAGACTGCAGGTATCTTGGCCCACTCCTCATAAGATCTTGCTCCAGCTGTCTCAGGTGTGAAGGTGTCTTCTCCATTCTGCATGTTTCTTCTCCTTCTATGGATGTTCAGTAGGATTCAGATCAGGCCGATTCACAATAGTCCAATGTTTTGCTCTTAGACATTCTTTTGTGTTTTTAGCTGTGTGTTTTGCATCATTATCCCGTTGGAGGACCCGGGACCTGTGACTGAGACCAAGCTTCCTGACCCTGGGCAACACATTTCGCTCCATGAATGTCTTGATAGTCTTGAGATATTATTGTACCCTGCACAGATTCAAGACCCCCTGTGCCAGATGCCCCAGAACATAACCGAGCCTCCTCCGTGCGTAGGCCCAGTGTTCTTTTCTTTGTATGCTTCATTTTTGCATATGCGAACATAGAGCCGATGTGACAAGCCAAAAAGCTCCAGTATTGTCTCATCTGTCCAAAGGACAAGCCACAAACCTTTTGGAAGAATAATGTTGTGCCACAGCCAGTATAATCCTTTAATGGTAGTTATAATAGAAACAATAATTTAGACTTATACTATAGTTAGAACAGCCAACATGATCTAAATAAAAATCTTATGAGGGTGGTGCCATTGAAAAGAAATGGAGAGGGTAGTGTACTAGGAGCTGGATGAACATAATGTATCCTCATCTGTTCACATCAATACCAGCCATTCCATAAATACTGTTTTGCTGAGACAACATTATGTCCATTCCGCAAAGTATTATTTTACCATTTTCTTCTGCATGGTACATTAACACATTTCTATGCAGTCATCTGATTCGGCATTATTTGTTCAGTAAAGTAAATACATTTAACGCAATATTTTTCCTTGTAACATACATTTTTCATATTTCATATATTCCCCTGGGTTCGTATGTCCCAGACTTCAATGCCATTTTTTTCTGTAAATCATTACTTTATAGAAGTGCAATATAATACTTCTCTTCCTTCAGGATATACCATTTTGATGCAAAGTCTTAAAGGGGTACTCCGGCCCTAAGACATCTTATCCCCTATCCAAAGCATAGGGGATAAGATGCCTGATCGTGGGGGTCCCGCCGCTGGGGACCACTGCAATCTTTCATGCAACACCCTGCTATCATCAGCCTCTGGACCGAGCCCCCTCCCATAGGCTTGCATTGAGGGGACAGAGCATGACGTCACACGGGGGCAGAGCCATGATGTCACAATACCCCGGCCCCATGATCATGATTCATCAGACCCGGGTGCTGCATGAAAGATTGCAAGGGTCCCCAGCGGTGGAACCCTGTGATCAGGCATCTTATCCACTATCCTTTGGATAGGGGATAAGATGTCTTAGGGCTGGAGTACCCCTTTAATGGTTTCAAAAGAAGCCATCCATTCTTAAAGGGAAACTATCGGTGGATTGAAACAATCTGCCCTGCTGATATGGTCTAATAAGGCAGGGGGTGCTGATTAACAATGTGCCTTTGTTATCTCTCTCCACTGCACTATTTTTGTGTAACATTGCTTTTTTATTAAAGGGGTATTCCAGCTTTATGCATATATAGCATGTATGATAGCAGGGGTCCCGCCGCTGGGGACCCCCGCAATTTCAGTCCGGCCCGACATTCTATGCCGGGCGCTGCCTCCAAGACAGGGATGTGACGTAACGGTCACACCCCCTCCCATACACATGAATGGAGGGGTGTGGTGTGTTGTCACAAGGGAAATGTTTGGGGATTGAACTCACGGGCTGTCAGAGGGGCGGAAGATTGAAAAGCGGTGACATTACGCTGGGGCTATTGCTCCGCACCTAGTGTGATGTCACAAGGGGGCGTGGTTGTGACATCACTTCTCCATCTTGGAGGTAGCACCCGGTACAGAATGCCGGGGGCTGCATCGAGATTGCTGGGGTCTCCAGCGGCAGGACCTCTGTGATCATACATCTTATCCCCTATCCTTTGGACGGATTGGTGCACATAACAGTATTCTAACACCCCCAATAGCATATTAATAAACATTAATGTTACAAAAAATAGTGCAGTGGAGAGGGATAATAAAGGTACACTGTTAATCAGTGCCCCCTGCCCTTAAACGGAAAAGGTAGCGCTCAATAGTGTAATACAATAAGGCAAACGGAAGAGATGCAAGGGAAAGGTTTGAGCTTACCCCCGTTGGTTGTGCACACAATACAAAACAATGGAAAAGTGTAAAATCAATAGGATCTTTCTGCAGAGAAAGCTTCAATGGAAGTAAGCAGGGTGACAGACGCCAAACAGATCAGACCAGGATCAAGATACAAAGGAAAACCTTAATGGATCAGCATACTACGCGTTTCCCGACTCACAGGCCGCTTCGTGCATGCCGGTCCCTTAAAGTTTTCCTTTGTTTCTTCATCCAGGTCTGATCCGTTTGGCGCCTGTCACCCTGCTTACTTCCATTGAAGCTTTCTCTATCTTTCCCTGCCCTGTACGACCATATCAGCAGGTTACATTCTTCTATCCTGCTGTTAGTTGTCTTTAACTCAACAAATGAGTGTAGGCCATACAGCCAAAGAGATCGATCTGTACACAATGAACGGAGAACCCATCATTTTAAAGGAAATTCCATTAATCATAGTTTATATGCCCTATTAGAGGTAAGGGGCTTTCAAAACATTTACACACACACACACACACACACACACACACATATATACATAGATACAGAGGGGGTCCCATCCTGGGGACCCTTCTTAGGCTAAAAAAATCACTGCAAACAACAGCTCCCACTTGGGGTAATTTAGCTTGACTATGTATTACATTACGGGTCTGGTTACTGAAATTTTAGCTGCTAAATCCCCCACCTGCTTATTGCCAGCGGGTCCTCAATTAGAGAAGGGGTTGTCAAGATGGTTGGGGGTTCCAGTTCCCAGACCCTTGAACTAATGTAATCTTCTGATAATATTAGTTCAGAAACTCTAATACCAAGGGGAAAAACCCTTCAATCTAGTCGTGTTATTGCCTGTGACTATGGATGGATTAAGATTTTGGTCAGTTAAGCAGGTTTGGAAATGAACATCCCCGTCCAAAGAGGACCTTAATCCATCAGACAAGATAAGTGGCTACCTCTGAAACATGTCCCATCCTTTAAGGGCCTCTTACTTTTGGATTATTCCATCCCCACAGTATCCATTGCCATGATGATAAACCAGTTCTGGGGATGGCTCGCTCTCTCCGCTGGCAGTGATAGTCACAATCTGGTATTTGTAGACACGTCCAGGTTTCAGATCTCTATAAAATATGAATATGATATAATGTGACATAAAAAAAATAAAGAAATGTATATATATATATATATATATATATATATATATATATATGTATATATTGTGGTCATGCATAGTCTACTTTCAAATCACGCTTCATGTTATATTCACAACTTTTGATTAGTTGAATGTCAGACATAAAGATGCTCCATAAAGACAGTAGCCATATTACATGTCCTAAAATGTAGTTGGCACCCCATCAAACGGGTTTGGCCTTTATAGCCAGCATAAAATAAAGCAAACATCTGTGCAGCCATGCATTCTCTACAGACGTGGAATGGTTTGTCACAGGATTCCTCCATTTTAATGATCCCATTCATCATTTTTTATGAAGAAGAATCATCTAGCGGAAACAAGAGTTCAGCTGCTAAGTGGTTAGTGTCATAAGCTGACAGAATAGGAACACATGGGGTTAAGGAGCACAGCATGTTAGAACAGCCCCTGAATACTACATGTTTGAAGGAAGGGACATAACATGAATCTCCCAGGCTCCAATGCAGACTCTTCAACAGTTCCCCCAGAGGGGCCTTTGCCTATGCTACCCCATAGCTAACTGTAGAGAGTATCATGAATTAGGTCTTGCCATTCATGGCGTTGGATGCAAGCAGTGATAATTAAACTGTCCAGCAATAACTTGGGGATGACACTTTCCTGTTTTAGCATGCCAAAGGTATAAAGAAGGGTCTTTACCAAGTTTGGAGTCAAGAAACTTTATGGCTTGTTCAGAGCCTTGACCATAAGCCCATTATAGAACCTTGGGATGAATTAAGGTACAAATTATATTTAACTAATAGTCATATGCCTGAAGAGTCCCAGGAGCCAGATTCCAAAATCTAATCCAATAGAGGCTGTAAAAGCAGAATAACTACCAATCACGTATGGATCGGATGTCCAGGTTTTAATTGTTTTTAATCTTTTTTTTTTCTTTTTTTAAACCACAAAGACTGTAAAAATAATAATTTGTTGTTAATCAGAACCCATCGGCAAGGATATCTGCTGCTGACTGGTCTTATGGCTTTATTTTTAATCTGAATAACTAGGCTTTAAACATTTGTTATTTGTATCCCATTAGGTTCCTACCGCTGTCTCTACAGGATACTCACACTATCTTCATACCTTTTCTAATAGTTGTAGCCCTGTATATGGTCAAAGCCTTGGGTGTACTGACCCTGAGCATTCAGCTGTTAAAGGGGTACTCCGGTGGAAAACTTTTATTTTTTTAAATCAACTGGTGCCAGAAAGTTAAACAGATCTGTAAATTACTTCTATTAAAAAATCCTAATCCTTCCAGTACTTATTAGCTTCTGAATACTACAGAGGAAATGCTTTTCTTTTTGGAACACAGTGTTCTCTGCTGACATCACGAGCACAGTGCTCCCTGCTGACATCATGACCACAGTGCTCTCTGCTGACATCTTTGTCCATTTTAGGAACTGTCCAGAGCAGCATATGGGGATTGCTATGGGGATTTTCTTCTACTCTGGACAGTTCTTAAAATGGAGAGAGCACTGTGCTCGTGATGTCAGCAGAGAGATCTGTATTCCAAAAAGAAAAGAATTTCCTCTGTAGAATTCAGCAGCTAAGAAGTACTGGAAGGATTAAGATTTTTTAATAGAAGTAATTTAGAAATCTGGCACCAGTTGATTTAAAAAAGAAAAAAAAAAGTTTTCCACTGGAGTACTCCTTTAACAATTGGGGAAGCTGTGAAATGTAGGATCACTTGCCTACCATTGTATATCCTCAGGATAGGTAATAAATATGATTGAAGGGATTCACCGCTGGGTCACCTACTGATCACTGAGTGAACAGAGCAGCAGCCTGCATACATACCGCTGTTTTATTAATTTACTATGGGATACTTGGGTACACTGCAAAATGTTTCTTCACAGGTCCCATAGTAAATAAATGGAGCAGTGGCCCAGTATGTGCCTCCAATCACTCAGTGAACAAGGGGGTTTCACAAGTCAGGTCACTACTGGTCAGATGCATATTCAGTGGAGCACTGGGGAAGCTACAATGAAAGAGCTTGCACAAGACCAGTTAGCTTGTTTTGCCGCCACCCGCTCTCAGTGTAATCTCCATCTGTAGTGTATATACGCCCATAGGGGTACTTGGGGGGGGGGGGGGGGATGTTAGCGCCAAAAAATTATACAGATTTGTAAATTACTTCTATTTAAAAATCTTAATCCTTCCAGTACTTATCAGCTGCTGTATGCTCCAAAGGAAGTTGTGTAGTTCTTTCCAGTCTGACCACGGTTCCCTTTGCTTACACCTCTGTCCATGCCTGGAACTAACCGGAGTATAAGAGGTTCGCTATGGTGATTTGCTTTGCCCACAATATTTGTTTTTTTATGCAGGCCCGTGGAAATTTTATTTACATAGGGTTCTCCAAAAAAAGTATTTTTTTTTCTTTTTTTTTTTATAAAGCCACATTCAGAAACATTGCCGCTCTTGTCTATGGACTGAGTGTGGGATTGCAGGCAATTGTTTTTTTTTTTTTTTATCTCATTATTTTTTATTTCAAGAACATACAGCTAAATAACTCTTCACCTTGTGTTTGAGAATATTACTATTAGTAAACAAAATACTTAATATTTAGTCAATATAGTATCTAGCTAAATACAGCAATTCATAAGGGTGACGATTAAAAAACAATGTTTTTAAAATCATGGTTAAAAACCACCAGATAGAATAGTGAAATAACCCATAAACAAAAGAAGACAAAGACAAGACACAAACAAAGGGACCTAAACAGGAAGAATCCCAGGACAATTGGTCCAAGTATTAATAACCCAGTCGTCCTTAATTTACAGTAAACAATGCAGGTACATCTGGTAACCAGTTAATCATAAATAAATGTATAACACGCGTTCCCAACACGTTTCTATCCATATGAACTATCCACTGAGCATGAGGACGTCTTCAGGGGACTTACATGTCACCAGATGAAATAATATGTGAAATCAAATATAGAGTACCATATCAGGTCAAAATAATTAAAATACTTAGATCACAAACCCCTCCAAGTCTCACTGAGGGATATAAAAATATTAATAATAAACTCTTCACCTTGTGTTTGAGCATATTACTATTAGTAAACAAAAATAATAAATATTTAGTCAATATATATAGTATCTAGATAAATACAGCAATTCATAAGGGTGCAGATTAAAAGACAATGTTTTAGAATCATGGTTAAAAACCACCAGATAGAATAGTGACATAATACATAAACCAAAGAAGACAAAGACAAGACACAAACAAAGGGACCTAAACAGGAAGACTCCCAGGACAATTGGTCCAAGTATTAATAACCCAGTCTTCCCTAATTTACAGTAAACAACACAGGTACATCTGGTAACCAGGTAATGCTATGTTTTAATGGTAATGGAATTTTGTAAGTCTTTTAGCATGAAAGATAAACAAAAAAAAAATAAGGGGGTACTCTGCTGTAAACATTTAATCCCCTATCCAAAGAATAGGGGATAAGATATTAGATCGCTGGGTCCCGTCGCTGGGGGCCCCCGCAATCTCCACTGTGGCACCCTTGTCATTTAGTCCACAGAGCAAACTCCGTACCGTGCCCAATGACTGGCGATGACGGCCGCAATCTCCCCTGTGACCCCCTTGTCATTCAGTTCACGGAGCAAACTCCCTACCGTCCCCCTCCATTCACATCTAAGAGAGGAGGCGTGACAACTATTATACTAGCCATCACGCCCCCTCCCATAGACATGAATGGAAGGGGCGTGGCATGGCGTCACAAACGCAGAAGCTGCTTTGGATAGGGGATAAGATTTTATAGAGTACCTCTTTAAATGTATACCAGCGGGTTTCTATCCACATGAAACATGAGGACGTCTTCAGGGGAACCACATGTTAACAGATGAAATAATATGTGAAGTCAAATATACAGTACCATATCAGGTCAAAATAATAAAAAATACTTTGACCACAAACCCCTCCAGGTCTCACTGAGGGATATAAAAATATTAATAATAAATTGCCCAGGAGCTGCAAGAGACCAATAATAGCAGGGGATTACATCCCTCCAGGATCTGGTCAAGCCACCAGATAGTAAGCCCCGCTTGTGTCTCGTCGTGTTTATCACAATATAGTATCTACTATAATTCATAAATACTCTATATGGTTATGATCGGTCTCTACCCTGCTAAAGTTGAATGTGTTTATTACCGTCATATCTATCTGATGGATAAAAGTCTTATAGTACATCATGACATCCAGGTTTCCTTTGTACTCTGAAGTGATAATAGCGGCTGCTTTCAATTTTGCAGGATATTTTACTCCTCAAGATCTACCCGCTTCTCTTTCCTCCTTTTCTTTCCCTCTCTTACTCTCAGGCACCCTTGGGATTTTTCATTTTACGTTTACCAGAATCTCTTATTACAGCTCTGCTGAGGTCAGTTTAGGACACGGTCCAACATTTTCTCCCCTCCCCTTTAAGCTCTGCCTTTCCGTCAGAATGGTTTTCATTATTCTTATTCTTATAATTTTTTTTTATGTCTCTTGTTTTCATAACAAGAGCGAATGACAATTGGTCAAGGGGACGTTCTTAGGGTGATGTTTACAGAACAGGTGTTGGATTGAACGCTCAGCGATCTGCTCCGTGTTCTTAGAAGAAAATCCTAAAAGAAAGCCTGAGAAATATTCTCCAAAATATATGCTGGTGTTAAAAGGTGTATGGGAGCGCTGTCTATCTTCAGCTACAAAAGAAAAAAAAGGAAAATCATTCAGAATGTAAAATTAGAACCCCAGGAACGTAAAAATTCTGAAAACATTTAAAGGGGGTTTCCATTTTATGTAAACAATGCTACTACACTTTTTGCTATTTTTCAACATATTAAAAAAAAATAAAACAATAAAAATAAAAAACCCAGTATAGACAGAACACTTTTTTTTTTAATACAGCAAATGTATTCAGTCTAAACAATCATCTTAGACAGTGTTTTTCAAACAGCGTGTCTCCAGCTGTTGCAAAACTACAACTCCCAGCATGCCCGGACAGCCTTCGGCTGTCCAGGCATGCTGGGAGTTGTAGTTTTGCAACAGCTAGAGACATACCGTATTTTTGTAAAACACTGATTTAAAGAAGTAATCCAGTGCAGGAACACTTATCCCCTATTCAAAGGATAGGGGACAAGTGTCTCATTGCGAGGGGTCCGACCACTTAGACTCTGTCACGATATCCTGCACGGCACCCCGTAGCCAAATGTGACCTGTTACCCATAGCCAAATGTGGCCTGAGGTCCTGAGCTCAGCGCTCTTAGCTCTTCTTAGTGCTGATCGCTGTTAGGGATAAGGGTTGGGATAAGGGATAGGGGTTAGGATTAAAGGTTAAGGGTTAGGATAAGGGTTAGCGGTTAGGTTTAGGGGTTAGGATTAGGGATAGGGGTTAGTTTTGCAACAGCTAGAGACATACTGTTTGTAAAACACTGATTTAAAGAAGTAATCCAGTGCAGGAACACTTATCCCCTATTCAAAGTATAGGGGACAAGTTGTCTGATTGCGAAAGGTCCGACCACTTAGACTCCTGCACGGCACTCCGTAGCCAAATGTGACCTGTGACCCGTAGCCAAATGTGACCTGAGGTCCTGAGTAGTGTTGCTCGCGAATATTCGCAATACGAATTTTATTCGCGAATATTGCATATTCGCGAATATTCGCGAATAAAGCACTATATATTCGTACTGACGAATATTCGTTTTTTTATTTTTTTTTTATAAATTTTTTTTTTCACAGTACACATAACAGTGATCATCCCTCTCTGCTTCCAGCTTGTGTAGTGTAAAGAAGGCTCTAATACTACTGTGAGACTGGCGTGTGAATTTTCGCATATGCGAATATTTACATAAGCAAATGGTCGCACATGCAAATTTTTGTGTATACAAAATTTTCGCATATGCGAACTGTTGTATTTGCAAATTTCCGCATATGTTAATTTTCGCTCATGCGAATATTTGCATATGCGAAAATAAAACGCGAATATTCGCGAATATATGACGAATATTCGTCCATATATTCGCGAATATTCGCGAATTCGAATATGGCCTATGCCGCTCAACACTGGTCCTGAGCTCAGCGCTCTCAGCTCTTCTTAGTGCTGATCGCTGTTAGGGGTTTAGGATTAGGGGTTAGGATTGGTGTAAGAATTAGGGGTTAGGATTATGGGATAGGATTAGGGTTAGGATTAAAGGTTAGGATTAAGGGTTAGTATACGGGATAAGGGTTAGGTTTAGGGGTTAGGATTAAGGATAGGGGTTAGGATTAGAGGTTAGGATAAGGGTTAGCGGTTAGGTTTAGGGGTTAGGATTAGGGATAGGGGTTAGGATTATGGATAGGGGTTAGGATTAGAGGTTGGGATTAGGAATAGGGGTTAGGATTAGGGTTAGGGAGACAGCTGTAAAGCAATAAGGTGTGTCCCTGTGCAAAGGGTCACATTCCGCTACAGGGACAGTCCCAGGAACAGTCATTACACCGGCAGTCCCAGGAACAGTGTGCGTTGACTATGGGAGAGCTGGAGATACAGCGTTTGGGTATCTCCGGCTCTCCCATAGAGATACATAGAGGGGGCATGTTGGCCGCCGCTTCCTGCAGGGGTCAAAATGCCCCATTCCTGGGGACTAACGGGGTGCCATGCAGAAGATCGCAGGGGGTCCCAGCAGCCAGACCCCCCACAATCAGACATCTTATCCCCTATCCTTTGTATAGGGGATAAGATGTCTGGGGCGGAGTACCCCTTTAAGAGCTGAATACATGGACAGCTCAACTCTCTACTCCTGACAGGAGAAATATGCCAGCCTAGAGTTTAGGTCTGCCCAGACTTGGTATAACTGTAACAAACATCTCAGCTGTGAAAGGTACCTCGTCCTTACTGAGTTGTAACCTCTGTGTGTAAACATTTTAGAAGGTGATTGATAACATACACCTTTTAGCACTGGCATTTTTGGAATATTTCTTACAAATTCACAGGATGGTAGCAGATAAAAGCTTTTAAACATTTATATTCTGCCTCTGTTCTGTAAGCAATATTTATATCACCTGAATGACACCCCATTTACAGAAATAGTCAAGAAAAAACAAATGAGTAAAGAGTTACATTAATTGTTCTAGTGTGTATGAGGCTATGTTCACATGGGGTCATGTTAAAGAGGTACTCCGCGGCAAACATTTTATCCCCTATCCAAAGGATAGGGAATAAGATGTTAGATTGCGGGGGTCCCCTGTGATCTCAGGGCCTGCAGCAGCGGCACCCAGAACACGGAAGCTTGCATGGAGGGGGCATGACGGACAGTACAATGGAGGGGGCGTGACGGCCAGTACAATGGAGGGGGCGTGGTGACCAGAGTTCGCTCCGTGCACCAAATGACAGGGGTGCCGCAGTGGAGATTGCGGGGTCCCCAGCGCCTTTGGCTGTTCGGGCATGCTGAGAGTTGTAGTTTAGCAACATCTGGAGGCCCGCTGGTTGAGAAACACTGACTTTTAGTATATGCCTTTACCTGCTCTAGCCGGCCCCCACCATGGGAGCCGACCCGAGCAGATAATCACATGTTTTCCTGGGGGCCGCATCGCTATATCACAAAAAAGCAAAAATTGCGATTCGATTGCTTTTGCGATATATCGTGCAGCCCAGCTGGCAACTCTGCAATTCTACCCCGAGTGACTCGGGGAAAATTAACCCCGAGTCACGCTTGGGATAACCCTCAGGAGGTCAATTGAGTCTTAGGGGGAGATTCATTGCAACCTGTGTAAAGAAAAAGTTGAACAGTTTCCCATAGCAACCAATCAGATCTCTTCTTTCATTTTTGAAAAGGCCTTTGAAAGTGATCTGATTGGTTGCTATGGGCAACTGGTCAATGTTTAATCTGCACAGGTCTTGATGAATTTCCCCCTTATTAATTGGGGGGCAAATCTATTCTCTCCTATTTTGCTTTTTACATCTATTATATCATTTAATTTTTGTGACTGATTCAGCATGAATATACACTACAGTGGGGGAAAAAAGTATTTAGTCAGCCACCAATTGTGGAAGTTCTCCCACTGAAAAAGTTGAGAGAGGCCTGTAATTTTCATCCTAGGTACAGTGGGGATCAAAAGTTTGGGCACCCCGGGTAAAAATTTGTATTAATGTGCATAAAGTAGCCAAGGAAAGATGGAAAAATCTCCAAAAGGCATCAAATTACAGATTAGACATTTTTTTTTTAAGTATAAGTTTTATTAAAATTTTCACAGTAATACAGGAAGATTTCAACAGTGTAGACGTAGTCGGGTATAACATAGATAATACTCAATACAGTAATAATACTCAGCAGTAGTACCAGAACCCGAGGCCCACCCAAAACAACAAAGCCAAGTCTCTGCCTCCCACTAGTTCCTATGGGGAATCCCGGGATGATAGCATGAATAGGCAATAATCAAGAACCAGTGAGAGTGATATGGAATAATGGGGGAGCTTCTCCAATGGGAAGGGGGAGAAAGTAGGTAGTGTGGAAAAGAAGGGGAAAGGAAGGAAGACTGGTTTGGGGGTGGGGAAGAGCAGAAGAACCCCAGAAGAGAGAGCGGGAAGAGATCTAGACAGAACCACTCACCTGACGAAACCCCTCTGGCAGCCAGTCCAACGCGACCAGGGCAGGAGTACGTGAGGGCAGGGTAGGTGGGTTGAAATGTATGAGGGTCACCAGACTGTATGACTTGTGCAGGATCTGCGGGGTAGGCAGGTGTTAAGATGTCGAATAGAGAGAACGGAATTCGTCTGAGGAGGAGAACTCCTTCCATGGATGCCAAATGGATACATGCTTGACCGTTTTCTCATAGGAGTCTGCCATGAGCTCCTCGATCTTATGCAGGTGGGTAATCTCCCGAAGCCAAGACGAGAGGGTTGGTGGTACGAGGGATTTCCAGAGTCTAGGGATGACCGTACGGGCCGCTAGTAGGAGGAATCTCAGCAGAGATTTGGACCAACGAGAGACAGGGCCAGGCAGTATATTGAGAAGGAGCGGTTTTGGGTGGCGAGTAAGGGATGTGGATGTCAGACGGTGTATAATGTCTAGCACCTGTGTCCAGAAGGTATCAAGTACGGGACAGGAAACCCATACATGAGACATCGTTCCACACCTCCACACCTCCAGCACACATCAGGAAGGGAGGGATACATCTGGGAGAGGAAGGCCAGGACTCTGTACCACCGAGACAGAATTTTATAATTGGTTTCACGTGCTTTGCAAGAAATGGAAGTCCTGTGGCACAAAGTCACAGCCATCTCCCACTCCCCATCTGTGAGCTCTTGACCCAGCTTTCGCTCCCAGACAGTCTGAAAGGGCAGGGGGGAGTCACGGTGAAGGTCCATGAAAAGGTCATACAGGGCATTCACCGGACGATACACCGGTGCTTGTTGCACACATAGAGATTCTAGGGAAGTGAGCTGGCTGTGTGGCTGAAGGGTGTGTTTGTTGGCCCTATAAAAGTATGTAAGTTGCATGTATTGGAGACAATGGGTTGCGGTAGGCAGGTTGTCCCCACTAATCTCCGCTAAAGTTTTCAGGGATGTCCCAGACAGCAGCAAGTATATGCAGGTGGAAAGGTTTTGAGGCCAAACACCGGTGTGAGGGGACCAACAGGACGTAGAAAGTGAGAGCGTTTAAGGTATGAGTTATAAGATCTGATAATGGAAGACAAAATAGGGGGAAGGGTCATTAGGGTGGAGCCCGAGACTTCCTGCATGGGTAGCCACAGAATGGGTTTGGTGTCTATACCCACAATTGATCTCTCTAAGTATACCCATTGTTTATTTAAACGATGATGGAAACTGTCAAGAACTCTAGTGAGCACTGTTGCCAGGTGGTAAGAAAGAAGGTCCGGCATTGCCAAACCTCCATCACTTTTCCTTCGAAATAGGACCTGTCTCGCAACTCGTGGGTGTTTGTGGGACCAGACAAAGCCAGACATACTCAGTGATACGCAGTGATACTCCCAAAAAAAAGGGCGAGGCAAGTGGGTCGGGATGGTGGAAAAAAGATATAACAGTCTCAACAGTCTGTAACAGTAATATATTCATTTTAAGTATATTAATTCGGCCCAGCCAGGAAAAGTCCCTGCGCTCCCATCTGGCCAGATCTGATTTGATCGTTTGAAGTAGGGGAGGGTAGTTAACCAAATATGTGTCGGCTAGCCTTGCAGGAACTTGTATTCCCAAATAGGAGAGGGACGTGGTCTGCCATCGGAATGGGAAATAACTGCGCAATTGTCGGACAATTGTAGGAGGTGACATTCAAAGCTTCACATTTGGTCGGGTTCAACCTATAGTTACTATGTGCTGCAAACCGCTTGAGTGATGTGAGCAAGGAAGGGAGAGAGGTCAGGGGGGACGAGAGGTATAGGAGAAGGTCATCCGCGTATGCGGCGCATTTGTAATTGGACGGCGGAATCTCTAGGCTTTTGATGTCCGGGTTGCAACGAATGTCTATAAGAAGGTGCTCCATATATAGCACATAGAGCAACGGCGAAAGGGGACAGCCCTGCCGCGTCCCATTACAAATGGGGAAGGGATCTGACAATCGTCCATTGAGGCGGATCTGTGCTTGTGGATGAGTGTAGAGAGCCATAATGCGATCAATCATCGTGGAGCCCAGGCCAATTTGAGTAAGGGTCGCTCTCAAGAATCCCCAGTCCCAATGGCACCTAAAAAGTAATAGTACCAGTAGCAATGCATCTGTCAATAATGTAAATGTCACCTATGTGAAAAAGTAAAACTCCTTTATAGAAACAATAATTGTAACCTTTCTTTTTATTTAATATCAGTCTGTAACACTTTTCTTCTTTCCATTTTATATTGTCTTTACAAATTCTAATGTGAAATCTAGAGTTCTAAAAGATACATCGTTTGACTCTTCTTAAAATATTGACTTCTGAATTATAATTTTAAACTGAGGCAGTTTTTTTGGGCTTCCTTTACATATATGTGTTGTCAGTTTTTTCTCTCCAGAGCTGCAAAAAAGGCACCGGAGGGAAAATGAAGTAAGAACTGATCCCATTTATTTAATGGGACAGTTCACAATCATCCGGCGTCTCAGTTTGGACACCGGATGATTGTACTTGCCGGACCGGCATAGACAGGGGAACGCATCTTGCTGGCGATCACAAACAATAGATGTTGAATGATGCTAACTGATGCACTTAAGTTTGTGGCATCAGTTGTAGCGAGTTTCACCAAGTTTTGCCGGAGCCAGACACCAGATGTATGTAACTCTAGCCTTAGTTCCATATAAATACTATATTTTTGCCAGTCTTTATCTTTTTTTTTTTTTTTTTTACACCATAAACTATCACCTTAGCTGTAGTTAGCTTTGTTGTTCCGCTAGGATAATTTGGATTTATGAGAGAGCATTGGAGTGGGCACACTGAGAAGTATTTTCCACTTGGAGGTAGTGGTTCTCACTTTGGATGAATCCCAATAAAATAAAAAGTTCTGCAGTTCTGCCTTAGAGAAAACTTTGTGTTGTATCATGTGAGATCTTTGATCAAAGGATAGGGTATGTATCTAAATATTGTGATGTTTTATGTGTATATTATGTGTGAGATGTATATTTTTTTGCACTAAATGAATCTGTTGACATCTGTGGTGGCCTGTGAGTTGATAGCCCTTCAGTATTTAGCTTGGAGAGTTATACTGTTGGTCAGAGATATGGATATAGTGCTTAGAAGATTTAAGGAGGCCCTGTTATTTTGGGGGGTCCGATATCTCTATGACAAGTTTGATTAAAACTGAAGCATCACTTCAAAAATATTGGAAAACAAAAAAGGCAAAAAAAAAAAAAAAGCTCTTAACAGTCCAAGACATGCAAATATCAACCAATCAATCATATACAGACTGTCTGGCAGGATCTTATGATCTCCAACAAAGATCTTCAGAATATGGCAGCTGAAACAGATCTTGTTCCAAAAACAATGAGAATCCATCAATTATTGATTATTATGTTTTAAGGCTTCTCAAGCCAGTAAAGGCGGCCAGAAAACAACAAAAAGCAAAGACCACCAAGACAAATAAATTGGTAAAAATGTGGAATTGTGAAATGCAAACCTACTGTCGACTCACAAGCCATCACTTCAATTGCATCAAGGTGGCAAACAAGTCTACTAAGGACTAACCATAAGAAACAAAGATTCTTGTCTAAAGCTGGTTTCACTTATCCATTACACTCTCAGCACTTTAGCATCGATATCACAGTCATACCGCCAGGACCTCCCACAATTCTACTGAACTGAACACAGATCACCATAGAACTCTACAGGGATACCAGCTTGGTTTAGTGGAACTGTCAACATATCTACATTGATTAAAAAGAAGAACAATTGTAGACACTTTTTTACCAGTGTTATTTATCATTTGGTTAACTTAAAGGGGTACTCCGCTACTCAGCGTTTGGGACAAACTGTTCCGAACACTGGAGCCGGTGTCGGGAGCTTGTGACATCATAGCCCCGCCCCCTCATGACGTCACATCCCACCCCCTCAATGCTATGATGTCACGAGCTCCCGGCGCCGGCTATAGTGTTTGGAATAGTTTGTTCCAAATGCTGACCAGCGGAGTACCCCTTTAATTAAGAAATTTCCACTTCACATAGTATTATATGATACAAGAACAATAAATAATAGATTTTAGCTTAGTTGTAAGGTATTTTTGGTACTTATGTAAAAATTTCACCTTGCACGTATGGGGATAGTGGGTGAAAACTATAGAAGGCACTGGCAGGCACTAATGGGGGCACTGACTTGCAGTTAAAGGGGTATTTCAATTTATTAAAATGTATTCTTTGGATAGGGGATAAGTGTCTGTTCGTGGGGATCCGACCGTTGGTACCCCTCGCAACCTCTTGCATGCAGTCTGTCTCATCTCTTTATGCATGGTCTTTCACTTCTCCCTAGCATGCTCTAGTCCCCACCTTTAGAGATGCGCTCTTGCTCTTAAGAAACGACAACCAACCAAGCCATTCACTGGCCAAGACAGGATCCCATTTTGGCCGGGTGACTAGCTGAGTGAGCCATCACTTCTGTTTAACCAGTGCGTCTCCGAGGGTTACAGACCCTGCATAAAAAGATGAGAACCAGACTTCTAACATTAGATTGTGCGGGTGCTACAGCAGTTAGATCCCCTGTGATCAGACACGTATCCCTATTCTTTGGAGAACCCCTTTAATGGGTGCAGTAAACATCACGAACAAGCTCAAAGTGAGATCATTTTTATGCATTGTATATGTTGATCAGCCATAAACCAATATTGTGCAGTTACACTTGTGCTGCCAAGACAGCACTAACATTTTGCAGCATGAACTCCATAAGACCTCTGAAAGTGCCCTGTGGTACCTGACAACAAGATGTCAGCAGCTGCTGCTTTAAGTCCTGTAAATTGTGTGGTGCTTCTTCCATGGATCAGACTAGTTTCTCCAGCACATCCTAAAGATGATCAACCAGATTGAGATCTGGGGAATTCAGAAGCCAAATCAACACCTTAAAACTCTGTCACCAGTGGCATAGCAAAAGGAATCTTGGAGATTGCAGTTATAACGGGGCCAATAAGGTGGCAGGCCCCAAGAGCCATCTCCTACTACACTAAGGCAAGCACTCTTCTGCATGTACACTAATGCCACATTGCATAATCTGGTTTTGGCATGCAATTTAGCTATTTAGGATAGATAGGAGTTTGAATAGAGCAGCGGTCAAGCACATGGCTTGCTGCTCCATGCCTAGTCTATGGGGCAGAAGTAAGGAGCCAAGCGCTCTACTTGGCTGTCTCCATCAGGCATTGAATGATATGACAATGCGGACACTTAACCTCCTCTTCAAACAAACTCATCCTCACTGTGGATGTGCAGTGAGAAGAAACGGGGGTCTCTGTTGCTTTGTTTTAGTGGGGATTCCAGAGATGAGTCAAACAAATGTATTATCTGTGGTTGTGGATAGGGATTAAATGTCATTTTGGGTCAACTCCTTTAACACAAAATGCTGGACCCCAATATGTGCTTTTCTAAGTATTGCAAGGGGGTTATAAGACATGTGACCTTTTGATGAAGAGCAAGAGCCCCCAAACTATTGTTACACAGTGAGAAGGAATAGGGGGTCACTGTTTTCTATTTTATTGCATACTGTGCATACAGTACATCTAGCCTAGTGTATATATTATGTAATATTGTAGATTTATGCTTACTGTATATACTCCTTTTAATTTAAAAAAATCGGACAAATCTGAAGAAATGGGTGTTGTATACACTGTGCCAAACAACAAGAACCCCCGTGAAAGTGTCCATAAATATATCTGCACTTAGATTTACTGACTGGAAGAACTGCTGCATTGTAACTTAACTCCTGGAATGTTACCGGGCTCTGCACTCTCAGCAGAATCATTACTGAATATTTTCTACTTCTATTCTAATGACAATGGGCACGTATCCAGATGTAGTGGTGACATCATGCGGTATTTTCACTGCTCAGCAGCCCAATCCTAGAGTTATTTGACATATTCATGGGAGAGGTTTGTGTTGGCCATCCATCATGCATTCCTGCATCTAATAAAATCTATAGGATGCTGCAATTTGGCAGATTATACTGAACACTATTATTGTACTGTAAACCACTTCTGCAATGATATTCCTCAAGTACTCTACGTGAAAAAGTGCAGAAGCAAAGCAGTGACTACAGCAGTTGTACTTAGTCGAGCCTAATAAACCGATATAGAAAGAACTAAAAAATGTTAATTTCACATTGATATTTCCTATTTAATAGGCATTATTTTAACAATCTTATAACCAACAGGTTCAGCAATTCTGTACTGTATATTGTCTACTAATCTACTAACCTAAAAGTTTGGCACCTCCAAGATGTATGAAGCCGTAATACACTACCTATACAGTTGTACCTCCCATACTGTACCTCTTTAATATTTCAATTTCATATGAGGTCAAGCAGAAATATATTCTGCTGAATTCCATACAGAGCTGAAAAAAACATTATTGCACATGTTCCATAGGATGTTGTATGTATAGAGACTTTCTCCTCTAGAGGCATTTTTTAGGAAATCCTAGAAGGACAGAGAAGAGAGCAGGTACAAGGCAGACCATGTCTAAAAGAACAGCAGTATGGAAATAGACCTCACACAACAAGCTGTAGAGGCTGTAGAAGAGAAGCTAAGCAAATTTAGAGAAAATTATTATTATTTTTTTTTTTCTATCATATGCAATAAGTGTGCATATGCTTTAAATGGGTACTCTGGTGGCAAACTTTTATTTTATTTTATTTTTAAAATTAAAATTTTATTAAAATTTTTTATCCTTCCAGTACTTATTAGTGGCTGTATACTACAGAGGAAATTATTTTCTTTTTGGATTTCTTTTCTTTACCCTCATGCATAGTCTGCAATAACGTTTCTCATTATATTTGCTTTTTCTTACTGTTGTTGCTGTTGAGAGTCAGCACATCTTCGTGAATTTGGCACATACTTTGGCTAATACATAGGAAGGCAGACAGGGAATACTATAATTTTACTACAAATCTAGTGCCTGTTTAGCTTTATTCCAATCAGTTGGAAATTATATTGTGTATTTTTTTTGTTGTTGTTTTTATTTTTCCCAGGAAATGGTGCCAGATTTTGTCTGTTGGTGGTGTGTAGTATTGCAATACCAGATTTACCATACCAGACCCAACCCATGGACAAGCAAGGTAATATATCGGGGAAAAAACAGACACCTGTTTTTTTCAAAATCTAAAAACAATTGATTGAATCGTATACATCAATAAAGTGTTAGGATTTACATCACAGAAGGGAATATGAGAAAATACAGTAACTAGGAGTTGTGGAAGGTGTTTATAGGCCCTACTATACACTTGTCAGGCCTACAGAAACAGCTAGGATTTATTCTTCTACCTACAACAGGCATAGGCAACCATCGGCACTGCAGATGTTTTGAACCACATCTCCCACAAGGCCCTTACGGCCAAACCAAAATCCTGCCAAAGCATCATGGAAGATGTAGTCCAAACATCTGCAGTGCCAAAGGTTTCCTATGCCTGACCTAGACTATATGTGATAAGTAATAAAAAGAAATAGCTATTTTACTGTATTATTCAAGAGAAATAAGTGCAAGTGAGTCACAAGTATTTTGGAGTTTCAACTCAGATTTCAGGCAGATATAGGGGGCTGAGAGTCTGATTTGTAAGGAATGTAATTTTGTTACTTCAACTTTAGTCTGAAACTCATTTACAATATAGAAAAAAAAATGTTCGCACGCATTGAAGCCTGGTGAAAGAATGTCGGAGAATATTGGGGGCCGTCTATGTGTTTTTTTCTTGGGGTAAAGTCATCTTCTAAGAATTTTTCATAATTCAAACTCACAAGAGGATTTTCTGGTTTAACTCTTTTGCCAACCAAGAATCCCCTATAAAACTGTTAGTAGCAATTGAATACATCCATATCTGCCATAGGAGCTTAAGAAGATGCCAGGTTAAGACTGAAATCATGCCAGTGGCTATGCACAGTGTGTGTGTGTGTGCGTGTGTGTGTGTGTTTATAGTATCAAAATCTGTCCTGAAGAGTTCATTTTGTGCTCCATATAAATATACTAGATCACTTTCTAAACTATAGAAACCTGCAAATAATGGCTACCTCAAAACATTCAAGCAGCTATAGAAATGGAGCAGTGTTTGGTTGTTAGAGTATACATTATGGCTGTACACAAACATTGCAGTTGTTAACAAGTGTGATCAGATAAAGCAGTCCTTCACCAGGACAGATCACCTTGACTCTTGCAAGTTCCTAGCAAGTCAAGCTTCACCAGTGATGGGATGCTATGCAGCCAATTTTACTGTTCCGCTACGGGACTGTATGGGTCTACTTTCTAACACAGCCTATACACCCACCGCAAAGTTGCACAAACTACCTCGTAAGAAACTACTTGGCACCTCTGTGGATCACGGTGATCACCACACCACTACGTTTCACAGATCACAATTTACCAGGACTGCAAGCATGCGACACCCTTGTGTCTGCTTCTCAATATATAGAAAAGCCTCAGATCCAAAATCCGATGATTTCTCTATCCTCCTTGTAGTCTAAAAGAAAATTCTGTTAGACCACAAGCTGTCTGCCCACAGGTCTCATAAGTTGCTCTCAAAACACACAGATGGCCCCTCTGTACAGCCACATGGTCTTAGCATTCCCTCCTCCCTTAGTAAGTTCTCCTCACTTAGCTATGGTAATCCACCAACCACTGAAATGTTCATGCCTTGGACTCTAGATGGACCCACTACAACATCGGGATACCTCCCCTTTCCAGTTTTAAAGGGGCATTTTTTTTTTCAAATGCACCGCCCTTCTTGTCTCCACTTCGAGTGTGGTATTACAACTTGACTCCATTCACTTCAATGGAACTGAGATACAGAACCACACCCATCCTTGAGACAAACAGCAAGAGGTTTTTGAAAGAAAAAAGGCCTGTTTTTTGATTCCTGGAATACCCCCTTTAAACCAGGAAATTGTGTTTTCCTGCCTGTGCTTCCACACACAGCAGACAACTGGACAGACAGTGGAGAAGAGAGAACAAATGGATAAACACTGGGGGAATCCATAGACAACACTCTTCTCATGCCGACAACTCTCCCTACCTCCCCTTACATCTGAGTTGTATAGAGCTGCAATATAACTCTGTCTCTGATTCCATATAAAGTTGTTTTGCAGTTTGATTCCACATGAATCTGTCTGGAGTAAATTCCAAAGCACATTACATTTGATGCTGTATTCCCTAGCAGCATTATATTGTGAAGAAAAATATATTCGTAATAAGAGTACCTACAGCGCCATAGTATGGGGCCGCAGGGACTCTGTACAGTAAACATGAGGCCTCAAAAAGAATGTGAAAATGAAAAAAATTCTGCCAGACATCTGAACAGCATAAAAATCCTTCTCCTGTAACATTGACTGAATTTAAGTTCTTACCAGACAAACTAAAGATTTTCACCTTTATCTGCTTTCAAAAAACAAGACTTAATTCAGGTATTTAAGCCTCCCGCAGAGAAACTTGACTTTTCTCTACATATTTCATATTTTATATGTTTACTGTACCGATACATCTGCTATAATAAATCAGTTGAATGAACATGAAAATGGAAATTGCTTTTTGGTCAGTGATATTCCTGTACACTATTTTAAAGGCTATGTACACCTTCATAACCAGATGTTTTATTGTCCAGTTTCAATGAAACAACTTTGTAATAGGGACAAAGATTTCTTCCCTTAGTAGCCTTTCCCATCACAGCACAGCACAGAAACTACATGACAGTGCTGGCAACATAATTCCCCTAACAACAGGCAGTAGACAGCAGATTACAGTGAAGGCAGACATCAAGTGGCCAAATCTTTAGAGCTGTCTTTCTGAGGTAAGGAGCCATTTTTGGTAAATTAAAGGATTTACAACAATGTTTGGATTCACATAGGCTTCAGAAAGAGGAATGTTTTTGAAAGGACAGTGACTATTTAATTTTTCTGGACTATAAAAATCTTGTTTAGAAATAAAACCAAAAAGCTTGGTTCAAAACGTAATATTTTCCATAACTACTAACACCCCGTAGACACTTACCTTGGTGCTGGTCTCTCTGGCTATACCATATACCATGTGTCACTATTTGCCACAATTCAAATTACCAGCAGTAAACACACATGACATATACAGTATGTATGTTCTGCAAGTGGCTGTGAAGCTTATCTTTCTCTCATCATACTCAACTCCTACTCATAAAGTAACACCTACCTGTCTATGTACCTTCTCTGAAGGCTGGAGGTCAAAGTAGACGTACCAGGGGGAAAGGGTGGGTCACGGAGAACTTTGTAGTAGATTGGTTTGCAGTCTGCACACAAGGGGTAGTTAGGCACTGAGGTGATCATAGCAGCATCAATCTCCATTTGGTTATCCTTGGTGTAGATCTGAATGGCATGTACTTCAACTTTAATGTAGTCTAACTTGATGGTCAGAGGAACATCACAAAAGATACTTTGAGCACCGAGTGATGTATTCTCCCCGTTGACGTGAAGGACTTTGACTTCCACCTCAGTTCCCTTTGTTTCAGAGTCTCTGGTTACATATGTCACCCAGATGGTTAGAGTCTGTGGGATCACTGGGTACGTAAACTGCAGCTGCAGAAAGCATTCATGTGGCTCAGTACAAGAAGGAGGCACAGTGTTGTAGTCTGCTCCAGGACTCCAGGTTCGAACATTTGTTTCACATGGCTGGTCAACATCGGGAGGTCCTGAAGTATACAAAATTACTAAAATTATTTCAAAACCCTCAAAGTAACATTTAGCAATGAATATATGTAGTTACATTGTCAATAATTGCCCTGTGGTATTGATTCAAAGAAGGATATACAAGGAAGCTGTGGGGACGAAAACAATTGTTTAGACATCAAATACAGTGATCCCTCAACTTGCAATGGCCTCAACATACAATAGTTTCAACATACAATGGTCTTTTCTGGACCATTGTAAGTTGAAACCAGACTCAACATACAATGACATGGACAGTCCAGATCTGTGAAACGCGTCAATGGCTGGAAGATCTGACCAATCAGAATGGGCAATTTACCGGTAAAACACCTGTATTACTGAAGTGCATGCACTGACTGATGTCTGGTAGCACCCCCTACAGTACAGGGAGGTATTACATGTTCTGTATTCTTTACCTGTACCAGGGTTAGCTGCTCCTTTAGACACCAGGTGAGGGCGGCTCCATGTTACTTTTTTAGGACACTGTGTACTGTACAGGACCCTGAAGAAGCTCCTGTCCTCTACATAGACCAGTGTTTCCCAAGCAGGGTGCCCCCAGCTGTTGCAAAACCACAACTCCCAGCATGCCCGGACAGCCTTTGGCTGTCCGGGCATGCTGGGAGTTGTAGTTTTGTAACAGGTGGAGGCTCCCTGCTTGGGAAACACTGACATAGACAGTGATTTACAGCTCCCAGCAGATCTTTCTTACTTTTTTCCTATTTTTGGATGGCATTTTGGGGGCTTCAGAACCAATTACCAGGTTTCCATAGAGTTCTGGTCTCAACATACAATGTTTTCAACATACAATGGTTGTCCCAGAACCAATTAATATTGTAACTTGAGGGACCACTGTATGAGAATAAACTTGGGTCAATGATCTACCTCAGCAATCAACCCCCAAAAAACGAAAGAATACGGGAAGGAGGAAGGGGGGGGGGGGGGGAGGGGGTCAGCTACAGTGGACATGAGAACATAGTCATACTCACCTTACTGCCAGAGGAAAGGTTGCTGAGTTGCCCATAGCAACCAATCAGATCAATGACATAGTTTTAAACTAGAGGGCAAAGGTTTCTGCAGTAATATCAGGAAGTATTATTTTACTGAGAGAGTAGTGGATGCATGGAATATCCTTCCTGCAGAAGTGGTCGCTGCAAATACAGTGAAGGAGAATAAACATGCATGAGATAAGCATAAGGCTATCCTTCAAATAAGATAGAACCAGGGACTATTGATAGGATTCCGATTATTGGGCAGATTAGATGTGCCAAATGGTTCTTATCTGCCGACACATTCTATGTTTCTATGTTTCTTTCATTCTCAAAAGGGCCTCTGAAAAATGAAAGAAGTCATCTGATTGGTTACTATGGGCAACTCAGCAACTTTTCCTCTGGACAGGTTTTGATAAATCTCCCCCTTTGGTGTCAAGATCCCTGCTCTTCTCCATAAGGACTTCATGAACATGAAAACCTAGGAGCTCTTCACTTACAGCACCGCCAAACCAATACCGTATGTGTCAGTCTCATTACTATCGCTTTTAGTCACCATTATCACTCTCTAGCATTATTTTTAACTCGATTCTGACATGAAATACTATGAAACAGATCTCCCTGAAGGCAAAGTTCAAAACGTCCACCATCTATACTTGTTATTCATTTCCACTATTTAGCAGTGAGAACACACAAATCTTGTTATTAGGCAAGTTACTTGTCTTCATCGATATACACTACTCTCATTCATTCCTCTGCAGCACATATTTCAGACAAGCAAAATATCAGCTGTATAAATATGAGGAAAAAGCGTCTCAGACATTGACTGTTTCCCTTCATCAAACAGAAAATGTTAATATTGCAGACATTTTTCCTAAATTACACGATAATCTGTACATGAAAGTTGTAGTGAGATTTGGACACACATCTAGTTAGTATTCAAATCTAAGCACATATCGGGATACAAAATCAACAAGAAAAACAGAGATAGATAGATAGACATTGAGATAGGAAAAGAGATAGATACAAATCTGAGGCTGCCCCTGCAGCTAGCAGGCGTAAATTGTAGTAAATTAGGCACGTGGGGCAGCCACATCCCTTCACGTCAAATCATGCCCCTCAGAGCCAAACCCTGTCCGATGCAGGTCAGCAAAAAGACGCAAAATATTCAAGCACACTTGTGACTTTTTTGCCAATTTAAGTTTTTAAATAATACTTTTGTTAATGTAATATTTTTACTTATTTATTTGTTTATTTATTTATTTTAAAGAAAGGGGTTAAAACCAACAGCCATTGCACAATTCATTTTAATTTTTTTTTGTAGCACATACTGCATAAAATAAATAAAATGATAACCTTATTTAGCAAATGCATTATGGTAATATCAAATGTCAACTTTTCTATATTTTTTTTACAAGAAAAGCCCCACTGTTTTTTTTTCTTTATATTTTTTTCCGCATTCAGAGACCCTTAGATTTTTTTTTTCCAGTTGCTATATAGTAGGCTTATTTTTTGTTGGATGGCTTGCAGTTTTTTCATATATTCCATTTCAGGGCACAAAACATTTTTGATTACTTTTTATTCTGTTATTTGAGAGCAATATGATCACTGCGCAGGATACATAATTCATTCTATGGTTTGTCATGGACGTGGCAATACGTATAGTTTTTTTAAAATATATTTTTTCTACTAAAAATAAAAGAACTTTGCAAGTGAAAAAAAGTGATTTTTATTTTTTCTACTTGGGTTTTTTTCAAAACTTTTTAAAACTTTAATAATCTTTTTTAGTCTTACTAAGGGAACGGTGGAGGGGGGTAAACGGCTGATCTCTGGAATCACTTAGGATTTCTAGAAGGGGCGATGTTGACATAGCCAGTACCACATTAAAGGAGATATATAATGGGGAAAAAACTTATGCCCTATCCAAAGGGGGGGGGGGATGTCTCTTGTATGGGGCCCCAGCTCTCCACAGGAGCGACTCGTCACGACCCCCCGTACTAAGTGATGGCCGACATGCCCCTTCGATATATCTATATTGGAGAGCCGTTATGCTATCTTTGGCTCTCCCATAGAGATATATGGAGGGGGCATTTCGGCCGCCGCTTCGTGCTGGGGTGTTGATGTGCCGCTCTTGGGGAGAGCTGGGGCCCCGTATAGGCGTTCGCGGGGTGTCCCAGCGGTCAGATCCCCTGCAATCTAAAACTTATCCCCTATCTTTTGGATAGGCGATAAGTTTTTCCCCCATGACATTTCTCCTTTAAAGTAGTAGAGTACCCCTTTAAGTAACATCTAAAAATGTCATGATAAGCACTCTAGATACAATAAAGCAGTAGGTAGCTAGGAGTAGGGAGGTAAATGTGGGATATGTCAATGTGAAATCTGGACAGTTTTATAAAGTCTACAGCTGAAGAAAAGAAAAAAACATTGTTTATTAAATGTAATTGGCACTGTGCCCATCTCTTAATGGGAGGTCTATATATTTAAATCTCACTATGGGGAGGCCTATATTGTATATTTAAATCATACTCATTGATTCGTGAGGCTTTTTCTTTGATCAAAATACTATTGTTTCAGAACATTCTTTGGTTACTGTTAACACGAGTCTTGGAATTCCAAGGAACTGCATTATGGATTTCAGCCAATGAGGTAATCAAATGGATCAATATGTCTGAGAAAGCTAAAGATAACATTGTACTGTGGCATGGAGCCTTGTGCCTGACGTACAATATAAGCATTTACAAATAACAGAAAACGGCATATTTTAAACAAGGATTTCTGAGTTGTTATCGGACAAGTTCAGATCTAACACACAGAATCACGTTTAGTGCAATAAACCCCAAGCCTGAGTCAGTACGATTCTTCGTCCCTCTAACAAGCCACACATCTTACATGATATCATATTCAATTTCTTACTGTATTTATTCCAGGAACTGCAAATACAAATCTCTAACCTTGGCAACAATGTCATCAGCTCTGACTGTAAAATTCACGGAACATTCCAGTAATCCATCATTCGCCAAATTTTTATTTTTTAAATTATTGACATTAATCAACCCATGAGATTCTCTGACCGACATTTGGCCACTTGGAGTTTTCTGGAAAATTCCAGATCAGTGTATAGTTTCAGATTAAAAGAGACTTTTGGATTATTTTTTATGGAAACTGAGCCATCAAGTAGCAGACTAGGAGAATGTTTCAGTGTAGCATTTTGTGACAGGATATTTTTTATGTGTCTAATTAATTCAAAAGTCCAACCATTCCCAAAATGAAAAACGTTTTAGTTATGGATTTCAGTGCAGGGGGAGAAGTGTATTACAGTCATGTCCGTAAATGTTGTTACCCCTGAATTTTTCCAAGAAAATGAAGTATTTCTCACAGAAAAGGATTGCAGTAGCATATGTTTTGCTATACACATGTTTATTCCCTTTGTGTGTATTGGAACTAAACCAAAAAAGGGAGGAAAAAAGCTAATTGGACATAATGTCACACTAAACTCCAAAAATGGTCTGGACAAAATTATTGGCACCCTTTCAAAATTGTGGATAAATAAGATTGGTTCAAGCATGTGATGCTCCTTTAAACTCACCTGGGGCAAGTAACAGGTGTGGAAAATCAAAAAATCACACCTGAAAGCAGATAAAAAGTTGAGAAGTTCACTTTGTCTTTGCATCGCGTGTCTGTGTGTGCCACACTAAGCATGGACTACAGAAAGAGGAGAAGAGGACCAAGAGAACCAAAATTATTGAAAAATATCAAGGTTACAAGTCCATCTCCAGGGATCTAGATTTGCCTTTGTCCTCAGTGCACAACTTTATCAAGAAGTTTGCAACCCTTGGCACTGTTGCTAATCTCCCTGGGCATGGACGGAAGAGAAAAATTTATGAAAGGTGTCATCGCAGGATAATCCGGATAGTAGAAAAGCAGCCCCAAACAAGTTCCAAAGATATTCAAGCTCTCCTACAGGCTCTGGGAGCATCAGTGTCAGTGAAAACTATCTGTTGACATTTAAATGAAATGAAATGTTATGGCAGTAGACCCAGGAGGACCCCACTGCTGACACAGAGACATAAAAAAGCAAGACTACATTTTGCCAAAATGAACTTGAGTAAGCCAAAATGCTTCTGGGAAAACGTCTTGTGTACATATAAGACCAAGATAGAGCTTTTTGGTAAAGCACATCATTCTACTGTTTACTGAAAACAGAATGAGGCCTACAAAGAAAAGAACACAGTACCTACAGTGAAATATGGTGGAGGTTCCATGATGTTTTCGGGTTGTTCTGCTGCCTCTGGCACTGGGTGCCTTGAATGTGTGCAAGGCATCATGAAATCTGAGGATTGCCAACGGATTTTGGGTCTCACTGTACAGCACAGTGTCAGAAAGCTGGGTTTGCGTCCGAGATCTTGGGTCTTCCAGCAGGACAATGACCCCAAACATACATCAAAAAGCATCCAGAAATGGATGGCAACAAAGTGCTGGAGAGTTCTGTAGTGGCCAGCAATGAGTCTAGATCTAAATCCCATTGAACACCTGTGGAGAGAACTTAAAATTGCTGTTGGGAAAAGGCGCTTTCCAATAAGAGACCTGGAGCAGTTTGCAAAGGAAGAGGAAGGTTTAAGAAGCTTATTGATGGTTATAGGAAGTAACTGATTTAAGTTATTTTTTCCAAAGGGTGTGCAACCAAATATTAAGTTAAGGGTGCCAATAATTGTGTCCAGGCCATTTTTGGAGTTTGGTGTGACATTGTGTCCAATTTGCTTTTTTTCCTCCCTTTTTTGGTTTAGTTCCAATACACACAAAAGGAATAAACATGTGTATAGCAAAATATGTGTTACTGCAATACTTTTCTGTGACAAATACTTCATTTTCTTGAAAAATTTCAGGCGTGCCAACATTTACGGCCATGACTATATTTACCAAATCTTCATTTTTTTATGAGGTCAGCCCAGGGGTGGGAATTAGCGACTGTTATGGTCTGTCACACAGCACTGTGTCCTTCAACTCATTTCTGTGCCTGCTTCTAGTGTACCAGCAGAGGATAAGGATCATTGTGTAGAGCCTTGATCCTCTGCTCCTCCATAAACATTAAAGTGGCAGTCTGTCAGCAGACCTTCCTTCCCCTCGAATCTTGGAGACAGTAGTAGCAAAGTCTTGAGGGCATATTTAGATTTTATGCTGAGAAGACTGAATAGTGCTGCCCCCCAGTTAGAGACATGTCAGAAGTTTGGATTGTTGGAGGTCTGGGTGCTGAGGACCCCTAACAAGGGCATAGCAGAGGTAGCAACGGCACCTAGGACATGGTACATAAGTGGCCCCCAAAGCACATTTGTGCCGTAAGAGACCAGTATTATAATTGGAACATGGGGTCCTGTTGCAGATTTTGTATTGGTGCCCAGAAGTTACCCCTCTGGACCCCACCAATCGCTAGAATGTAGGGGGTAGAAAGGGGCCTCCTTGGTTCTCCTTGGAAAGTTGATCATGTGGTGTACAGACTAATTGAAAGCCCTTGATGGTGAGTCTGTATATTACACACCTGGCTTTTTGAAGAGAGTCGAGAAGACAAGAAAGGCACAGTGCTTAGCTGGGTACTTCTATCCCTTTGTTCTACTGATTGTTGGGTTTTAGAACTTAGACCCTGACTGATCCAAGCTTCTGTGTCTAGGACATGTCAAGAATTTGCTGACTGTTTAGGTACACTGGCATTAGATATTTAGGAGATTTAGGAGAGGAAGTGAGCTGAAGAAGGTCTCTAAATAGTCATATGTGTGCAGACAGCCTCCCTATCTCCTCCCTACTTTCCCCTACCCTCGCATAGTCTTTTTGTAAAATCTTATTCCATTGTGAAATGGTTTAATGATTTTCAGGCCTCAAAGTTCTATATTTCTATATTTTTTCAGTGAGTGCAGAGATTCTGAATAGTTAAAAGGAGAAACGATCTTTAGAGAGAGAGAGAGAGAGAGAGAGAGAGAGAGAGAGAGAGAGAGAGAGAGAGAGAGAGATAGAGAGAGAAGTATTTTTCTTAAAGGGGTACTATGGTGGAAAAGTTTTTTTTTTTTTTTTTTTTTTTAAATTAACTGGTACCAGAAAGTTAAACAAATTTGTAAATTACTTCTATTTAAAAATCTTCATCCTTCCAGTGACAAAGAAGTCCAAAAAGGAAAGAATTTCCTCTGTAGTATACAGCAGCTGATAAGTACTGGAAGGATTAAGATTTTTAATAGAAGTAATTTACGAATCTGTTTAACTTTTTGGCACCAGTTGATTTCAAAATAATAATGTTGTACCCCATTATATTTATATTGCATAACTTATATTAGATACATTTATGATCTGTAAATACAATATTGATTTAAAGGAGAGGTGTAGATAGTTTAACTCAGTTACATATATGGTATAAATGACATATATTAGGCTTCATTGGCAGGGATTTCTACATATATATCTGGAATTTGAATGGGTATTTTATTTACAGTAAGAGCAATGAAAAAATTAAACTTTCTGTTGTGATGTGAATTCACATGCCTAGATCTTTCTGTACATGGCTCATCATAGGGGCTGCTTAAAAAAAAGTCACATCTGCAGCAGACAAAATTTAGAAAATTGAGAAATCCTTCTAAAGTAAATCTGTCAAAAGTGCAATAAATCAACAGGACCTTTTGTGGAGATTTTGTAAAATGTTTCCAGGTAGTATTTTTAGTGCTTGGAGAAGTCCCCAGCAGATAAGCATTATTGACATGGAAGATGATGCACTACGGAGTGAGGCTCTGCAACTACCGCACATATAGTAAAAGTCATCTATTCCCTCTTGTGGAATGTTTTGGCTCTAGCATGCAACCTTTTTTGGTGGTTTTTGGATGTAAGCATTTACACTGCTCAAAAAAATAAAGGGAACACTAAGAAAACACATCCTAGATCTGAATGAATGAACTAATCATATGAAATACTGTCACGATTCGGCTTACGGGTTGTGGATCCGCTGTGTCAGCGAGGGATTGGCGTGGACCGTGCTAGTGGACCGGTTCTAAGAGGCTACTGGTTTTCACCAGAGCCCGCCGCAAAGCGGGATGGTCTTGCTGCGGCAGTAGCAACCAGGTCGTATCCACTAGCAACGGCTCAACCTCACTGACTGCTGAGAAGGCGTGGGACAGAAGGACAAGGCAGAGGCAAGGTCAGACGTAGCAGAAGGTCGGGGGCAGGCGGCAAGGTTCGTAGTCAGGATGGATAGCAGAAGTTCAGGTACACAGGCTTTGGACACACTAAACGCTTTCACTGGCACAAGGCAACAAGATCCGGCAAGGGAGTGCATGGGAGGAGATCAGATATAGCCAGGGAGCAGGTGGAAGCCAATTAAGCTAATTGGCCCAGGCACCAATTATTGGTGCACTGGCCCTTTAAGTCTCAGAGAGCTGGCGTGCGCGCGCCCTAGAGAGCGGAGCCGCGCGCGCCAGCACATGACAGCAGGGGACCGGGACGGGTAAGTGACCTGGGATGCGATTCGCGAGCGGGCGCGTCCCGCTGTGCGAATCGCATCCCCGACGCCCATGACAGTGCAGCGCTCCCGGTCAGCGGGACTGACCGGGGAGCTGCAGGGAGAAAGACGCCGTGAGCGCTCCGGGGAGGAGCGGGGACCCGGAGCGCTAGGCGTAACAGTACCCCCCCCCCTTAGGTCTCCCCTTTTTTTTTGTCCGGTGACTGCCTCCCCTGGGATGAGGACACCGGGAAAGAATGGATGGTTTCCTCAATGGCAGGCAGTACAGCAGGAGTAGGAATGGGGAGGGAGGGCAGAGGGTGAAGCTTGGCACGGGGCAGGGAGACACAAGGACGGGAGCCATGAGGAGGCACAGAGGCTTGCCTGACGGGACTGGGAGGGGGGGAGAGGCACTACCTGTGGCAGGCAGAGTCCCAGTACTTGATCTCCCTGGTGGTCCAATCAAGGGTGGGCGAATGAAGCCGGAGCCATGGCAGACCGAGGAGGACCTCAGAGGTACAGCCGGGGAGAACGAAAAGCTCAATCCTCTCGAGGTGGGGTCCAATAGACATGAGGAGGGGTTCTGTGCGGTAACGCACGGTGCAGTCCAATCTGGCTCCGTTGACCGCGGAAATGTAGAGCGGCTTGACGAGACGGGTCACCGGGATGCTGAATTTATTCACAAAGGACTCCAATATAAAATTTCCAGAGGCACCAGAGTCCAAGCAGGCCACGGCTGAGAGGGAGGAGTTGGCTGAAGAAGAGATCCGTATGGGCACCGTGAGACGTGGAGAAGCAGACTTAGAGCCAAGAGACGCCACACCCACGTGAGCTGGGTGCGTGCGTGCGTTTCCCAGGCGTGGAGGACGGATAGGGCAATCCACCAAGAAATGCTCGGTACTGGCACAGTACAGACAGAGATTTTCTTCTCTACGGCGATTCCTTTCTTCCTGGGTCAGGCGAGACCGATCCACTTGCATGGCCTCCTCGGCGGGAGGCCCAGGCGTAGACTGCAAAGGATGCTGTGGGAGAGGTGCCCAGAGATCTAAGTCTTTTTCCTGGCGGAGCTCTTGGTGTCGCTCAGAAAAACGCATGTCAAAGCGGGTAGCCAAATGGATGAGTTCTTGGAGGTTGGCAGGAATCTCTCGTGCGGCCAGCACATCCTTGATGCGACTGGATAGGCCTTTTTTAAAGGTCGCGCAGAGAGCCTCGTTATTCCATGATAACTCGGAAGCAAGAGTACGAAATTGGATGGCGTACTCGCCCACTGAAGAATTATCCTGGACCAGGTTCAACAGGGCAGTCTCGGCAGAAGAAGCTCGGGCTGGCTCCTCGAAGACACTCCGGAGTTCAGCGAAGAAGGCCTGGACTGTGGCTGTGGCAGGATCATTGCGGTCCCAGAGCGGTGTGGCCCAAGACAAGGCCTTTCCTGAAAGAAGGCTTACTACGAACGCCACCTTAGACCGTTCTGAAGGAAACAAGTCCGACAACATCTCCATATGCAGGGAACACTGAGACAAAAATCCACGGCAGAGTTTAGCGTCCCCATCAAATTTGTCCGGCAGGGACAAGCGGAGGTTAGGAGCGGCCACTCGCTGCGGAGGAGGTGCAGGAGCTGGCGGAGGAGATGGTTGCTGCTGTAGCAGAGGCAGAAGTTGCTGTAACATGGCGGTCAACTGCGACAGCTGCTGTCCTTGTTGGGCAATCTGCTGCGATTGCTGAGCGACCACCGTGGGAAGATCAGCGAGACTTGGCAGCGGCACCTCAGCGGGATCCATGGCCGGATCTACAGTCACGATTCGGCTTACGGGTTGTGGATCCGCTGTGTCAGCGAGGGATTGGCGTGGACCGTGCTAGTGGACCGGTTCTAAGAGGCTACTGGTTTTCACCAGAGCCCGCCGCAAAGCGGGATGGTCTTGCTGCGGCAGTAGCAACCAGGTCGTATCCACTAGCAACGGCTCAACCTCACTGACTGCTGAGAAGGCGTGGGACAGAAGGACAAGGCAGAGGCAAGGTCAGACGTAGCAGAAGGTCGGGGGCAGGCGGCAAGGTTCGTAGTCAGGATGGATAGCAGAAGTTCAGGTACACAGGCTTTGGACACACTAAACGCTTTCACTGGCACAAGGCAACAAGATCCGGCAAGGGAGTGCATGGGAGGAGATCAGATATAGCCAGGGAGCAGGTGGAAGCCAATTAAGCTAATTGGGCCAGGCACCAATCATTGGTGCACTGGCCCTTTAAGTCTCAGAGAGCTGGCGCGCGCGCGCCCTAGAGAGCGGAGCCGCGCGCGCCAGCACATGACAGCAGGGGACCGGGACGGGTAAGTGACCTGGGATGCGATTCGCGAGCAGGCGCGTCCCGCTGTGCGAATCGCATCCCCGACGGCCATGACAGTGCAGCGCTCCCGGTCAGCGGGACTGACCGGGGAGCTGCAGGGAGAAAGACGCCGTGAGCGCTCCGGGGAGGAGCGGGGACCCGGAGCGCTAGGCGTAACAAAATCCCACAAACATTGGAAATGGAAATCAATGGAAATCAAATTTATCAACCCATGGAAGTCTGGATATGGAGTCGCACTCAAAATCAAAGTGGAAAACCACACTACAGGCTGATCCAACTTTGATGTAATGTCCTTAAAACAAGTCAAAATGAGGCTCAGTAGCGTGTGTGGCCTCCACATGCCCGTATGACCTCCCTACAATGCCTGGGCATGCTCCTGATGAGGTGGACTAAAGCATCCGCCAACTTCTGGACAGTCTGTGGTGCAATGTGGTGCTGGTGGATGGAGCGAGACATGATGTCCCAGATGTGCTCGGATTCAAGTCTGGGGAATGGGCGGGTCAGTCCATAGCATCAATGCCTTCCTCTTGCAGGAACTGCTGACACACTTCAGCCACATGAGGTCTAGCATTGCCTTGCATTAGGAGGAACCCAGGGCCAACCGCACCAGCATATGGTCTTACAAGGGGTCTGAGGATCTCATCTCGGTACCTAATTGCAGTCAGGCTACCTCTGACAAGCACATGGAGGGCTGTGCGGCCCCCCAAAGAAATGCCACCCCACACCATTACTGACCCACCCCAAAACCAGTCATGCTGGAAGATGTTGCAGGCAGCAAAACATTCTCCGCAGCGTCTCCAGACTCTGTCATGTCTGTCACATTTGCTCAGTGTGAACCTGCTTTCACCTGTGAAGAGCACAGGGCGCCAGTGGCGAATTTGCCAATCTTTGCAAATGCCAAATGTCCTGCATGGTGTTGGGCTGTGAGCACAACCCCCAACTGTGGACGTCAGGTCCTCATACCAGCCTCATGGAGTTTGGGTAGACACATGCACATTTGGGGCCTGCTGGATGTTATTTTGAAGGGCTCTGGCAGTGCTTCTCCTTGCACAAAAGCGGAGGTAGCGGTCATGCTGCTGGGTTGTTGCCCTCCTACGGCCTCCTCCACATCTCCTGATGTACTGGCCTTTCTCCTGGTAGTGCCCCCATGCTCTGGACACGACGCTGAAAGACACAGCAAACCTTCTTGCCACAGCTCGCACTGATGTGCCATCCTGGATGAGCTGAACTACCTGAGCCACTTGTGTGAACGTCAGGTCCTCATACCAGCTTCATGGAGTCTATTTCTGACCGTTTGGGTGGACACATGCACATTTGGGGCCTGCTGGATGTTATTTTGAAGGGCTCTGGCAGTGCTTCTCCTTGCACAAAGGCAGAGGTAGCGGTCATGCTGCTGGGTTGTTGCCCTCCTACGGCCTCCTCCACATCTCCTGATGTACTCGCCTTTCTCCTGGTAGTGCCCCCATGCTCTGGACATGACGCAGAAACACAGCAAACCTTCTTGCCACAACTCGCATTGATGTGCCATCCTGGATGAGCTGAACTACCTGAGCCACTTGTGGGGGTTGCAGACTTTATCTCATGCTACCACTAGAGTGAAAGCACCGCCAGTATTAAAAAGTGACCAATACATCAGCCAGGAAGCATAGGAACTTAGAAGTGGTCTGTGGTGACCACCTGCCGAACCACTCTTTTATTGGGGGGCCTTGCTAATTTCCTATAATTTCCACCTGTTGTCTCTTCCATTTGCACAACAGCATGTGAAATTGATTGTCAATCAGTGTTGCTTCCTGAGTGGTCAGTGGGATTTCACAAAAGTGGGATTGACTTGGAGTGACATTGTGTTGTTTAAGTGTTCCCTTTATTTTTTTGAGCGGTGTATTTGAGATAACTGTAATATCCATAACTGCTTTTGTGGCTGTAATGTCTACAGATTTACTAGAGTATTATTCATATTCCATAGTAGAAACCCACTAGACTAATTTCTATTTGCATTATTTATTTATTTATTAATAAAAATAATAGTAGTACCAGTATGATAAAAACATAGTACAACTGGTCATACTCAGTTCTCAGTCATAGTGATCTCACCTTCAGCTTCTCTTGGGCTCCAATTACCAGATGGTTTACAAGGCACCGGAGAAGATGCATTTGAACCATACTGAACCAAAATCCTTTTCTCCACACACAAGTGACATGTTGATCCCACATCTCTAACAAAATAAGAAAACAAATAACCATCACACAAATTACACAACACTAAGCATTATATAGTACATCAGATACTGCCATCCTTCTAAGTGGGTCACAATGATTTAGTGATATACATGGGGCCGTATGTCAATGCCCTTACAATTTATTAGCTCCCAGCAGGTGGCACCAAGTTATTGTACTGTAGAACCAGTGAGTTGCTGGCACATATAGCATGTCTAAGCTGTTATATAAGACACAAGTAAAAGCAGAAAATTGAACTTTTTCGAGCACCAGACCCCTTCACGTCGTTGGTTTAACAAGATTTTAAACCGGATTAATAAATTGTCATTTATTGAAAGCACATATCAACGCGTTTCTGGCCCAGAGTGGGCTCTTCGTCAGGACAAGGTGCTCTTGTCCTGACAAAGGGCCCACTCTGGGCCAGAAACGCATTGATATGTGCTTTCAATAAATGACAATTTATTAATCCGGTTTAAAATCTTTTGAACCGTCCACGTGACAGGGTCTGGTGCTCGAAAAAGTTCAATTTTCTGCTTTTACTTGTGTCTACCAATACCGAACCAGAAGGCATCCTGGATCAGGAGGAACCAAGCTGCAGGACCCCAGTGTATACTATACGCGCAAATAGATGTTGTGTTCTCAGCGCAACGTCACAGGGTAAGTGTCCTTATCCTGTAATACCCCACCAGTTCCTTTTATACTTCCCCAGGGGCGCTTGTGTGTGCCCCTCTCTTTTTTCTCCTCTTCCCCTTAGCTGTTATATTAGGGCACTGCAACTAGGACACCAGCTGACTTTTGCAAGAGTTTCTTGACTCTGCTTTTGGCAAACCATAACTCCTTGATCTATTAGGGAATTCTCGAATATAACTATTAGTCAAATCACTCACTATAAAGATGGAAGTGACCTATGTAATAAGAGCAAGCAGCAAGGAATTAAAAGAAATTTAAGAAATTTACAGAACCTGTATTCTGAAAACAGAAAGTTTGGAAGGGTTGCAGAAATGTGCTTACGCAATTCACCGATGTAAACAGCTCCTGTATTCTGCTGATGCTGCCAGGAGGGCCACTATGGGGAATCGGAATACCAATACTGCTATCCTTTAGTACTTGAATCGCTTCCACTCAGAGAGAACAGATGTTTAGTAGGGAATAACGCAATATACTATTGCTTAATATATTATAGCGCAGCTTCTTTCCAACAGTCAAAGTCATTCAGGCCATTCTAAATGGTAAGAAGGGAGCAGAAAGAATAGAAAGGGCATTATGCCCATTGTGATTTCTAGCATTTAGACTAGGTCAAAATGGAGAAATCTGCATATAGATTTCCCCTCCTATGATACCATTAAATATGGGCCACATTGGCCCAGAATGTTGCAGCCAGATTGTATTTTACTTGTTTACTTTCATGTAATGCAATATTTTGACTTTGACCAGGTCTTGTAATATACTCTACTTCAATATTTTGACTTTGACCAGGTCTTGTTATATACTCTACTGCAATATTTTGACTTTGTCCAAGTCTTGTTATATACTCTACTGCAATATTTTGACTTTGTCCAAGTCTTGTTATATACTCTACTGCAATATTTTGACTTTGCCCAGGTCTTGATACATACTCTACTGCAATATTTTGACTTTGACCAGGTCTTGTTATATACTCTACTACAATATTTTGACTATGACCAGGTCTTGTTATATACGCTAAGCAAAAAGACAATGTCGAGTGGGCTACTACTTGTGAACGTGGAAGACGGTAGGTATGATGCAGGTGTGGAGGCAGGTAATGGAGTGCTGTCTGGAGGTGCTCTGTTTAAAATAGGTAGATATCGGGTCCTAGCATGTAGTCCCGGATCCGAAATATGTAACAGTCAATCAAAGATATAGAAAAGCGGCAACTCACCAGTTACAGCAGGTTAAAATCTTCAATGCTTTATTGCTTGCATTTAAAACTGCAGCATGATGGTGTGGTGGGGAGAGGAAGGACAGGAGAGGACGGCAGTCCTCTCCTGTCCTTCCTCTCCCCACCACACCATCATGCTGCAGTTTTAAAAGCAAGCAATAAAGCATTGAAGATTTTAATCTTGTTATATACTCTACTGACTTCTTTACACTGGACAATCTCCCAATGTTACACTGAGACTAAACAACACCCAATTTTAGGGCTGACTTGGTGTGAGCGTTTATCTGCTACTACAGCAGCTCTGAAATGTACTCTGGCTATTAATGTGGGAATGCCTGGTATAATGGAGGCACTACAGCTAATAATATGGTGTACTACGACTGGTTAAATAGGCGGTGGTGTTGTGCAAGACTATATACATATATATATATATATATATATATATGCTCAATGACTGTTATTATGTGCACTATGGCTGGTATTATTGGATCGCTATGGTTGACTGGAATTGTGTGGCTCAGTGGTATTATAAACTGCAGCTGGTGCACTTATATATGTACTTACACTGATGCTATAAGTTAAGCATCATGAGTCTAATTTATTGCATTGCTGAAATTATTATACATGTATAAAAACTTGCATTATATATGCACAATGGCAAAAATGATATGGCAAATATGAGAAAATGAATATATATTGGTATTATATATGTATCATATATGGTATTATATATTATATATGTATCTATAGATAGTTATAGCATAGTAAGCTGGTATATAAGGTAAGTTGGAAAAGGTTTGCGAGTGGTGATCCAGTGCAGGACATCTTTGTTTTGCCCTGATACTGCCCCAAAACACTGATAACATTATTGTGTAACACTAGTACAAGGTCAATGAATCGCCTAACAACATGACTTTTGGAGTTTAGATGTATTTCAGGTCCAAAAATTACTGAAATTACAAAATAGTAGACTGAAATGAATTCCAAAAGCCCCAAAGTTTTATTTAAAATGATATGATAATGTAGGCAAAAGAAGACAGGAATGAAATAACCTTATGCTGTGGTATGCCAGTCCAGCAGAAACAGAGCTGTAGATTAGCTATCTTCCAGAAGAAATACAAATGTCTCTCTATAGAACCTCATAGGGGTAGCTACTTTGTAAATCAATGTGTAACCATAATACAGCCTTGAATCATGAATATAGATTATCACCCAAACCTTAATCTACTTTTTTGGCTTTCTTCCTTATGGAGAACAATTCATTTGCCTAATAGAGCCAGAAAACACTACTGATTCTTCTGAAGATCCTTACAAGCGCAAACATAACCCAGAACTAGCAGCAGCTATGGAGGTCCTGTAGAGTAAACCAGATTGGCTACACAATAATCTCTCTCCACAGGTCCTACAAGCAAGGATGTGAAGAGTTAACTCAAGGGTCATTGAAGGTGAAGAGGAGCTGGAGCCGAGCAGATACTTAATCTTTATTCTCTTTATGTTCCCTACTTACCTATCTCTTTCTCTATATAACTTTCCCCCCTTTCTACCTCTTACAAACCTTCTACCGCCTGCTTTTTATGTACATTATTTCATATCTTCTTCATTGCATGTTACCTGGATTATTGACCATAAGCTGAGGTGTAATAGATCCGGATTGTGAGGAACTCTAGAGATATTACTAGTACCCATTAATACCCCTTAATAAAATCCTAGCTTCATTATTTATCAGATAACGGCTTCTATACTCAATGGGGGACATTTATCAAAACTTGTCCAGAGGAAAAGTTGCTGAGTTGCCCATAGCAACCAATCAGATTGCTTCTTTCATTTTTGAAAAGGCCTCTGAAAAATGAAAGAAGCAATCTGATTGGTTGCTAGGGGCAACTGAGCATCTTTTCTTCTGGACAGGTTTTGATGAATATTCCCCAATGTCCCTGACATTCCCGGACATTCCCTGAATACTCACAGAGCCGATCTGAGAAAATCTGGATTTTACAACATCTTGACAGCCGGATCTATGCAGATTACCATATTGTAACCTGGTCTTGTTAAGGTGTAATGACCTTTGTTTATTATTCTACGTACTTATATTTTCTTATATGTACACTATTGTCATCAATCTTTCGGTGGGAAGATGTAAAATAAAAATGTCTACTAAAAGAAAGAAGATCTAGAAATAATACAATCCAAAATCTAGATAAGAACATCTCTTCCAATAACAAACCAAGTAGCTGTCATCCAGAAGGAAAAGAGCTTGCCCGCTAGTGCCAGCTATTAAAAGAAGCTTCCCTGTAAGTCTTTGCTTGACCCCTTAAAGGGAACTCCGGTTCAAAAAAAATGTTTTCAGATCAACTGGTGCCTGAAAGTTAAACAGATTTGTAAATTACTTCTATTAAAAAATCTTAATCCTTCCAGTACTTATCCACTGCTGCATGCTACAGATATACTACAAAGAAATGTGTAAAGTTCTTTCCAGTCTGACCACAATGCTCTCTGCTGACACCTCTGTCCGTGTCAGGAACTGTCCAGAGCAGGAGAAGTTTGCTATGGGGATTCACTGATGATCTGGACAGTTCCTGACACGGACAGAGGTGTCAGCAGAGAGCACTGTTGTCAGACTGGAAAGAACTTTACAAATTTCTCTTTAGTATACAGCAGCTGATAAGTACTGTAAGTCTTCAGACTTTGAAATAGAAGTAATTTACAAATCTGTATAACTTTCTGCCACCGGTTGATTTAAAAATATTTGTTTTCCACTTGTTTCCACTGGAGATTCCCTTTAATGACCCTTAAAACATGGGACTAGGGATAATCAGTGAAATCTGACTCTCCACTAAATGGAAGAGTATCCATCTGTAGACAGTTGTTTCCGGGTTATCTCCTCGCAGTACACAACGAGAAGTTGGCTGGCTGTCACAGAAGCTTTGATGTCACATCACTTTGAGTCCACAATGGAATCTACCACCAATAGATGGCACTAGAGAGTAATCTCTTTTCTTTATAGATAAGGGCTATTTTGCATATGGCATATCCTATAAAACTATCTATGCCAGCTTGGCGATTTACCTTAAAAGGGTACTCCGCCCCTAGACATGTTATCCCCTATTATCACCTAGACATGTTAACACCACTCACATGCAAAATCCTATCCTTATATAGGTTCCTATAGGGAAGCACTCTGGCCGCCTCTCTTTCAATTGCCTACCTATAACTAATGTATTTGTCAAAGGTCCCCCCTCCCAAAGTCCCATTCTCAAGTACTTTGAGTTTTTTTTTTGTATCATGTATGACGTCTTATAAATATTCACCTTTCAAAGATGTATCCATCAATGGGTGGAAACCATTCCAGGGTGACTGAGATAAAGGTGTGCTGCACAATCTGTGGAGCAATCGCTACTGGTGATGGTCTGAAGGATGGCTGCCAGCCTTGGTATACCAAGTCTAAATAGCAATGCATTCTGGCAACTTGGTTGGGAGTGAAGGAGTCAGTGCAGTCATCTTCTGAAATAAAAACAACAACAAAAAAATAAATTGGATATAAGCATTGCTGTAGCACAGTCCGTCTTAAACACCTGAATGCAAACAGAGCCTGCAGATTTTTAAATATTTTAGAGGTAATGATCTGTGAATGAGTTTGTTCAGTCATCACTTTTACAGGATAAGTCGAATGAAGGCTCTCACTCCCTCCTCTCAAAGTGCGGAGACCTACTTAAGAACTTAGAGGTCACATCAAGGTTTGTGATAATTCACAAAGCTTTTCTCAGAAGAGGCTTTTACATCTTTGATCTCCCTCTCAAGCCAGCAATGAGTTGCGTCCAACCTCGGTTAGGCCAGTGAATGCGCGCAGTTATCCTAGCCCGGTAATGTGCACCGTCATGGGAATCTCTAGTTATTGTACAATACTAAGCATCTTCATTTAAAGTTAATTTCATTAGCAATGAATTCCCAGTCCACCTAGTAAAATGGTTTTAGCCTACAAATAGTAAAGGAAATACCCAGGCGCAGTGAGGGTGCATCTAGTAACACTACTTGCAAGGAGTTCTGTCATTGATGTTAAACATTTTTGTCATTAGCTTTAAGGCTACATTCCAGGATTTCCTCAATAATTGATGTGCTTTATGTGAGTGTCCTGTAAAAAGCCATGAGTATTTGCCAAGAAAAGCAGCACTTAAAAACCTTTAATAGTCATCATAAAGAAGGAATAAGACATAAAGCTCCCTGTGCTGAAGAAACTGTGTATAAGTCATGAGTTACTATACAAAACTTTTTTAAAAGGAGAAACGTGAGTCTAAATGAATATAAGAAAATCTTTATTTTATTGCGGAAAATCGGAGTCCTAGAAAAATAAACAGTGTACACTTTGTGCTACCAAAACAGCTTTGACCCATCAAGGCATGGACTTTAAAAGACCTCTGAAGGTGTCCTGTGGTATCTTATGCCAAGGAATAAGCAGCAGGTCCTTTTCGTCCTGTAAATTGCAAGTTCGGACCTCCATGGATCGGACTTGTTTTTTTGGCAAATCCAACTAATTCTGGACCAGATTGTGATCTGGATAAATTGGAAGCCAAGTCAACACCTTGAATTCTTTGTTAGATTCTTCAATCATTTATGAACACTGTTTTCAGTGTGGCAGGGCACTTCATTTTGCTGAAAGAGGCCACTGTCATTAGGGAAAACTATTGCCACAAAGGGCTGTTCTTGGGAAACATTTGATTTTGTTGTTGACCTAACCTCCTACAGGAAGGTTATTGGCACTGCGATGGATGCTTGCTATCACCCCTCCTACCCCAACCTCATTTTAGGTTGGTGGGAGGAGAAATGTATGTATAAATCACAACTTTGCCAGTGACATGCTGTGAGATGGTTCTGATTCAGATTTTTGTTTTTAACGCCTTAAGGACTCAGCGTTTTTCCGTTTTTGCATTTTCATTTTTTCCTCATCACCTTCTAAAAATCATAACGCTTTCAATTTTGCACCTAAAAATCCATTTGATGGCTTATTTTTTGCGCCACCAATTCTACTTTGCAGTGACAGTCATTTTACCAAAAAATCCACTTCAAAATGGAAAAAAAAATCATTGTGCGACAAAATTTAAGAAAAAATTTTATTTTGTAACTTTTGGGGGCTTCCGTTTCTACCCAGTGCATTTTTTGGTCAACATTTTTGTGTTGATCGGACTTTTTGATTGCTTTTTATTCATTTTTTTATGATAGAAAAAGTGACCAAAATACGCTATTTTGGAATTTGGAATTTTTTTGCGCGTACACCATTGACCGCACGGTTTAATTAATGATATAAATTTATAGTTCGGACATTTACGCACGCGGCGATACCACATATGTTTATTTTTATTTTTATTTACACAGGTTTTTTTTTATGGGAAAAGGGGGGTGATTCAAACTTTTATTAGGGAAGGAGTTAAATGATCTTTGTTAACTTTTTTTTTTCACTTTTTTTTGCAGTGCTATAGCTCCCATGATCTCTTATGCTGATCCCTGCAAAGCCATAGCTTTGCATGGATCAGCGAGATAGGGGCTCAATTGCTCAAGCCTGTAGCTCAGGCTTGGAGCAATCAAACCCCGATCGGACGCCGCGGCGAGAGGTAAGGACACCTCCGCCTGCGTCCCAGCTGATCGGAACATCGCAATTTTATCGAGATGTCCCGATCAGCCCGACTGAGCTGCCGGGAAGCGTTTACTTTCGTTTTCAGACGCATCGATCAACTTTGATCGCCGCGTCTAAAGGGTTAACGGCACGCGGCACAATGATCGGTGCCGCACGCTGTTAGCCCAGGGTACTGGCTATCGTTAGCAGCCGGGACCGACCCGGTGTGATGCGGGGTCACGGCGTGACCCCGTTTTTCACACTGTGACCGGGCTCAGGGTGTACAGGTACGCTCTGAGTCCTTAAGAGATTAAAGATTCAGCTGTCACAATTGATTTAGAACTGAGAAGCTCAGCTACAAATAATCTAATTTTTTTTCTAGTTTTCTACCTGGTTATCTAAAAATGGGCACTATAATTGGCACTATGAAAGGCCAGATCTTGAGACTTTGACATACTTGACAAACTGAGAGTTTTCGTATGACCTCCCAAAATCTGTTGGCTAAATTCTGCACACGTAGATATCCTCACATAGTAATTTATTTATATTCTATCTACCAACCCATCTTTCTTTCTTGATTTTCTCTTCTCTATTTACCTACACCTTTCCTTACCACTTATTTTGCAGTTTTGCTTAGTCTTGTTTGTGTATTTGTGTATTACTCCCCTAATGCTTTAGATATGCATACATATTACAATGAGCTTGTTCCTTAACGTGCTGCAATTAGATCATTGATTTATTCTCTGGTACCTGTGGAGAATAACATCCCTGTGGAACCCATGATATATATTTATGTTTTTTTTCTGTTGGTAATGGATCTAAAGTAACCATACATTTTCTTCTGAAAACCGATTCATTGCGATTTTTCACGTTTGTTAAGATGGGGGACATTTCTCAGAATTTGTGCTGAGGAACATTGGAGCAGTTGCCCATAGCAACCAATGAGATTGCTTTTTTAAATTTAGCCCCTGAGAAATTAAAGCTGAAATCTGATTGGTTGCTCTGGGCAACTGCTCCACTTTTTCTCTGCGCAGGTTTTTTTTTTTAATACGATGAGCGATTTACACACCTGTAAACCCCCCCATTGAACAGTGGAGCTTGTAAGGCTGCCTGTGTGACAACCTCAGAAATCTTGCTTGGAACTGCTATAGATTTTTACTAAAATGTGCCCCTTCAAGCAGACATAAACTGTAAACTGGACATGTAAATTGGATCTAGGGCATAATTTTGATGGAGTGTTTGCTCTGCTGTCTAGATATACATTATTACTGTACTCAGAAGTTTTATCGATTTATATTAAACTCGGGATATGTCATAATATGGTCTCTAAAATCACATTTAATGCATTCTGTATAAGACTTCTGGCAGGGCTGCCGTTTACAAATAATAATAGTAATAAGAAGAATAATACAGGATGAAATGGGAATTTTTATGGATGGTGTTACTTATGTACAGTGCATCATTACTTACAAATCAGAGACCACTTTTTTTTTTTTTAGTAAGATTTTATTATTTTTCATCATGTGCAGAACAAACACAGACCAATCAAAACAGTCACAAATGGGTCACACATAAATGGTACATCAGTGTCACATATAGACTTTTCAAACAGGTAGTGCGAGACAGCACGTATATTCATAGGCACATAATGTGTCTATGCAGCGAACAATAATACGGTAGAGACGAATGTCTAGAGCCAGCAAGGCGTGTTGGATACAAAAGTCTCAAGGATGTTATGCGACATCTATAGTATGAAGGGAGGAAGAGGATGCCCATACGGGATCAAAATACAACATAATAGAAAAAAGAAATTATGCACATGAAAAGTACGAAAAGTACATGGAGGTGACTATTAGTACTCATAGTCACGCTGTGCATCTAGATAACCAAAAACATCATGTAGGCAACTAGGGTGGGAAAAGGAGAAGGAGGAAGGAGTAGGGCAAGAAGTAGGAGAGGAAAGTAGTGCGAAGAGAAAGAAAAGAGAAAGAGAGAAGAGAGGAGGGAAGGAGAGAAAAAGCCAGAGGAGAGGAGGACTAGGGTTCCGGACTCTCGAGACACCCAGGCAGTACTAAGCAGCTACAATGGGTGGGTATGGCTAAGGCAAGAAGGGGTCGAGGAGAGCAGCGTGGGGCAGCGCCCGATGTGCAGGAGGTGCGAGAGACCACCTTTTTTATTTAATTTTCAGTCAAATTACACAGAACTTGAAGACTTAGTACATTAACATAATATCACAGTTTTGGTACAAGTCCACCCTCTGCATTTAAAGGGGTACTCCCGTGGAAAACTTTTTTTTTTAAATCAACTGGTGCCAGAAAGTTAAATTGATTTGTAAATTACTTCTATTAAAAAAACGTAATCCTTCCAATATATTTTATGGGCTGTATACTACAGAGGAAATGCTTTTCTTTTTGGATTTCTCTGATGTCACGACTACAGTGCTCTCTGTTGACCTCTGCTGTCCATTTTAGGAACTGTCCAGAGCAGCATATGTTTGATATGGGGATTTTCTCCTGCTCTGAACAGTTCCAAAAATGGACAGCAGAGCTCAGCAGATCCAATCTAAATTTATTAGGAGTCGGAGTCGGTGCATTGTTTGCCGACTCCGACTCCAGGTACCCAAAATTTCGTCCAACTCCGACTCCTCGACTCCGACTTGACAGCCCTGGTAAAAACCAGACACTCTTAGTAAATTAGGCCCTCTGTGTAATAAAATAATAACAGCCTATACTTACCTCTCTGACTCAGCTGAACTGTGCTGACTCTTCGCTTACTGGAGCTGGAGATGCTATGTAACATCACCACAGCAGTGTCCCGACCAATGGACGCTGCCATGTCCCAACCTTTTAGAAAACCCCTTTAAATTAATTCTGAAATGTAGGTCCTTACATGGCCCATGTTTTTTCTTTATTCAAACTAAGCTAACCACACATGCCAAGGTAAAGAATTCTAAAATTACTAAATCATTTTCTTCTGACAATAAATGAAATTGAACTTAACAGGCAATAATAAAATATGGAAATTATCTTAATTACTTTACCTAATACAAAAAACAAAACAGGACTTCTATATTAGTATAAAAGAAAAGAAAAAATGACTGCATATTCTAATGTTTACAGATTAAGTTACGTTGGCTTCAGTAGCTATTTCTCCACAGTTTTGACGGCAGTCATACTGTAAAAATGCTATTTAAAAAAAGTAAAGCTGAAACTCAATCTTCCCCATACATGCAAGCACATTCTCCCATTTTATGGTCCTTATGTCACTTATTCTTCATAGGTTACTAGTAAGCACTTGTTAACTAAGTGCTGATTTTGTTAAAGGGGTATTTCCATCTCAACTAACATAGATAAACTTGTAGGGCATGTTACGTTAAATATTATTGAAATAATTTAGTATTGAATGTATTTGCAAAAATGTTTAACATAACATGCCCTAAAAGTTTAACTACTTTAGTTGAGATGTGAATATTTCTGTAACACCTTGCGCTCCGGCCGCACGCACTGTCCCTCTCTCCCCTGCTGCCGGCGGGACTTGGATTCGCATCACAGGACGTGCCCGCATGCAAATCCCAGCCCTTCACTTACCACGCTCCTCTGATTCTCAGCTCCGGCAAACGTGTCCCCGTCTCTTAGGGTGCGCGCGCGCCAGAGCTCTGAAATTTTAAGGGCCAATACGCCCATAATTATGTATTACACCAGAAGCTATTCTATAAGTTCCTGCACCTCCCACTGCCGGATCTTCAGTGCCCCTAGCCTGATATTAAGCGTACCTTACTGTCTGTTACCTTGCCCGTGTATATTGACCCTTCCACTCCGTTATTTGACTACGCATCTTTGCCGCTTGCCTTGACCTTCTGTTAAGTCCGACTACGTCTTTACCTCATCCTTCTGTACCACGTCTTTGCCCAGCTACCTGTGTGGTCGAGTCATATCGGGGGTAGCAAATTATACCAATGCCCAGGAGATGGTATTAATCAACAAAAAATACAAAACCCCACACCTGGAAAGAATCCCAGGTTGGGGTACAAAACCCCTTTTATGGTGCACCCTCCCTTTTAAAACTTTACTTTTATTGATTTCTTTAAAAAAAAAACATAAATAAATCTTGTGAGGGAAAAAGAAATAGTGATTTAAAAACCCAGCAGTTCTTCCCACAGTGTGTATATGTTTTAAACAGCAGCAGCACCCTCATTCAGTGACCCTGTAGCACTGCAGGCACAGGGTTCAATTCAGATCTCCAGTTTGAGGTGTACTTATGATGGAAAGAAGAAGAACTGCTGGGTTTTTAAATCACTATTTCTTTTCCCCCCACAAGATTTATATATGTTTTTTTTTTTTTAAGAAATCAATAAAAGTAAAGTTTTAAAAGGGAGGGTGCACCATAAAAGGGGTTTTGTACCCCAACCTGGGATTCTTTACAGGTGTGGGGTTTGGTATTTTATGTTTTTTTATATCGGGGGTAGCGACCTGGGTGTCGCCTGCCGCAGCAAGCCCATCCTGCCTTGCGGCCGGCTTCCATTTTATAATCCTTGGTAAAGGCAGATTTGGATATTGTCATTTGGATATTCTCTTAATAATAACAATATAAATTCGTACACGTGCATATATATACTGTATATTGACATTGCCTACCTGCATAGCTCATGTAGTTATTATAAGGAGTGTTGAGAAATGTTTGAAAGCCACACGTGTCATTTCCCGGTCCAGGAACAGGATCTCCACACGTTTTATGCTTCGGGGATGGGTTGGTATCATGGCAGAGATCTCCTGTTTCATAGGAAGGATCTGTTTCCATACAGGGGTCACTACAAGAGAGAATCTCTGAAATGCCACGGAAGACATGGTACAATCCCAAGCTATGACCAATTTCATGGATCATGGTATGTGTGTGGCCAGGAACTCCAAAAAATGATGGGTTCATAACAATGCCACCTGTAATAGAGAAACATTTATAAAAAAAAAAATACTTTCTATTTTATGGGATTCAACTCAGACCCAGAATAATGAAAATCTATCACATTTGCAATGGAAATAGTAAACATATTGAATTTTACTTATTCTGCCCATACATTTATCTAAAAGTAAGGTGGTTAATCTATAGTAAATATTTTTTTGCAAATTAAAATCTAATATACAATCAAGGTATTCCCACCTTGTTACTTCTAGCCTGTTTTCAGTGGGCAGAGTTGGTCGGGTAAGCTTAAAGCAGCTGAGGTGGGCTGGGGAGTTATGCAATTTGCGAAACTCCCATTGACTGTAATGGGAGTTAAACAAACAGTGTAGCTCTGCGAGCCATGCTGTTTACGTAAGCTCCGAAGTTATGCAAACAAACTAGCTCGCAGAGCTACATCATTCGTTCAACTCCCATTAAAGTCAATGGGATTTACGCAAATTGTGCATCCTCCCCACCTTGGCTGCTTTTGGCTTTTCCGGCCACCTCCAGCTACTGAAAACAGGCCAAAGGAGCATAGAAACCCACAAGTAATGGGATAGGACAAACCCTTTAAAATGAGATGGGCTAAAAGGAACCAAAAGTTTAGCTCAAGTAAGTTGAAACACTAAGGCTTCTGGTCCTAGATGCACAGATGGTCACTGGAAACAAAAACAAACCATTTGTATTCCATATTCCTTTTAGTCCTTCTCGCCGAACCTTGCTACCTACCTTTGGTTAAAGACCACCGAGCACTACTTCTATAGAGCCATAGTTTCCATATCTTGCTCTAATGGAGGCTAAACCAGAAACAGGTGTATGCATGTTGAAATAAATGTCTTTGTACATAGACTCTACCTAAATGTATAGTTGACCACTAGGGGCAGGAAGGACAAGTTGCATGTCTTCACTCACCATAAGTATTACATTACTCTTTGAACAGATATTGAATTTAATATGAAGATGTTATATATTATGCAACTGGATCTTATAATATTCAACAATGTCTTATTTTATCTAATAGGACCAGAAAAAAAAAATTCAGATGATCAGTAATAAACAGTCTTTAAACATTGACTTAAACATACCAAGGTGAGTAAGAACTTCCTTGTCCCAAGGCCATGTGGCAACCCCAGCCAGTTCATCTTCTGAGGAGTTTACAAAGAAAATGTTTAGCTGAGAGGATCCCGACACGTTGAGCCGATGCTTGAGCTCATTTAAGTCTAAGTAAGCCCTGCAACATAAACATTGTTATGATTTGGTGACCTTCTCGACAGAAATGAATTTTTCAATATGACAGTGATAACAACACTCATATAAATAATCTCTTTCAAGAAAACTTGCTCATTGACCTTGAGGAAGGTCACCATTATCATTATTCAAACATTTACATCAAAGGGATTACTTCTAAACACTAATATCAAATATCTTCCATCTGACCCAAATCTGGGGAGGTTCCTACCACCAGTTAACTCTCGAAAATGTCGAAACACAAGGTCACAATCTGTATTTAAAATGGTGAGAAATACATTATAGTATAATGGCTAAAAGAATGGAAAGTGTTAGGCTAGGACCACACTACAAATGACCGCCGCAGTCCACAAGGTTGCATACAACTAAATGTTTTCTTTATACTGCAGCTAAAGTTAAATCCTGTAATCACGCTGCAAAAAGTCAAAGTGTAGCCCAGGCCTTACAGCTCTAATATTGCCATAGCTAGCACTCTAAAACCATGTGCACAAGGGCATGATCCATGCCTTTTTATAGTACTGTGCCATGGCTGGCCCAGTGTGGTGGGGCTGGCCCTTAAAGGGGTACTCCGGTGCTAAGACATCTTATCCCCTATCCAAAGGATAGGGGATAAGATGCCTGGTCGCGGGGGTCCCGCCGACGGGGACCCCCGTGATCTTGCACGCAGCACCCCGTTAGATACAGAGCCCGGAGCACGTTCGCTACGGGTCTGATTACTGGCAATCACGGGGGCCTGAGCATTGTGACATCACGGCCCTGCCCCCGTGTGACATCACGCTCCGCCCCTGTGTGACGTCATGCTCCACCCCCTCAATGCAAGCCTATGTGAGGGGGTGTGAATTAAAAAACGGTGTAGATCAAAAAAGCCAAAAAATATCCTGAGGCGCCGCACTGCGCCTGAATTGAGACAAATCTACATACAGAAAACAGCTCTTAAGACAATGATAAATGCCCCCATGTATGTGTAGATTTTAGAGTGCTGTAAACGCAATATGGTCTGTTGCCTGTGAACACCCCAATCCTTCTTGTTTGTCTGCCTACCTTATGCTGCTATATGTATATGTTTCATTAATATGAAATAAAAGAAACTTCTGCTTGAAAAAAAACACAGGGAGAGTGCCCCAAATTTCTCTTCTACTATGAAGTGTATTTAAAGAGTAGCTGTCATCAAACTAAACTTTTAACATATTATTCCTTATGTTATTATAAGACACTTTGCTATTTATTTGCTGTTAAAATTCTCAACCTTTATATGTTTTGAATGTGATTGAAAAAATAGCAACTAGGTGGCTCTGTTCTGTTCCCAAACAGTTACTTTGGTTACCACCTGGACTTGCAGAAGTCCAAACTCAGGAAGTGCCTGCCGGGCATGGCGAGTCACAGCTCTTGCAGGGCCTGCTAGGGAACGCCCTCTTTCTTCTGCTGTGAGCTCACACAATGTGAGCAAGGGGAAAGGTATGATACAGAGCTTTTTAAAGTTCGGAACTTTTTTTTTTTTAAGGGCAAGAGGGGTATTAGGAGAAGTTAGTGAATGTAATCATAGTTAGTTTAGAAAATATGGTTTGATGAAAGGTACTCTTTAAAGCTTGCTGCTATTATTCGTAAAAGCATCATGATCTGTGTTGTGTACAAGGACTGCTCTTTGTTATTAAGACGGGACAACTGCAGTGGATTTACATCGCGCCAATATTACCTAAAAAGTAATTTACAAAAAGTAAAACCACATACAATAAATTTTAAAGTAAAATGTATTGTGCGCTATCTAACGCTACATTCAACTTGCTATGTTCTCCAGGTGGACAGATGATGCAGACAACATAAGGGCCTAGATTTAACAACAAGGTTTAAAAGCAAAAAAAAAGCATAAACTGAAACTAGACAAAGGTGAGTCGATTTTTTTTTATTGTACAAACTGTCTACTCCTAGTTTTTAGATGTTTCTAACTTTTCTACCAGCCTGAGGTTGTCTTAAAAACTTTGCGCCACAATGTTGGTGCATCATGGCACAATGTAGGACATTTGAAGGCCTTGCGAAGCTACAATCAAGCCAGGCCCCCTTGTTGAGTGAGGCAGAAACAGTGTGTATTTTTGTTTTGGACAAAAATGAGCAAATTTGGTGCAATTTATGGAAACATTAAAAAAATCCATGTTGATAAATTTGGGTCCATCTGCCTAGAATTTTGGACCTATCATGGAGCCACATACCAATATTATACATGGGCAACTTGAATTTGTTGTTAGTAAAGTAACAGACAGCAGTTACATATGAAATCTCTGTCTCTGGAGGACCTATAATGTACTGCAATACATAGATAGCTAATTCAGTTCAACAATCACCAATCCTGTCCTGTCTGGTTTAGTAAACTTATTCCTAGAACTCTGCGTTGTGCCATTCCTCTGTTATTCCCCCCTACAAATTTAGAAAACAACTGGAAGCTTCCAATTATAAGAAGGGGGTATCCCTATACAGTCTCTTGTCTGATGAGTGTTGACAGTGTCTGACTATGTAGGGAAAGGGAAATGGGAAAAACCAGTTAGTCATTTATTTACGAAAGAAATAACATAATGCAGAGGTCTAAAATAAAGATGTTCCAGAATTGTTATCTTATGGCGAATACAAGCACTGCAGCCATTTACTAGATCCGAAAAATAATAACTGACAGCGTCTTACCCAAAAATAATCACAAAATTGCAAAAAATAGTATACATTTTATTGAGATACAATGATTTCATAACAATAAGTAAACCCTCTCACTTGGGACACTTTAACACATAGCGGTGGGGGGGAACACCATAATATAATACACAATATGCATAGATGTAAACATATCTGTATAACAATGTGCAAGAGACCTGACATGCTAAAAGAGATGAGGCAGGTGAGAGCTAGTCAACCTTCGGACTTAAATGGGCACTGTCAGATACAGAAACTTTTGATATGTTGTAAAGCATGCAAAATCAATAGGTTTTGCAATTGCTTTCATTAGGAAATTTTCAGTATTTCATACTAAAAAAGTCAGTCAAACAACTGCCCCCCCCCCCCCTGCCTGCTTGGACACATACTAGTCTTGTTGTGTCCATGCATCATCACCTATGTCATGGACACACTTCCTTGATTGACAGCTGTGAGCGCAGGGCTCAATTCTGGAGGAAAAATCCTTCCAATGTCAGCTTGTGTCCCGCTACTGTCAGTGAGGACAAGCTGGGAGTTGTAGTTTTGCTAATGCTAGGGGAGATGTGAGCAGACAGCAAACTGAGGGAGGGGGCGGAGACCTGCAGTGAGGCCGCGCCCCCTCCTTTTGAGAGGAATTCAGACTAATGAGCTAAATTAAAAGTGTAATAAAAAAATGAAATAAAGGTGCTAGACACATAAAAATTAGATGTACATGGTCAGGATTAGGTACTGAGTGATATATAAAAAAAATGGGGCCCCTGTGTAGGTAGGTGCCAGAATGGAGAGCCACTCTGATGGACCAAGAGCAACTTATGCAACTCTTCGCAGCCTGTTATTTTTAAGCAGTGGAAGAGAAATGCAACATCTGCCCTGGGAACTGAGGTTTTGCTTTTGTTTCCTTACTTTCTGTCTTTCATTAACTTTATAACAAATGTTTACAAAACACATGTTCTGCAATTATTGCGGCAACACAACCCATAGTAAACAGATCAGAGCCAGGCTTGCTGCTAATAATCATGAATCAAGAATAATATGAATGGAAATATGTTCCGTTATATAGAGTCTTCACAGACACTTTTCATTTGGAGGAAGCAATAAACTAATGATAAAAATTACAAGCTAATAATACTAAAATGAAAGAAATAAAAGTCATTATCAATTAGAACATGAACAATGAACATAAATCTGATATGTTAAAGATAAGAAAACAAAGAAACAAGAAGACAGAAGGTAAAGAAACCAATACTACTTAGAAATACTGACAATTCAGGGTTTTAACCCCTTAAAGGGGTACTCCAGTGGAAACCAATTTATTTTTTTCATCAACTGGTGCCAGAAAGTTAAACAGATTGGTAAATTACTTCTTTTTGAATATCTTAATCCTTCCAGTACTTATCAGCTGCTGTGTTCTTTTTGAATTTATTTTCTGTCTGACCACAGTGCTCTCTGCTGACACCTCTGTGCATTTCAGGAACTATTCAGAGCAGGAAAAAATCCCCATAGCAAACCTGCTCTGGACAGTTCCTGACGCAGAAAGAGGTGTCATCAGAGAGCACTGTGGTCAGACAGAAAATAAATTCAAAAAGAAAAAAAAACTTCCTCTGTAGTATATAGCAGCTGGTAAGTACTGGAAGGATTAAGATTTTGAAATAGAAGTAATTTACAAATTTTTTAACTTTCTGACACCAGTTTATTTAAAAAACAAGTTTTCCATTGGATTAATATTTTTTGCATTTTTTTGTTTTTTGTTTGCATTTGAGCAACACAAAATATTGTTTGTGGTGGAAGATTAAAATAAAAAATAAAGACATGCAACTTTGCAACTTTTGTGGGGGAGGGTTCGTTTTTTACGCAGCACACTTTTTGGTAAAACTGCCATATTTTCTTTATTCTGTGGGTCAATACTATTAAAATAATACCCATGTTTACATGCTTTACTATTATTGTACTGCTTTTAAAAGAGTTAAATTTATCTTGTTGAAAAAGTATGTTAAAAATTGTCCCCATCTGACCCCCTATAAGTTTCTTATTTTTCCCCTATATGGGGCTGTATGAGGGCTTATTTCTTGTGCTGTGATCTGTAGTTTTCGTTCCACTTTTGTTTACATGTATCTTTTTGGCCAATTTTTTATTCCATTTTTTTCTAGGATGAAATGTGACCGAAAATTTGTAATTTTGGACTTTGGTATTTCTTTACATTTATGCTGTTAAGATCATTAACATTATATATTTTGATTGTTTGGACATTTATCCAGGAAAAAAAACTTTAATAGATATATGTATATATATATATATATATATATATATATATATATATATATATATTAACTCACTTCAGAAAGTTAAACAGATTTGTAAATTACTTCTATAAAAAAATATTAATCCTTTCAGTACTTATGAGCTGCTGAAGTTGAGTTGTTCTTTTCTGTCTAAGTGCTCTCTGATAACACCTGTCTCGGGAACTGTCCAGAGTAGAAGCAAATCCCCATAGCAAACCTCTTCTACTCTGTGCAGTTTCCGAGACAAGCAGAGATGTCAGCAGGGAGCACTGTTGCCAGACAGAAAATAAAAACTCAACTTCAGCATCTGATAATTATTGGAAGGATTAATATTGTTTAATAGAAGTAATTTACAAATGTGTTTAACTTTTTGGAGCCAGTTGATATTAAAAAAAAAAAGTTTTTTTTCCTGGAATATGGCATGTGGCTATACCAAATATTTTATTTATTTATTTTTTAAACTTTTTTTTATTAGTAAAATGTGAAAAAGAGTGATTAAATTTTTATTGAGGGAGAGGCTACCCCACTTTTACATTTTTTATTTATTTTTAAGTCCCCACTGGGGACTATTTATAACAGTCTATTGATTGCTTTTACAGTTCAGTGCTAAGCATAGGCATATTACTGATCAGTGTCATTTGTGATCCTATTTAAATAGTCTGCCATAAGTCATTCCATACAGATAGATGCAGGGTGACCAGCGGCCACCATCTTGACTCATCAGACTCCCGCAATCATGCTGTCAATGGTCAAATGAGTCCCCGCCCAACCCAACAGATACTTTAGATGCTGTGATCAGTATTGCACACTGCATCTGAAGGGTCAATGGCAGCCATCAACATGATTTCTGATGTCCCCCATTATCCATGGGGTCCTGGCCGCTGATAACAGCTGCTGGCTTTTTCTAATCACCGTGTCAGGAGATTCGGTAATCACGAACACTGCATTGGTACATGTAGATCGATATACGCCAAGTACCAGAGCACAGTGATTTACATGTATGTTGTGTGTCCTCTAAGGGTTATTTATTTATTTTATTTATTTATATAGCACCTACAGATTCCGCAGATAACAAACAAAAAAACCAACAGAGTAACTGCAAACTCACTGAGGTAATGTACCCTTGTGCTGAAGCTATGGGGGAGATTTATCAAAACCTGTGCAGAGGAAAATTTGCCCAGTTGCCCATAGTAACCAATCAGATCGCTTCTTTCATTTCTTACGAGGCCTCTGCAAAAAAAAAAAAAAAAAAAAAAAGAAGCAATCTGATTGGTTGCTATGGGCAACTGGGCAAACTTTCCTCTGCACAGGTTTTGATAAATCTCCCCATATGTCCCTTTTTTGAATGGGGTACAGAAGTGTCTAAAACATGTAATAAATATGTAAGCCATTTGTTTGAGGCAAATTGCACTTGATTTTGCCAAATTTGCACGTTTGTAACATGTTTTGTAACAAATTTCTTGTGGTTATGATGTCAGATGCTTCTCTTAGGAGTGACGGTGCTGTCCCCTACACATGATGGCGAAAGATGTAAATGGAAATTTTCTAGGTTTAAGATGAATATTACCTTATGACTGTTTACTCTTGGGACTCAATTTGTACAACCTACCAGTACTAAAACATGTTCCGCGAAATATATTCTGGAGCTCTCAGATCAGCACTAGTGGGGTCTGTAGTAAAACCCCTTAAAGTGGTACTCCGCCCCTAGACATCTAATCTATCCAAAGGATAGGGGATAAGATGTCTGATCACGGGGGTCCCGCCAATGGGGATCCCTGCAGTCTCCCTGCTGACCCTGCGTTCATTTAGAGCATTGGGTTCAGTCCCAAGAGTCCAAAGAGTCACGCCCCCTCCCATAGACTTGCATTGAGGGGGCATGGCTTTGATGTCATGAGCAGGGCCTGACATTGACTTTACACGAGCCTCTTCCCTGCATCAGCAGTCATCCGGCTGTGTGGGGTGCCGCAGCCGAGATCCTTTGGATAGGGAATAAGATGCCTAGTGGCGGAGTAGCCCGTTAATTAATGTATTTCTGAAGTGCTTTGAGGATCAGCTCTATATTATACTTTGTAATTACTAACCCACACTATACAGATATTTGTGCAGATTTATCAATCATCCTGAAACCCTAATTGTCTGTTTTTTCCTGCAGCAACCAATCACAGCTCAGCTTTCATATCTTAACGAGCTCTTATAAAGTGAAAGCTGAGCTGTGATTGGTTGCTGTGGGAAAAAAACAGACCATTAGGGTTTCAGGCTGATTGATAAATCAGGGCCATTATCCTTCATTTTGTCACACATAATTGACTTTCTCTGTATGCAATCATTCCCATATTACTTAAACTTTTCCAGATTGATTTTCAAATAATCATTCCAGATGACATTGATATTATCCTTAATGAAGCATTACAGTAATATATATATATATATATATATATATATATATGAATATTCTGTTCTCAGAATTCTGTTCTCATCTTGCCTTAAGATGAGTAATAGATTTTAATTATCTTCTCCCTGTTGAGTTCTCCTAAGTAATTAACTTTTTATCAATTTTAAGCTTGACTTTAAGTGCTGTTTATTATGGACAATCCTTATATGTTAAAAGGATTCTCCAGAGTTCTGCTACTGGAACTCACAGTGAACAGTTGCACTCTGGGAAGGAATCGGACAGCAACCTTTTAATTCCACTACAGCGCCACAATAGGTGAAATGCAGCATTACAAAATGCATGGACAGGCCAGGTCCTCCTGAGTTGATCCTGAATGACGGACCCACCTAAAAGGGTATTTTTCATAAACCAGACAACCCTTTTGATATCTAACGGCCAAATAATTATGTATGTTTTTTTTAATTACTATATAATATATCTATGGACAAAAGAGGCAGGATCATTTTCACATAAGCCTACTATATATAGAATATCCATTTAGGAAGCTGAACAATATTTGGACATTTTGATGCAATAACGTTTGGAGAAATTAATTTAAATGCATAGAATGGTAACAGATAAAACAAGGAGAAGTGGTAAACTTCTCCTTTAAACTTTTATTGCAATCGCAGTAAAATCACAGGTTAACTCAATAGTCCCCTCTCAACTTGTTTCTGGAGTCAGTGAACACCCTTCATCATGGGTACTCTGTGGTCCACAAACTTCTCATTCATTATGGGTCATGAATGGAAAACCAGCAGGATTCCCATCTGTCCAGAAATTTATGACCAGTCTATAAAAATGATAGCCCTTTTTTAACTGTTCGTAAAAATGTTTGTATGTCTGTTATTTTGGTGTGAAGCTGGAGGATCTTACAGGTTATTGTTGATGTAACTACTATTTTCTTCTACTCTGGACAGTTCCTAAAATGGACATAGATGTCAGCAGAGAGCACTGTGGTCAGACAGAAAGTAAACTCCCGTGGTGCATACAGCAGTTGATAAGTACTGGAAGGATTAAGATTTTAAGCAAGATGCTTTCCCCTGCCTGCTGCCCATGCCACATGTTTCATCTTAGATTGTTCAACTTAAAGGGGTACTCCACTGGAAAACATTCTGGTGCCAGAAAGTTAAACAGATTTGTAAATTACTTCTATTAAAAAATCCTAATCCTTCCAGTACTTATCAGATGCTGTATTATCCACAGGAAGTTCTTTTCTTTTTGATTTTCCTTTCTGTCTGACCACAGTGCTCTCTGCTGACACCTCTGCCCATTTCCAGCGTAGGAGCAAATCCCCATAGCAAACCTATCCTGCTCTGACAATTTCTGACATGGACAGAGGTGTCAGCAGAGAGCACTGTGGTGAGACAGAAAATAAATATAAAAAAAAAGAACTTTCTGTGGATCATACATAAGCTGATAAGTACTGGATGGATTAAGAGAAGTAATTTACAAATCTGTTTAACTTTCTTGCACCAGTTGATTTAGAAAAAAATATTTTCCAGTGGAGTACCCCTTTACAACACCGATTGAATGTGAACTGTCCCATTCAAATGAATGGGATCAGTTCTACAATCAGTTTTCCTCTGGTCCTTTTTCAACTGCGCCAAAGGAAAATTCAGCCAGATGTATGTTAAAGGGGTCTAAGAAAGCTGAAGAGTAAAGACAATCTGGAGGCTGGATAAATCAGGTGCAGGGAGTCTTCTGGTAAGAACAACTTTTTATTTTCCCATTATGCAACACATTTGGGAAAACATGCAACACATAATGCCTGATGAAGCGGAACCTCTGCGAAATGCGTTGCATTATTCGAAAATAAAAAGTTGTTCTTACCAGAAGGGATGCAGGGATCTCCTTTTGTCTATGCTCTATCCGAAGTGGTACTTGTACACTCTGAGCATCAAAGCACACACAACAGTAGTACAGAGATTATATTATATAAAACCAAGCTGTATGTATAGCAAATACAAATACATGCCCTGTGCCTCCATCAATGCAAGTTTAGGGTACGTTCACACGAGCGCATCCCCAGTGCGTATTATGCTGCGGATTCGCCGCTGAAGGACCGCTGTATGCTGCCTTTACAGGTGCCTGCTCAGAGCGGCAATCTGCCGCTATGAGCAGACACACTGCGATGTGCAAGTTGCCGTGCAGTATACTGGCACATCGCGGCAGCTCTCGGCCTAGCTCATAGAGCAGGGGGAGTGGCCGTGATGTGTGCGACACACCGCGCATGAGCAGTGACTCGCACATCGATTCAGTGTGTCTGCTTGTAGCGGCGTATTGCCGTTCTGACCAGGCACCTGTAAAGGCACCATACAGCGGTCCTTCAGTGGTGGATCCGCAGCGTAATACATACTGGGGATCCACTCGTGTGAACGAACCCTAAAAAAATTTTTTTTAATGATAGTAAACTTTGAGCAGATTGCTTCACTCCCTGGCTCACTGCCCTCTCTATCTTTTATGCTACCTTATTCTAGGTTTAAACAGTCTGTCTTAGTCTAAACAGTCTGACCCCCGACTGATCAATACTTTTGATTTCTCTGTGACATGTCAAAAAATTGATGAAATTATAGTAACAATTTAAGAAATGTGTACAATGACTCTCGTTAGAATCAATATTTCAGTTTCTTCAGACACTGCTATAGCGAATAAATACTGTACAAGTAAAATTAAGGGCTTTGTTTACCCATCGGACTCAGTGTTATTAATCATGTACAAAAAAGACAGAAATTATAAGCATTTTTTTTGGGTTTCGAGACAAGTTTCAGACGGCGGTCATACTGTATTTACCGGAACAAGGAGCCACATGGTAACAATATGCTACTTATAAAACAGCCCATTCCATCACTCATTGCTGCAGTGGAGATAAGTGGTCCTGATTTATGTTTTTCCGATAAACAAACATGTGGCGAGATTATAAATCAGTTAACCATAAACCTAGTTTTTAAATGTTTGTCACATTTGTGCAAGACCAGAACACTTCCTGAGAACCTTTATTTTTACAGCAAGCACTTATATGGCACTCTGGAGAGCGAATTACGTCATAGATGTCTCCTTCATTGGACAAAGTATTCAACCCTTTGTATCTTCTCGATCATTTGGTATTCTCAAGTGTAAAACTTTTTTTATGTATTTGCGCTCACTATGGAACACATAACTGTTAACATATTTATTTTCATCCTTTGCTTTCCATTCTATTAATGCAAGTTACCGAGTATGTATGGATGCAGCCAACATCTATTTGTCAGTTGACTCATTTTTTACATCATGACTCATTGAGGAAAGATTTACAGTGAACTATTTCAGTTTTTTTAGAGGACTACTGGTAGTCTTACTGTGTCAACTGTCGTACCAACCCCGTATACCACTTTTCTCAGGTATATTGAGTCGAGAAACCTTTTATAAGGGTCCAGAGGGTTAAATAAACACTGAGACTCCCACCAGACTACATGTTATTAAAGGAAGCATCGTGATGTGGCCATAATGAGATGCCTGATGAAGCAGAACCTCTGCGAAACGCATTGTATTATGGGAAAATAAAAAGTTGTTCTTACCAGAAGGGATAGAGAGATGTCCATTTGTCTATGTTCTATCCAAAATTGTACTTGGGTTTTACAACATTACCATAAGTGTACATTGCACTTAGTGTTTATCAGTTATCCAAGGATAATACACCATGGATCGCTTTCTGTGTTTCTATTGTACCTATTGTTCTAATGTGTATGTCTAGCTTAAAGGGGTATTCTGGCCAAATACATCTTATCCCCTATCCAAAGGGGCTCATTGCTGGGACCCCCCGCAATCTCCGTGCAGCACCCGCATTCTACAGGGCTGCGTCTCCAGTTTCAGAAACCTCATTGTTTCCGGACAGGAGACGTGACGTCACGCCATGCCCACCCCATTCATGTCTATGGGAGGGAGCATGACGGCTGTGGTCAGACATCTTATTCCCTATCCTTTGGATAGGGTATAAGATGTATTTGGCCGGCATACCCCTTTAAGGCAGCCCTCTGACCATGAACATCATCACTTTACAGATATAACAGTGCTAAAAAATGTACAATATTTTATTTCACTCTGAGTGTGTCCTCTGCACATTTTCTTTGCCCAAGATCTAATTTTAAAATCTGCTGCACTATACCGTTCCCGATAAATCTGTCAAATACTTGTCCTTACTTGTTGTCCTGACTGAGAAACTTTCCACTCTTGAATTTTTTCCGTCCTTTTGCAGCTACTTCTTGACACGACAAGCGGTGCATTATCCGGACAAAGTTGTATAACTAAGATATTGACTCTTCCAAACTTTTAATCAGAAACTCATGAAAAAATCCCTCCCTTTAAAATAAGAACAAAATTGATCCTGACCTAATTGGCTTTTCCCTTACGGCATATCACCCTATATCCCTGTCACTATTTACAGGACCTGTACACCAGGGCTTTTCTATTCCCATACTCAAGACGCTAAAATGAATCTTCAGCCACTCCTATATGGTTTTATGATAAGTGTAAACTTTATTCGCTCTTAGCATCTTTTAAAGATGAAAGAAAACAGCTTAAGTTTAATCCTTTGGGTGTGCCAGGATTTGTTTCTCATAGTACGGCATTGTTTCTTATCTTAATAACCATTCACTGAATTTCATAGGAGTAAAAGCCAAGTAAGTTGTAGTAAGTAGTGCCACCCAGACTTATGAGCTAGCTAGATTTCCCTCGTGGTTATAGGAACTTAATACTCATGTTTTCCAATGCGACATATTTTTACAAAATAAGCACTAACATGGGAACTCCCCTTTGACTAATTAAAAGGCTAAGGGTTAGAGAGCAAGCGGAAAATAAATAAATAAATAAATAAATTAAAAAAACTCCGACCCCATAGAAGAATTGCTTGTAGAATTGACATTGCTTCAGCTGATAGTCTGTCTCACAGATACCATGGCATGTTTCACGCACTACATTCACTAACATTCAGTAACATTTCCATTTCTAAATGCTCCTTTTCATACTTTGTGGGGCCTAATTTCCCAGAAGGGGGCTGGAGTTGAGCTGGACGTGTACCAGATCATTCTCGCCTTCCCTTGAGTACACCCCAATGGAAAACATACTTGTATTTCTCTGGTTGTGTTTCTGCTGCCTGGTTTAGTCAGTTTCCTACAAATATTTTTGAGCATAAAGTCCCCAGTGACTTTCTCCAGTGAAGCTTTGCTTGCTATAAAAACAATGTCCATTGTCACTTATGTTCTTCGGCCTTTGCTAACAAATCACTCACAATGCTATCTCCGTGGCCTATTCTGAACATACAGATGTAGCAAGGATGAGTTTGTCATTGAGGGGAATGTATAACCTATATATGTTTTACTTATTTAAACGGAATACTGATACGTATTTGTCCTTTTCTAACCTGTTCTTATTTGATAATTATATCATAGTGTAGGGGAGGGGGAGGTGGGAGCTGTGACCATCACCTATTGTGTGATGGCTTCTATGTTATAGGCTGTATGGTAGAAGTGTTACTTTTGTTGTAATCCTGCCTGAGATGATTGTAGTTTTTTTCTTCTTATAGAACAGAGCCACATAAAACTTGATTCAAACATCGTCAATATTTTGGTGACACATTCCTTTTAATTGTTTTGTTAGTGCACTAATATATTTCAGTAGATCTCTATGAAGACTCTGGAAAACCAAGAATAATATATCAACAAAAACATATCTACTGGTCATTTGGTTGGACGTTTTTGTTTGTATTTCTTTCTTTATTTTTTGTGTATATTATTATAAGGGGAAGCTATATTGCTTGAGCTTTCGGCACAGCATTTAGAGGCAAGTTTTACAGCAGTCCCACGAACATTGGAAACAAGCCACTGGAGGACACCCTACTGACTTCTATGTGAGAGTTTTCTAGGCATTCTATGGAACTTGTTCAGAATGGTGGAGCCATGAGCAGCAACTATTGATAATGGCCTGATCCTATCTTATCTATATGTTTACTCTTTTAAGTGAACGTCATTTTAAAGCGCATCTCGGCAGGCACGTCATTCACACAGGGCGGCCTTTCAATCACCAAGCTTTTGAGCATTTAAAGGGGTATTACGGGCAAAAACATTTTATCACCTATCCAAAGGATAGGGGATAAGATGTCTGATCGCAGGGGGCCCGCTGCTGAGACCCCCGCGATCTCCCTGCGTCTCTAGTTTCAGAAACCTCCGGGTTTCCGGGACTGGGGACATGACATCATGCCACACACCCTCCATACTATAAGGTGACATTCATGTCACGCCCCCTCCCATAGACATGAATGGAGGGGGCGTGGGTGTCGTCATGTCCTCAGTCCCGGAAACCTGGAGTTTTCCGAAACTGGAGATTCAGCACCCGCACACCTTATCCCCTATCCTTTGGATAGGGGATAAAATATTTTTGCCTGGAATACCCCTTTAAATTCTGTATGTGTTTTATGTGTATGTAAGCCACTGCTCATTGAGAAAGAGACTTGGTCTCGAAATGCATCTGAGCTGGTGAATAAAATAAACAGATTCTAATGATTGAATTCTTTGTCGTCCATACACGGATTGCACCTTTGGTCCTGGATTTTTTTCCTTGTTCGTTGTACCAGCATCTGCTATATACATAAGTGACACCTTTTACTGTAATCCTGCCTGCGGTAGAGGAAAAGAGACCCTTTAAAAGGGATTTGTACAGAACTGGAAGTTTAATCTTATTATTAGGCCTAATGGCCAAGTTGCAAGATATCAGGATTATTGTAAAATCTAGATGAAAAATTAAACAAAGCACCAAAAATTCTTATATGTGTTTTAAACACTAGATCATTTTCTGATTAAAGTTTTATACACATAGCTATAATACTGCTCTATACAGCCTCTGGTTCTACAGATCCGTAATACAGGACCCATAAAGAGGGGAAAATAAACATGAATGTCACCTTATAGTATTGCATGATTTACTGGATGCTGCTTAAAGCCGCATATACACTACTTGGTTGTCACCAATGTCACAAAATTAAAACAATGCCACGAAAACATATTATTAAAACACCATTGAAAAAAATCCCTCTTGAAACACATAAAACACATGTTACTCACACATTTTAAAATGCAGAATGAAGTCGGGTATGTGAAGAAGTCCCTGTGGTCGGTATTCTCCCTGAAAATAATTGGTTCTAGAGGAGAATACCTCTGAATATACAAAGACAGCATGAAATCGAATACACAGTGCCTAAGGTCCATTGTCCTTGTACCTCATCACAGGATCTTTGCATATGGCTCTGGCATATGTGCGATGCCTTAAAGGGGTACCCCCGTGGAAAACTTTTTTTTTTTAATCAACTGGTGCCAGAAAGTTAAACAGATTTGTAAATCACTTCTATTAAAAAATCTTAATCCTTCCAGTACTTTTTAGGGGCTGTATACTAAAGAGAAATCCAAAATAGAAATGCATTTCCTGTGATGTCCTGACCACAGTGCTCTCTGCTGACCTCTGTTGCCCATTTTAGGAACTGTGCAGAGCAGGAGAAAATCCCCATAGCAAACATATGCTGCTCTGGACAGTTCCTAAAATGGACAGCAGAGGTCAGCAGAGAGCACTGTGGTCATGACATCAGAGGAAATGCATTTCTTTTTTGGATTTCTTTTTAGTATACAGCCCCTAAAAAGTACTGGAAAGATTAAGATTTTTTTAATAGAAGGGATTTACAAATCTGTTTAACTTTCTGGCACCAGTTGATTAAAAAAATTAAAAAAATAAATAAATAAAAGGTTTTCCACAGGAGTACCCCCTTTAAAGGTATAGAGAAAAACCTTTGCAGCCTGAAACACAAATCATCATGATGGTCCCCGATGGCTTCTCCCCACAGTGGACTTAGCTGTGTGGGTATAGGGAAAGATCTATTAATCAAGATTGGTGGGTGCGGATAAGGTACCAGAGACCACCCCAATGACTTGTGGTTCAGACAGCATGACAGTGAGATAGATTTCCTTTAATGAACACCCTGCTGACCTACTAACATTATCTGTAGCCCTAAGGGTCCCCATAGGGGTTCTCCATTGCCCCAGCGTTTGGAACATTTTGTCATCTTCTCCAATACAATTCAGTTTTCCGTGATAAACTGTTTTCTTTTACTTACCGCTGAAATCCGGGAAATGGCCAGGAAATGCTGCCTGACTATCATTATTCTGTGATTTTGAAGGAAAACATGCGTCTGTCCTGATATATGTTGTTTTAATACTAGGAAGCCCTTCAATACTGTCTTTTTCATGCTTCCCCCAGGCAAAACCTACGACCAAGAACTGTAAGAGGTGTGTTTAGAGTGCAAAACTCCTTTCCATTTGCTCCTGAGTATAATAATGTCTATAATAAGTCTTAAATGCTGAAGAATAAGTGTAACTAAATAGATAAAAAATAGTGCAGCTAAATATACTGAACGAAAATTTCACCACAGAAAAAAAATTATAGTTTCAAACATCAAAAATGCTGAACATTATATATTTGTATGCTTTAATAGTTTATGGGGGAAGTTCTTTTATGCGCCTGGGTCCTCCAGAGAGGACATCAGAAATGTTAGATGGAAAAAGAGATGAATTCTGACACTAGTAGCTCTAGAATTGTAAATTTTTAGGGTCTATTAACACGGCAGAATTTCCGCACATCCTCACCAGTTCCGCTTCCACATTCATTTGGGTGGTTTCTGGCTTCTGCGGATTTTGTGCATGTAGAATCTGTGTGTAATCCACATGCAGAAATTCAGAAGTGTGAATGGGAGTGTGGAATCCCATTGAAGTCTATTGGGCTTTAATTTGAGGTGGAATTTCGCATGTGGAATAGACTCTTAGACCATCTTCACCAATAGATGTGTATAAACCACCTAAAGTTGACCCTTTTGTCACCACACTCAGGGTCAGAGAAATTTCTGATTCTTGAGAGACTGTAAACAATTCAGATTGAGTTGTTCACTCTAATAGAGACCTAATGGATGTCCATCCTTTTGGTGACCCGATCCTCACTGTTCACACCATGTGCATAGGCAGTCTGGGATTGCCTCTCAAGGCATTTCTAGGTCTATTATTAATCACAAGTGGAATATATTGTTGTATATCGATATGGAATAGTTATATATAGTAGCTGCATAGTACTATTGAAAAAAGACACATGTCAGTCAAGTTTGACCAATGAAATAAAGGGAACGGGTGGATGAAGTGGAAAGGATTAAGTCTAAATTTATGCATATGCATTTAACTATAATAACAGTGCATTATAGTTAAAAAAAATAAAATCCTTTAAAGGGAATCTATCATCAGTGTCACCCACACTAACCTGTTGGTACAGGCAGATAGTGCGGGTAACACTGATGGTAACGATACTTACCTATCCCCGATCAGTGGTCCCAATCATCTGTAACCTTCCTTATTTTGGCCGCAGGCCTGGTCCACACTGATGTCACTGCTGCTGCTTCTCCACTGGGCCCCGCTGCAAGCAGCATGGAAGCAGCAGCGGTGAAGTCAGAGTGCTCTTTTCATGCACGAGGCCTGCCACCGGAATAATAAAGGTTACAGACAAACGGGACCTCTGATCAGGGGCTGGTAAGTATAGTTCTTTAGTTCATCATTGGTGTCACCAGCACTAAACACCTGTACCAGCAGGTTAGTGCGGGTGACAGTGATGAGAGATGCCCTTTAATTGAACAAAATAAAATAATAAAATACTTCTAGTTAAAATAGCTAAAAAAAAAAACAAAAAAAAAAACATAGAAATATACTAATGGGTCTTCAAGGTCTGGATTACAACAGAGGTCTTCAACCTAGTCCTTTAGACCCACCAACAGTGCAGGCTATAAATTTTCCCTTGTAGTGACAATGAGAACTGCTACTAAAGAGTAATAAAAAGAGCTAAATAACCTGAATAATGCAGAGATATAAACAGTACCACATATAAGTTTAAGTCAACCCCAAGTCTAAAAGGAAGAGGTCCTATGCGTTGCGTCACAGAGTGTGACTCCCTCAGGGTAAATGGGTTCAGCAGCAGTTATTATTATCACTATTTATACCTATGATCCACCTAGTATTTATATTGTGTGTTGATACTGAACTGATGCATTGACTATTACTATTAGGTTTGGTACGAACTTTCGGCATATTTTTTTGGTGGTGCCCATACTCTTGTGGGAGTAGAGACTGTGTTTCAGGGATGGTTATTATAGTCAACACTAATTAAAATGCAGTAATAAAATGTCTCTCATTATCGTCACAACTATATACAAAAAAAAAATGTTTTATATGCATTAATAACATCTACAGTATATCATGCATGTCTAATTATGCTTGACTTGCTGGAAGTAGTGACACATACATGCGGACTTGGTTGGTGAATTGTATGGACTTCTAATGATCTGTGTGACTATTCATGCATCATTTCTTTGTTTTATGTATTCAGTTGTTATGACAATATTTACAGACATTTTATTGCTGCATTTTATAGTGGTGTTGACTTTTATTACCATCGCTGCTGCAAGGACCCTAAAGCAAACATTTAGTAGTGCCCTAGTTGTTATTACAGCAACAATTGTCTTTTATCTGTTGGGGATTTAATAATTGTTCCTTATTTTATCTTGTAATCCTGATCCTGAAGACCATATTTTTGTGCTTGTTAGATATTGTACTTTTTGGGTATAAGAGGTTATTATTGACCTTGGTTGGCATATTGTAGTGAGCTGCATTCATTTATTGTAAAATGTCTGTTCCACCATAAAATCATATTTTTTTTTTTAAATGTAGACCCACTGAGTATGTGATGTGGTGACACTTCTACAGGAGAAATATGGTTTTACTGTATATAGTCCTCATTCAAATGAATGGGCAACTGTACAATACATTGTCACACTAAGCTTATGTTCAATTTCCGGGCAGACATTCCGCAGACCCTTGGTGCCGGCAGAACATGCTAGCGTTAGACCGCTCGGAAATGTGCCATTTCCATAGAGGGCAAGCAGATTCCGCAGAAATAGACATTTCTATTCTTTCTGTGGACACCGGAATTGGGATTTTCTCGGCAGATTAAATTCTGCAATGTGCACAGTGCAGCAGAATCCCAATAAAATCCCATTGTAGTGGAAATTTCCCAGGGTTAACATAGCCTAAGTCCTCCAGAACAGAAGCCACTTTTTATCCTCTATAGGATTTAAACTCTACAATGTTCATATGCCCTTATACAGTGCATTCAGATAGTTTTCAGACCCTTTCACTTTTTTGACATTTCATTACATTTGTGTCCCCTTTCTCCAGATCTGTGCCTCCACACAATTCTGTCTCTGAGCTCTACAGGAAGTTCTTTCCACCTCACACCTTAGATTTGCTTTGATACGCATTGTCAGCTGTCAGACCTCATATGGACAGGGTGTTTTTTATTATTATTAAATATTAAAAACAAAAAACAAACAAACAAAAAAAAGAGTTAAAGAAACAGGTATAGAAATCTCAAAGATGATCTCAAGATGAACTCCGGAGGATCAACATGTTTTATATATATGTATATATATATATATATATATATATATATATATATATATATATACATATATATGCACGCACTATAAAATGAAGTTTAAAAACGTAACTTTTCTGGTCACTGCTTGCATATTCTATGAATATAAACATTGCTCTATGGCCGCTCAAGGGAAGGGAACAGGCTCACTTTTTTTTAATCTTCAAAATAATCAAGAAATCAGTAAAAAAAAATCTCTACAAAAAAGAACAACAAAAAAAAAACTTAATGTGGGTTGTTTTAATAAAACCTGTTTATTAATATGTTAACTGGATCCACATTTAAATGTTATGCGATACATCATTTTTTGCTGTTTTGCTCACCACCCACATTCTCCCGCTGTGGTTTCAGAAGCAAAGTCTCGCTTCATGGCTTCTGTAAAACAATTACAAGACGACCGCCCTTTTGTTTACCTTAGATTATAGCTGTGTTGTATAATAGACTGTTGCTGCTCTCTGCTTATGTTTGACAATGGCCTCAGGGCAGGAAAATGCCTCTCTTATTGTAGCGGAGGGTCTGAAGTCAGGCCCCTTGACCTACATTATAATGAAATGCAGTAAAGTAAGAGCTTTTATTGTCATATCAGCTCGGGGGCAGTTAAGTACTGGATTGCTCTTAAGAAGATACAAATAAAAATGCTAAACAAATATAAGTGAATATCAACATGATCATAAATATTCACTGAAAGTAGAAAGACTGCTGTCTTCATACTCACTGTGTACATACACTTTGCTCAAGCGTTTTGGACCTATCATGGCATCTATTAGATATTATACCTTCACCTTTACAGAACTCAACCAGCACCCATATAGAGAACCAGCCAACAGCTCCTTACTATATATAAAGCCTAAGGCACTCTATGTTCTGCTGTATAGTACGCCATATATAATACACGGTCATTCTTCCCTAAAAGAAATGCTTCTGGTGGAGAATATTTCTGTAAAACAATATGCAATGGAGCATGTCATGAAAGAATCCAAAAGAAATAACTTAACATGCCTTAAGATGTAGTGTCCTAATTTGCATAAATCCACTGTGGCATGAATGGTATTAATTTTTCATTGTAGGGATGACTACCTTAGTAATATGGCACATTGAATCCATCTGGCTCCTTCGGAAAGAACTGCTGGTCCTCCTTATACCTCTGTACATGAATATGCACATGGTTCATCTTCATGCGTATGTGGTCTCACTTTGCCCAATCTTTTCCTTGGAACATTCAATTCCTTGCAAACCCAAGGTGTCATGATCTTAGAAATGTTCTTGTATCTGGTGTTGACCCGACTATACCTGTTCTTCTTGGCAATAACGCATATTAAGTAATATTTCCTAAAAACAACTGGCTTCCCTTCCATATATACGGTATGTGGTATAATCTTTTCATCAGACTGATTTAGTAATGTTCTTATTCTCTGTTATTCATTGCATTGGATAAATGTTTCCAGAATACAGTTCAGACTTCTGGTTCTCATTTAAAGAGCTCTCCAGTAGGCTGAAGCTCTCTGCAGTACATCTGTTCTTTCACCATTAACATAACACCCTACCAACACTCTCCAAGCTGCCAGTGACCTGCCGCTGTCCTCCACACATATCCAACCAATGCAAGAATGTGCTTACCTATCTGTCATACACACCTCTCTAGACAATCCAGGGCTAAAAATATAAAGGAAAGTTTCCTTTCCCTGAAATAACAATTCTGAAACATCATATCATAGAACTCTGCATTGTGTTGTCCCTCTGCTTTTCTTTCTGGAAATGTCTAAATGACTTGAAGACAATTCTCTTTGCCACTAGAATGTGCATTTAGTTCTGATTGGACAGTGGCAGACTGTGTAGGGACACACCCCTTTGACAAAGGGAAAAATAGCACCCAGTTGTCAATTTATTGATATATTTCCCAAAAAAATGAATAAGGAACAACACAACCCAGAGGTCCAGATTAAAGGGGTTGCCGGGAATTAGAAAAATGCTGCAAAAACAGCACCATGCTTATCCACAGGTTGTGTGTAGAATTGAAACTCAGTCCGATTCACTTCAATGAAACTGAGCTGCAATTCCAGACAAAACCTATGGACAGGAGTGGTGCTGTCTTTGCAAGAAAGAAGCAGTGTATCTTCTAATGGACAACCCCTTAAACTATGGCTGGTGTGCCTGAATGTTGGCTCCAGAAGCACAGGGACACAGAATATGGGCACATGTATTATGCTATGTGAACTAAAAATAATAGTAAAATGCACACTTTTTATTTTCACACACCAAAATGGAAAAATTGACATTTCTAAGGGAAATACATGGAGAGAAAAAGAGACCGAACAATAGTGCCTTGTGTATCATGCCAGAGTACAAGGTACCCCATTTATGGAGTCTCTATGGCACAACCTCAGATGGAAAGCAGCTCGCCTAAAGTATATAAAATATATCCATATCACCCCAATTAGTGGGGAGGCTCTAAGGTTGTAAGACCGCTACTAGGCCTAGAGGTCACAAAGACAAGAATCCTTAATCCTGTAGTTGAATTAATGTGTGTCTTGTCTTCACCCATCCATGGCTAAGGACCGTCCAGGTTTAAGCCTTTTTAACAAAGCCAACTAGATACTTATGAAGTGCAAAAAAGAGGTCCATTATAAATTAAGATAAAATTGATGTTGAAACTTTTAGGCACTTGCTAAAGCATGGACACCTTTCAATAAATTGGCTAAGGCCAACATCATGGGTCCCTACCATTCTGGCTACATGGTCCTCTAGAGGTATATCTGCATTAAAATATGTCTGGTCATCAGGGTCCTCACTCCCCTTCCAAGCTATCTGTGACAATTTCTCCATTCCACACGCATATTTCTATAAGTATCTTCAAATACGTCACCTCCTCCACCATCTGGCACCGACAGACCTGACCATCCATCATTTCTACATTTCTAGCAATAAGAAAGGTCTTAAGCATCTATACCAACTCGTGCAACCAACGCAATTCACAAAACCTCATCCGCTCCGTAGTTGGGAGCTAGATCTAAATATGACCTACACAATAGAAGAATGGGTGGGCGCCTTCAAGATGGCTCATCAACACTTGAAGTGCTCCTCATATGTGGAATCTATTGTGAAGTCTACCCTTAGATGGTACTTCACGCCAGATAGATTTGCCAAAATCTATCCATCCAGGTCTTATTGTTGCTGGAGGGGTTGTGGCCGTAGGGGTACCTTCATTCACATCATCTGGCAATGTCCCCTGATACAAACATACTGGAGCATGTGTTATGACCTGCTACAACAACTCCTGCCAGTCTCTATTCCCTGGACCCCTCAACTAGTGTTGCTGTTTAATGGGGTTAATCTTCTTCCTGACAACTTTAGGGCATTCTTATGTACAGTTTGTGTGTTAGCTAAAACACTCTTGCTAAGACATTGGAAAACCACCAATACTCTGTCTCCTACTGACTTAATTCCTGCTATAAACCTCACCTTGGGAAATGATACCTATAAAACCTTTCTAACTAAATGGCACCAATGTATAGAGTCCCCGCAACACCTGACTCCTCCATGACGCAAGCCCATTTCCATGACGTTCATTTGTTGTGCTCTGTGTTATCTTAAAGGAGATCTGTAGTGCTTATAACTTATCCCATATCCGAACCGGGCCGCGACAGTCTGAAAAAGGACCGTGTCATCCCCAGCAGAAAGCCACGGCAGGCATGCCTCTCCATATATCTCTATGGGATTCATGGACGGGGTGTGCAAGCTGCCGCGTCATGTGGGGACAGAACGCCCCCTTTCCTGTACATTGCCGCCGCCCTGTACAGGAGATGGTGGGGTATCCCAACGCACGGACCCCCTGCGATCTATGACTTATCCCCTATCCTTCAGTAGGGGATAAGTTATGAGCACTACAGATGTCATTTAAGGTAGTACATTGACACCAGTTGCGACCCATTCTCATACATGCATATATATGCGTAAACTGATAGTTTTTTGTCTACTCTTTGCTTTCACCTTGTTTATTGTTCTTTGTTTGCACGCTATGTTCAGCGTAACGTAATTTGTATCTGGATATCCCTGGTTATTTGCCTGTAATTTAAAAATTCTATAAAAACTTGTGAAATTAAAACTTTTAGGCACTTTCAGACAAAATTTGAGATACCTTTTAACACGCTTCTGGAATGTGACAAATAGACTAAATTAAATAATAAATTAAAAAATAAAAATGAAACAAATAGATACACAAACTTAGCCTGTCAAAAATGGAAAATTAGTCACTCCCTAAGTTCTAAGAAAGCATGTCTACTCCAGGAGAGCTGACAGGTTCTCTCTAAATAGATGCTTGCATATCCCCAATATTATATTAACACTAAAGCCCTGGATCAATCTGAAATTGACTTTTTATTCATTTAGCTTCAATGGGGGATATTTATCAAAGTTGTCTATGTCCCGCATCAATATAGACCAAACTACAGAGGGTTAGTCTGGTCTATTGTGCAACTAATTTATCAAATGGCGCACAGCTCTTGATAAATTCTGTGCACAGACTGCATGATCTATGCTTTAGTCTATATTTAAACCTTCTCCAACATGGTCTGACATTTCGGCATACTTTCAGCCTATGCGACTTGTCGCTGAAAAGTCGCTTTTGATAAATTCAGCACCAATGCATTTTTCAATGCATTTCAGTCTAAAATAGACTTGCATGCATCATGTTCTAAAGATCCTCTAGAGCAAAAGTCGCAGAAAAGTCACACAGATTTAGACTGCGACTTTCTGTGCGACAAATTTAGACAAGAAAAACCAGTCTAAATCCTATGATAAATCTCCCCCAATATGTCTGTTCGGCATAGCAATATATAACTTTAAATGCACCTGTTTATATAATACTGCTTTATAATGCTCTAACTAGAAGCAAAGTAAGATGATGATCCGATGGTCAATAGTGGCTACTTCTTTTGATTTTCTAACATTGGCTTAGCTGATTTCCTACAAAAAAAGCACCATTTAATGTCACAAAAAAACAAACAAACAAAAATTGTAAAAAAAAAACCTGTCTAATAAAATGTGAAATTATGATAGTTTCAGTTAGTGGACCCCTGTACTCACTTACAGTGCAATATTGTAGCTACTGAGCATTGTACATTTACACTATATTGAAGCCTTGGTTTCATTTGACTGGAGCAAAGCTTCATGATACTTTGGTAGTGTACACTGGAACTTTCCACCTACTTCAGGAAAGGAAATTTCAAGAAGAGTTTGGTATTATCACACCCCCTAAATAAATATGTTACAATGAGGCTGTTATGGTTTTTAAGATTGTTGTTTCTGGCAATTGCAGCTGTCGCCTACTGTCTGCTATGGATTTGACATTGATTCACACCTACGGCAGGTGTATTTTTTATTTTATTTTGTTTAGTTTTATCACACTTTATACTAAATATATATATATATATATATATATATATATATATATATATATATATATATATATATACTGTGGCATTGAAGCAGGTTTGAGAGCATTGAAAGGGTGTTTTTCCCAGTCCTTTCTCCTAGGTGAGCTAGCAGAGATGCTCATTAGGTGCCTAATTAATGAGGCCAGCAGAATTGTGGGAAGTATATAAGAAAGGAAACAGAATAGAGGGTGCTCTCCCCAGAAGACAGCAAGGTGGCTTTGGGGGGAGGTAGGGGTCTTTGTGAGGAGCGCACAGCCAGGGCTGTGAGTGACACCCACAACAGTGAAGTGGAGAGTCTAGGATTTTTGTTTGATCCTGTCTTATGTTTTTTTATGTATCCTGTAACCTGTCTAATAAAGCCTTGCGAGGAGCCAGACTTGCAGAAAGGACTTGCTGTTTGCCGGTTTATTGGGAAGAAATGTGTCCTATGGCAGCGTCTAGGACGATCCCAGAGCTATCCCCAGGGTGAAATCCTTACTATATATATATATATATATATATATATATATATATATATATACTGTATGTTTATATATTTACTGTATATACATATATATATATATATATATATATATATATAGATGCAAATCATAAAATGTTGCAGTATCTTGTAATACCTTTTTTATTGGACTAACAGCATTTTGAGAGACAAGCTTTCGGGATTCCTCCCTTTATCAAGTCCAAAGCAAATCTAAGTTCACAAGCAGAGGACACAGGTTACATCTCACAAATATGCAGGGGTTAAGACAATAGATGTGGAGAATTCACACTAAGATGGGCCATAAATTTTCCTGTTATGGGAACATAGACTAAATAGATAAGAATAAGAAAAAGGGGGAGGGAGGGGGGAGCAGGGGAGAGACTGGTAATTAGCAGGACATACTGAGATGTAAAAGAGAACACAGTGCAGGTTATAAGAGAATACAGTACAGTATAGGTTATAAGAAATTTTGATAATGAGATAAGAAGCTCAAATCCACATTAAGTCCCCTGTTTTTCGAGTAAAAAAACAGTATCATTTTGGCTTCAAATGTCTTTCTCTCTTGAGTGTTTTTGAAGTTCCCTCTCAGTATCTTGATTGTTAGGTCATGTATGGAGTGGCCTGTTTGGGTAAAATGGTGTCCAACTGGGGTGCAGTAGTCATTTTCTTTACGGCGGTTGATGGAATGTCTGTGTAGATTCATCCTTTCATTGGGTTTCTGGCTGGTTTCACCAATGTAGCATCCCAGGTCATACTTGGTGCATTGTATCATGTAGACCACATTTGGGGATGCGCAGGAGTATAGTCCCCTAATGTTTTATGTGTTGTTGTTCTGACCCATGAAGAAATACGAAAAATTGTCAAGGACCTACAGCCGATATTGGCGGAAGATGAGATGCTAAAAGAAATCTTCCCTGAACCTCCCATCTTGGCCTTCAGACAACCACACAATTTAAAACGAAAGCTGGTCAGACAAAAATTACATATAGAAAGAACAGACACAGAGAATGGGACCAAACCCTGCAACAAACCTCGCTGCAAACTCTGCCAACAGATCTGCACCAAGATGGAAGCCACCCACAACAACAAGACATATAACATTAGGGGACTATACTCCTGCACGTCCCCAAATGTGGTCTACATGATACAATGCACCAAGTATGACCTGGGATGCTACATTGGTGAAACCAGCCGGAAACTCAACGAAAGGATGAATCTACACAGACATTCCATCAACCGCCATAAAGAAAATGACTACTGCACCCCAGTTGGACACAATTTTACCCAAACAGGCCACTCCAAACATGACCTTACAATCAAGATACTGAGAGGGAACTTCAAAAACACTCAAGAGAGAAAGACATTTGAAGCCAAAATGATACTGTTTTTTGACTCGAAAAACAGGGGACTTAATGTGGATTTGAGCTTCTTATCTCATTATCAAAATTTCTTATAACCTTTACTGTACTGTATTCTCTTATAACCTTCTCTTTTACATCTTACTATGTCCTGCTAATTATCAATCTCTCCCCTGCTCCCCCCTCCCTCCCCCTTTTTCTCATTCTTATCTATTTAGTCTATGTTCCCATAACAGGACAATTTATGGCCCATCTTAGTGTGAATTCTCCACATCTATTGTCTTAACCCCTGCATATTTGTGAGATGTAACCCGTGTCCTCTGCTTGTGAGCTTACTTGCTTTGGACTTGATAAAGGGAGGAATCCCGAAAGCTTGTCTCTACAAAATGCTGTTGGTCCAATAAAAAAGGTATTACAAGATACTGCAACATTTTATGATTTGCATCTGCATCACTGGACTAATACGGCTACTCAAATTTACTGTGTATATATATATATATATATATATATATATATATATATATACACACACATATATTTATAGGGGAATATGCAAAGCCGCTCATTACACCACCTTATTCAGGTAATGTTCCCTGGTATCAGCTTAGCTTCTGTTAAGGAATATGAAAAGCTAATCGGGATTTCAGCCAAGCCAGACTACTTCCCAAAAAGAAAGTTTCTAACCATCTGCAGACAGCTGTTTCGAGGTTTTTGCCACTCGTCAGTACAGAGCAGGGTGATCTGGCTTGGCTGGGGTATATATATATATATATATATATATATATATATATATATATACACACACACACACACACACACACACACACACACACATACAAATACACACACAGAAACACACATGCACACAAACACCTGTCTTTTCAGCCATAAAATGGAAAAAATATGCATTATGCTTTCAAGACAGCTCTGATTCATTGAGGTGTCCTGTGGTGTCTGGCACTAAAAGGTTTAAAGGAGTATTAAACATTCTGTACTCCCATCCTCTGGTACCCCACAGCTGCCACACAAGCATTCTAAGTCCTCTTCTTGTCTCCGTTTCTTATGTTGCCTGCTTTCCCAACCTCACAGGATCGGCAAAATCAGGGACGCAGGGCACCGCTATCATGACTGTTTGGATATCATGTAGATTAAAGTAGGGCTCCTAGCAGCAGCAGTAGTATGAAACAAAGTAGTAGATGCGTGGCTGTGTAGCGCTATAGCGCTAGCAGCAGTAAATCAGTATGGATGATAGAGAACACAGATGTGTAGCTGTGTAGGTCTAGTAGTCTCTGCTATCATTTTGGGAAATTCATCAGAAATTAATCTTAAATGTTTAAGATTCGCATAATCCAGTTCAGAATTCATTTGATTCATGACAATTTGATTAAGAATCTTTAAAAAAGTTGTCTCTCATGAAATCATTTCTTTAAGGTTTTCAGAATACTACGCTGATGCTAAAATGACAAAATTACAATATTTCTCATACACAACATACTATCACTTATCCAGTATTGACCTCGGACTGTCCCTTTATTGCCTTGAGCTATCTTTTCTGCAGTTCTGGATTTTTCCTGTTCGGTGAGTGTCATGTTTATTTGTTCTGTATAAATACAGCATATTACTTGACTGATGCATGCTCCCTTTTTAATTTCATCAACAACATCTGACTGGCTACATTTCATTGATGGTAATGTCGGATTTATTTTCTTTCTGTTTTGTGCCTGTTATCAATTTTCTTTACTTGACGTCACTATGACATCTCTACAAAAGACTTTTCCTATCTTTGATATACTTATCTGTCTATGTATCACTTTCCACCTTTCTTTAGAGGATTGGAACAATTACGTTGTCACAAAATTATGGGTTCTCTTTATCATTCTACTAATCGAGGAGGAATTCTTTTTAACTGTATCCACACAGTATATTTGTCATGATGCTTTAAAGCAATTGGCTTACTATAATTTTCATCTAATGGTGTGTCCTCCCAAGCTGAGCAGAACACATTTTTTTTGATAACTCAATTATATTTATAAATAATGTTATGACTTTGATACGGAGCTCATCCAGCTTTGTTATATGGGATTTTAGTTCATTTAAGGCTAACTTTCGCAGGATGTGTCCTGACTCTTTCGTGATGGCAGATGTTGGGGGAAAGAAGGGTTAGGCATGCCAGTTCCTTTGTTTTTGAAAGACATAACCTGCTGCCAGAGGTGTCTTAGGGCCCTACTTCACTACATTATTGGCCAAAACAGGCTTATATTGCCCAGTGTAATAGGGCCAGCGATCAGCTTTGTCCTGACATGTCAATAAAGATCCAGCAATTGTTCCTGCAATCCTTCCTGAATAGTTGTCCAGCCTTTTAACAGGCTCATTAAACGGGTGGTGATCTACGAGATTGTCTCTTGTTTAGTGCGTGCATCAGCCCGTATAATAGGGCCCTTAAAGTGGCTTATTCCTTTCTCCCCTTAGACAACACAGCCATGCTTGGTTGATCCAAGTGTGCATGTGTATAGGGAAAGGGGAGTTGCCTTTATTTTCTTTTTATAGCTTAAATGTGTGTAGGTAGCTACAACCAGACAATAGGGTCAATAGTATTGTTCCCAGACGAGTACTAATGTGAAAAGGTTGTGTATCCCATACAACCTGCAAACAATGTATGTAGTGGGGGTACACTATCCTCTAGTCCGGGCATGATTAAAACCAATGTATAAGGTGTATAAAAAATATATATGGTTATGTAAATATATATATATATATATATATATATATGCAGGGTCAGTACTTTCCTCGGGGAGAGGACCCCTCTTCAGGTGTAACAGAGATTCAAGTTAGGCCATTTTAGTACTCCGCAGGCTTCTGGGTAAAAAAATATTTAAATTAGCTCACCACACCAACTTCACAGGTAGTGTGTCCTGCAAAACAGCTCAGGCTCCATTTAAGAAGTCTCAGAACTGATTGGGATTCATGCCAAGCAAGAAAGCTCTCCGGAAGGAAAGAGGGCACATCTGCAGACAGTTGTTTCGGGGTGTTTGCCCCTCATCAGTACAGAGCAGGGTGATCTGGCTTGGCTGTGGTGAGAGGCCTGTGGCTTTAAACGGGGTCAGTACTTTCCTCGGGGAGAGGACACCTCTTCAGGTGTAACGGAGATTCAAGTTAGGCCATTTTAGCACTCCGCGGGCTTCTGGGTAAAAAAATAATAGCCACAGGCCTCTCACCACAGCCAAGCCAGATCACCCTGCTCTGTACTGACGAGGGGCAAACACCCCGAAACAGCTGTCTGCAGATGGGTCCTCTTTCCTTCTGGAGAGAGTTCTGGCTTGGCATAATTCCCAATCAGTTCTGAGACTTCTTAAATGGAGCCTGAGCTGTTTTGCAGGATACACTACCTGTGAAAGTGGTGAGCTAATTTAAATATATTTTTACCCAGAAGCCCACGGAGTGCTAAAATGGCCTAACTTGAATCTCTGTTACACCTGAAGAGGTGTCCTCTCCCCGAGGAAAGTACTGACCCCGTTTAAAGCTACAGGCCTCTCACCACAGCCAAGCCAGATCACCCTGCTCTGTACTGATGAGGGGCAAACACCCTGAAACAGCTGTCTGCAGATGGGTTCTCTTTCCTTCTGGAGAGAGTTCTGGCTTGGCATGAATCCCAATCAGTTCTGAGACTTCTTAAATGGAGGCTGAGCTGTTTTGCAGGACACACTACCTGTGAAGGTGGTGTGGTGAGCTAATTTAAATATTTATATGTATATAGCAAAGAACTTGTCCCACAGCACTCCAATTTAATGAACAGCAAAGTGTTTATTGCTTCATGGTAGGATACAACGTTTCGACTGTCACCACGGTAATTTTTAAGCATGAAAATGATTGTGGTGACAGTCGAAACATTGTATCCTACCATGAGGCAATAAACACTTTGCTGTTCACTATATTGGTCTGCTGTGGGACAAGTTCTTTGCTTTGCATCATCACTGCCGCCTGTGACCCAGGCTGCGATTGGGCCTTCTTGCTCCCGCTTCATCCACACACCTGGAGGTGTGCTGCTCCTCTCTTCCAGTTGCACCCGCAGTGAGTTAGATTAAATTAAAACAATTTATTAATACAACAATAGTGATATTTCTTGTGGTGTCCTCTGTAGGGCCCTTACATCGGACTTACCACGATAAGACTGGTTTTAGATGTATATAAATTAGAAAATAAAAATAAAATAGGCATAAAATGTATAATTATTAGGTGCTGGTATCCCAGTTAGGCAAATAATAGGTAGTGCTATAGGTGCATGCACGGAGATTGTGCTATGCCGGGTGGAATACAATGTCTTATGATCTGAGCAGCAATGTCTCTGTCTGGCTCGTATCTGATAAAGATAGTGCACGTGGCAACGTGCCGGTAAGTGAGTGAGTTCAGTGCGCTCAGCAGCGCTGGAGATTCTTTATTAGTGAGTGGGATATAGATAGTCTGTTATAGTGATGAGCGGTATTTCCCATATTCGAATTTTGCGATATTTCGCGAATATATAGACATCCTATATTTGCGAATTTTGCGTATTCGTTATATTCGCATATGTGAATATTTGTGAGGGGGAGGGCAACTTTACTATTGGTTGCTAGGGAAGTTGTTGATAACCTCTGACAAGTGTATTTGCATTATTCTAATTTGCCCACAAGTGAAAAGGAGGAATATGCAAATATTCACATATGCGAATATGCGCATATACAAATATTTACATATGCGCATATGCGGAATATGTTGAGTGCGAATATTCACACTTTCGAATACATAGTGAATATATGCGCGAATTTGTAATATGCACGATAAAAATTTGAAATGCGAATATTTGCGCCCAACACTTGTCTGTTATTTGTAATCCTGTGGGTGCATGAAGCTGTGCTCTGTAGCGCTGGAGACCCCTCAAATGTGGACCACTCTACCCTGGTGGCATGGGGAATGTTTGAGTGGGTTTAGGGGTCTGGCACACCTATTGAAAAAGAGGTAGATGAGTACCTTGCCGCCGGGGGAGAATGGTCCACATTTGAGGGGTCTCCAGCGCTGCAGAGCACAGCTTCATGCACCCACAGGATTACAAATAACAGACTATCTATATCCCACTCACTAATCTCTATCCCTGTGCCGTCAGGGTAGAGTGGGACACATATAAGGAATCTCCAGCACAGCAGAGCGCACTGAATTCACTCACTTACCGGCGCGCTGCCACGCGCAATATCTCTATCAGATACAAGCCACACAGAGACATCACTGCTCAGATCATAAGACATTGTATTCCACCTGGCATAGCATGATCCCCGTGCATGCACCTATAGTGCTACCTATTATTTGCCTAACTGGGATACCAGCACCTATTACTTATACATTTTATACCTATTTTATTTTTATTTTCTAATTTATGTACATCTACTACCAGTCTTACTGTGGTAAGTCCGATGTAAGGGCCCTACAAAGGACACCACAAGAAATATCACTATTGTTGTATTAATAAATTGTTTTAATTTAATCTAACTCACTGGATCTACATTATTCAATATAAATATATATATATATATATATATATATATATATATATATATTTATATTTTTTTTATTGTCTTCCACTATAAACTTAAATTGAACTTTAAGTGGTATTTCAAGTTAAAACATCCACAGGAGAGAGACAGTGTCAAAACGCAGGGAGTCTGGCCGCTTACAGGACTTGGCTATCTTTGACAGCTCCATAGACAATTAATGAAGTGGCAGTGGTGACTCTACCCTCAGGGTTGACCCTACCACTGTCCCACTGGGTCCATTGGACCTTGACAGGGGACGGCAAATTTTTGCACCTGAAAGAGATTTTTTCCCTGCATTTAAAAAATTTTTTTATTCAACAGATGGCTGGTGTGCCCCCCAGCTCGCTCACACTTGCTTGCTAATGGCAAATGCAGGACATTTGCCCTGAATCCCCAGGTGATCAAGGGATGCTTTCACTTGTATGCGCACACTAGCAACAGGTAAAAGCCGCCTCTTAGTGTAAGCTGCAGTACCTGCAGCATCCTCTAAGACAATGTAATCTTAGCACCCTTGCAGTGCAGTGCTGATAAAGTCACTCATCGGCACCTGAACTGTGAAGAAGGAAGGATGCAGCCCGGCTGTTCTAGAGGGGCGAGTATGTTTTATTTTTTATTTTTGTTATTGTGACAGAAAGGAGGGACATATCTAGCTACAGGGGGAGGGGGATACCTACCTACCAACCTGGCTTTCTACCTACCTACCTAGTTAACTACCTACTTGGCTAGCTACTTACCTAGCTTGCTTCCTCTCCAACTTCCTACCTGGCTAGCTACCTGGACACCTACCTAACTCATTAGCTACCTGACCACCTACCTAGCTAACAATCTACCTGGATAGCTATCTACCTATCTACTGGGTCACTTACCTGCCTGGCTAGCTACCTACCTAGCAAATGACCTAGCTACCTACTTATCTATTGGGATTTCATCAACTTATTTAAGTATAAAATATAGTAAAAAAACAGTTCTAGGTAAAATCCCCACAAAAGACAAGGGGCCACCTCTTCTGTTTGGAGAAAAAAAGGTTTAAAGGTGTGTACCGGGCAAAAACATCTTATCCCCTATCAAAAGGATAGGGCATAAGATGTCTGATCGCAAGGGGCCCGCTGCTGGGACACCCGCAATCTCCCTGCAGCACCCGCATTTTATGCGGGGCTGCGTCTACAGTTTCGGGAACCTCCGGGTTTCCGGGACTGGGGACATGACATCACGCCGCGCCCCCTCCATTCATGTCTATGGGAGGGGGCGTGACGGCCATCACGCCCCCTCCCATAGACACGAATGGAGGGCGCATGGCGTGACATCACGTCCCCAGTCCCGGAAACCCAAAGGTTTCCGAAACTGGAGACGCAGCCCCGCATAGAATGCGGGTGCTGCAGGGAGATCGCGGGGGGTCTCAGCAGCGGAACCTCCCCCCTCCCCGCGGGGATAAGATGTTTTTGCCCGGAATGCCCCTTTAATCTCCAGGGGCAAAAAGCCTTCTAACCCTGTAAATCTTTGGAAAAGATGATCTCAGAAACTGGTCACAGTAAAACAGTTGAGGACTTTAAACTGTAACTGTTTACAAAGATGTGACATTGTAACTAATGTTCCCTAAATAGTTTTTACTGGGGAACATAGTAATGGACTGCAATGATTTTAGTGCAGTCAGTGGTCAAATCCCCAAAAAACTGTTCCAAATTATTTTGTGCTTATTTTTTTTCTTTTAGCCCCCATCCCCTCCAGTAATCAATGCCGTTAATTTTGGTGTCTGGGATGCTGACTGCACAGACTGTCCACTGAGCTGTCACTAGAACTCAGTTGTCAATAGGCAAAGCACACAGATGTACACTCTGTTGAGAACCTGGAAGTGATAAACACCCTCTAAACAGTCTATGGACATTGTTGCAGTCTATGGGCTGTCAAGAGGCCAACAACCACCACCACTCAGTATTAAGTTAGATGTGAACCTGAGCAATCTTCCCACTAAGAACTAATGGGTAGTGACTATCCAATTGATAGACTATGTGATCATTAGCATATCAGTAGACACTATAATAAATAAGGAAGATAGTGCTTCATGTGTAAACACCCTAGGGTTATTGTTTTCCACCTAATGATGTTGAGTTTGGAGCACAATATTCCCAAATTCCCAAGGCATTGAATGAGTGGTTACTACTTGGTTGGTCTTACATGGCTGGGTGACAGTCACTGACTTGCAGTGCACACTTTGTGCCTATGTATTGAGCACTGTCCTCACAAAGAACCTGGTCCAGGTTCCACACACAGTGATTATGTACTCACTTATACAAGGAAGTAAAACATGTCTGAAGGATGTGTGTAAAGCTTGTGCGTACAGTACATATGGAGAAAAGGCAATGACAGAGTAAATATTTCCCCAGACATGTGGCTCTAGTCTGGACTTCCAATGAAAGACTCTGTTTCCAAACACAACTTTTTCCATACTGTTCCAATTAACGCAGCTTAGAAGGCCCTGGAAATACCCGCTCATCTTCAAATGTACAGTTAAACCAAATGACTGATGGCTATCAATGTTCATCTAATATTCTCCTAACACACTTAAAGGGGTACTCTGGCCCTAATACATCTTATCCCCTATCCAAAGGATAGGGGATAAGATGTCAGATAGTGGGGGTCCCGCCGCTGGGGACCCCGCAATCTGTCATTGCTCAGCCACCTTTGTGAGCTCTCCGCAGCGCTCGAGGCTCTGAGTGTGTAGCGTGACGACTCTGCCTCGTGTGAGGTTACACCCCGCCCCCTCAATGCAAGTCTACGGGAGGGGGCGTGACGGCACACTTCGAGCCTCCGGCGCTGCGGAGAGCTTACAAAGGTGAGTGAGCAATGACAGATTGCTTGGGTCCCCAGCAACAGGACCCTCACGATCAGACATCTTATCCCCTATCCTTTGGATAGGGGATAAGATGTATTAGGGCCAAAGTACCCCTTTAAGGTTCAATCTGAAAACAAACAAGTTCAGAAAATTGAGCTGTTAATGTTGCGTACATCCCTATTTCACCAAGCTTTTACTGCAAAGCATTTATTGTGTGATAAATGAGCAGTAACAAAATACTTTCATATAATGACCTGCCAGCAATAAACAACTATGGGAGTTTGGTAGCACAGAGGATTCTGCAATGTTTAGTTGACTGTTGAAACCTCAAGGTACCAACACTATTCCTCATCACCATGTGACAAAAGCCAGTGGAAGAGATTTTTTGGGGCAAAGGAAACATGAAGCAGGTTTCCATAAGGTCCAGTTTCTAGTAACTGAAGCCATCTGGTACATGAAAACCACTGCTCAACTTTGTAGGCTCAACTTCATAAGGTTGGGGCTCCACAGAGTCACCCATGATGCTCTATAAAAAGTCACAAGTGACCCTAAAAAATCCTGATGTTTTCAATTGTTAGTTTACTGTGAAATAATCATCGTACCCCAAGGGTTTAATAGGATATCTGGTTTTAAGGTCAACTCCAAATGGGCTTTTTTTTCTAGATCTTTGGAGCTCTATCTCAGGGGTACATTATTGTGGCACAACTCCTGCCCAATTGGGAAATCCTCTGGTATCCTGGTGGATTAGTTCAACTCTGGATGCTACCTAAAAGTATGACTAGTAGACTTAACTGGCAATACACAACAGATTAATGCTAGTTGAACGTGTCAATTTTGGTGGGACCAGTCAACCATCTAATATTTAAGGGGGCCTCTCAGCTCTCTCCTGACAATCCAAATCTTTTGTTTTTGATGAGATAAGCTGCTCTGGCAGTGGCATAACCCCCACTTCACTGAAAACAAATACATACTCAGCAAATTAGTGCAAACACATGTATGGGGACAGAGGCGTAACTTGTAGCTTCTGGGCCCGATGCAAAATCTGCAACAGGGCCCCATGTGCCAATTATAATGCTCATCTCTTATGAGGAAGATGTGCTTTGGCGTACCCATAGGCATCAGAGCCCCGGTGCGACTGCTACCTCTGCATCCCCTATAGCTATGCCCCTGTATGGGGGAATCGGGAAGTGAGCTGTCATTCAGTACACAGTACTTTCTCCTAGGCCACATAGTATGTAATGCCAAGGCTTAGATCCAACAGTGATTATGCCGAGTCTCTGACATTTCTACTAGTAAAAGCCAATGACCTTAATGTCTGCCTAAGGCAATATGATAGTTTAACTGTCGTCATAACAAGAGCACAGATCCCCCAACCATCTTTAGCATTGGCTTCCCACTGAAATATCGGAAGAAGAAAAAACAAAAAAGAAAAACAACAACAAAATGTGATGCTTCCATATATGAAAACACAGGTTATGCCAAGTATACTGTGATTCTTTTTAATGTTTGAACTTTTTAAAATATTAAATATATAAAATGAGGATTTTGGAACTTCTAATACACGTTTAAATAGTAAAAAGAAGCAATATTTTACAGAGGAAGTGAAGACTAAAGCATTCGAAACACAGAGAGATCTCCAATCTGAGAGTACCTTGCCAAAATCACATTTCAAAGGAGTGAGTGGAATGCTGGAAAGATATCAAAGGTCTCCTCTGAGTCATTAGTAAAGTGCACCGCTACTCCACAGAATATCTTAAAGATGCTTGTTACGCACTGTCATGCAACAGCATATGAAATTGTTAGTATTATAACATTCAGTTCAGTTATTTAACAAGCAACTTCTTTAATTCATTTATTTATATTAAACTTGATTTAATTAATTTATATTAAAAAAATCAGCCATGAATTTTAGTCATTTATATACTATTTGGTCAATAGAGAGAGAACAATCTCAAAAATGTAACCAGAGAGATTTTTTTCAGCATCCCGTCCTGAATTTGAATCCTACCAAGGGCTATTCCTACATTTTGTTTGTATATTCCCCTTGTATTTGTATGGGATTCCACTGACTGACATTTGACTCTGAACTGTGTTAGGCTGGTTATACACAAAATACAATGGTCAACCTAATGGGCCAATTTTGGCCATTTCGGCAGAACATTAACTGCAAATGGAATACGTTGTTCACGATGACCGAGGTAAAACTAATGTCTCCTGAAAATACCATTGTTACGCCGAGCGCTCCGGGTCCCCGCTCCTCCCCGGAGCGCTCGCTTCACTCTCCCCGCGGCAGCGCTCCGGTCACGTCCTCTGACCCGGGGCGCTGCGATTCCGCTGCCAGCCGGGGTGCGATTCGCGATGCGGGTAGCGCCCGCTCGCGATGCGCACCCCGGCTCCCCTACCTGACTCGCTCTCCGTCTGTTCTGTCCCGGCGCGCGCGGCCCCGCTCCCTAGGGCGCGCGCGCGCCGGGTCTCTGCGATTTAAAGGGCCACTGCGCCGCTGATTGGCGCAGTGGTTCCAATTAGTGTTTACACCTGTGCACTTCCCTATATCACCTCACTTCCCCTTCACTCCCTCGCCGGATCTTGTTGCCTTAGTGCCAGTGAAAGCGTTCCTTGTGTGTTCCTTGCCTTTGTTTCCAGACCTTCTGCCGTTGCCCCTGACTACGATCCTTGCTGCCTGCCCCGACCTTCTGCTACGTCCGACCTTGCTTTTGCCTACTCCCTTGTACCGCGCCTATCTTCAGCAGCCAGAGAGGTGAGCCGTTGCTAGTGGATACGACCTGGTCACTACCGCCGCAGCAAGACCATCCCGCTTTGCGGCGGGCTCTGGTGAAAACCAGTAGTGGCTTAGAACCGGTCCACTAGCACGGTCCACGCCAATCCCTCTCTGGCACAGAGGATCCACTACCCGCCAGCCGGCATCGTGACAGTAGATCCGGCCATGGATCCCGCTGAAGTTCCTCTGCCAGTTGTCGCTGACCTCACCACGGTGGTCGCCCAGCAGTCACAACAGATAGCGCAACAAGGCCAACAGCTGTCTCAACTGACCGTTATGCTACAACAGTTACTACCACAGCTTCAGCAGTCATCTCCTCCGCCAGCTCCTGCACCTCCTCCGCAGCGAGTGGCCGCTCCTGGGATACGCTTATCCTTGCCGGATAAATTTGATGGGGACTCTAAGTTTTGCCGTGGCTTTCTTTCCCAATGTTCCCTGCATCTGGAGATGATGTCGGACCTGTTTCCCACTGAAAGGTCTAAGGTGGCTTTCGTAGTCAGCCTTTTGTCCGGAAAAGCCCTGTCATGGGCCACACCGCTCTGGGACCGCAATGACCCCGTCACTGCCTCTGTACACTCCTTCTTCTCGGAAATCCGAAGTGTCTTTGAGGAACCTGCCCGAGCCTCTTCTGCTGAGACTGCCCTGTTGAACCTGGTCCAGGGTAATTCTTCCGTTGGCGAGTATGCCGTACAATTCCGTACTCTTGCTTCAGAATTGTCCTGGAATAATGAGGCCCTCTGCGCGACCTTCAAAAAAGGCCTATCCAGCAACATTAAAGATGTTCTGGCCGCACGAGAAATTCCTGCTAATCTACATGAACTTATTCACCTAGCCACTCGCATTGACATGCGTTTTTCCGAAAGGCGTCAGGAACTCCGCCAAGATATGGACTCTGTTCGCACGAGGCGTTTCTTCTCCTCGGCTCCTCTCTCCTCTGGTCCCCTGCAATCTGTTCCTGTGCCTCCCGCCGTGGAGGCTATGCAGGTCGACCGGTCTCGCCTGACACCTCAAGAGAGGACACGACGCCGTATGGAGAACCTCTGCCTGTACTGTGCTAGTACCGAACACTTCCTGAGAGATTGTCCTATCCGTCCTCCCCGCCTGGAAAGACGTACGCTGACTCCGCACAAAGGTGAGACAGTCCTTGATGTCTACTCTGCTTCTCCACGTCTTACTGTGCCTGTGCGGATGTCTGCCTCTGCCTTCTCCTTCTCTACAGTGGCCTTCTTGGACTCTGGATCTGCAGGAAATTTTATTTTGGCCTCTCTCGTCAACAAGTTCAACATCCCGGTGACCAGTCTCGCCAGACCCCTCTACATCAATTGTGTAAATAATGAAAGATTGGACTGTACCATACGTTTCCGCACGGAGCCCCTTCTTATGAGCATCGGATCTCATCATGAGAGGATTGAACTTTTGGTCCTCCCCAATTGCACCTCGGAAATTCTCCTTGGACTTCCCTGGCTTCAACTTCATTCCCCTACCCTGGATTGGTCCACTGGGGAGATCAAGAGTTGGGGGTCCTCTTGTTCCAAGAACTGTCTAAAACCGGTTCCCAGTAACCCTTGCCGTAACTCTGTGGTTCCTCCAGTAACCGGTCTCCCTAAGGCCTATATGGACTTCGCGGATGTTTTCTGCAAAAAACAAGCTGAGACTCTACCTCCTCACAGGCCTTATGATTGCCCTATCGACCTCCTCCCGGGTACTACTCCACCCCGGGGCAGAATTTATCCTCTCTCTGCCCCAGAGACTCTTGCCATGTCCGAATACGTCCAGGAGAATCTAAAAAAGGGCTTTATCCGTAAATCCTCCTCTCCTGCCGGAGCCGGATTTTTCTTTGTGTCCAAAAAAGATGGCTCCCTACGTCCTTGCATTGACTACCGCGGTCTTAATAAAATCACGGTTAAGAACCGCTACCCCTTACCCCTCATCTCTGAACTCTTTGATCGCCTCCAAGGTGCCCACATCTTCACTAAATTGGACTTAAGAGGCGCCTATAACCTCATCCGCATCAGAGAGGGGGACGAGTGGAAAACGGCATTTAACACCAGAGATGGACACTTTGAGTATCTGGTCATGCCCTTTGGACTGTGCAACGCCCCTGCCGTCTTCCAAGACTTTGTCAATGAAATTTTTCGTGATCTGTTATACTCCTGTGTTGTTGTATATCTGGACGATATCCTAATTTTTTCTGCCAATCTAGAAGAACACCGCCAGCATGTCCGTATGGTTCTTCAGAGACTTCGTGACAACCAACTCTATGCCAAAATTGAGAAATGTCTGTTTGAATGCCAATCTCTTCCTTTTCTAGGATATTTGGTCTCTGGCCAGGGACTACAGATGGATCCAGACAAACTCTCTGCCGTCTTAGATTGGCCACGCCCCTCCGGACTCCGTGCTATCCAACGCTTTTTGGGGTTCGCCAATTATTACAGGCAATTTATTCCACATTTTTCTACCATTGTGGCTCCTATCGTGGCTTTAACCAAAAAAAATGCTGATCCCAAGTCCTGGCCTCCTCAAGCAGAAGACGCCTTTAAACGACTCAAGTCTGCCTTTTCTTCGGCTCCCGTCCTCTCCAGACCTGACCCTTCCAAACCCTTCCTATTGGAGGTTGATGCCTCCTCAGTGGGAGCTGGAGCTGTTCTTCTACAAAAAAATTCTTCCGGGCATGCTGTCACTTGTGGTTTTTTCTCTAGGACCTTCTCTCCAGCGGAGAGGAACTACTCCATCGGGGATCGAGAGCTTCTAGCCATTAAATTAGCACTTGAGGAATGGAGGCATCTGCTGGAGGGATCAAGTTCTCCTGTTATTATCTACACCGACCACAAGAACCTCTCCTACCTCCAGTCTGCCCAACGGCTGAATCCTCGCCAGGCCCGGTGGTCTCTGTTCTTTGCCCGATTTAATTTTGAGATTCACTTTCGTCCTGCCGATAAGAACATTAGGGCCGATGCTCTCTCTCGTTCCTCGGATGCCTCAGAAGTTGAACTCTCTCCGCAACACATCATTCCACCTGACTGCCTGATCTCCACTTCTCCTGCCTCCATCAGGCAGACTCCTCCAGGAAAGACCTTTGTTTCTCCTCGCCAACGCCTCGGAATCCTCAAATGGGGTCACTCCTCCCATCTCGCAGGTCATGCGGGTATCAAGAAATCTGTGCAACTCATCTCCCGCTTCTATTGGTGGCCGACTCTGGAGACGGATGTTGTGGACTTTGTGCGAGCCTGCACTATCTGTGCCCGGGATGAGACTCCTCGCCAGAAGCCCGCTGGTTTTCTTCATCCTCTGCCTGTCCCCGAACAGCCTTGGTCTCTGATTGGTATGGATTTTATTACTGATTTACCCCCTTCCCGTGGCAACACTGTTATTTGGGTGGTCGTTGATCGATTCTCCAAAATGGCACATTTCATCCCTCTTCCTGGTCTTCCTTCTGCGCCTCAGTTGGCTAAACAATTTTTTGTACACATTTTTCGTCTTCACGGGTTGCCTACGCAGATTGTCTCGGATAGAGGCGTCCAATTCGTGTCTAAATTCTGGAGGGCTCTCTGTAAACAACTCAAGATTAAATTAAATTTTTCTTCTGCATATCATCCCCAGTCCAATGGACAAGTAGAAAGGATTAACCAGATCTTGGGTGATTATTTGCGACATTTTGTTTCCTCCCGCCAGGATGACTGGGCAGATCTCCTCCCATGGGCCGAATTCTCGTATAACTTCAGGGTCTCTGAGTCTTCCTCCAAATCCCCATTTTTCGTGGTGTACGGCCGTCACCCTCTTCCCCCCCTCCCTACTCCCTTGCCCTCTGGTCTGCCCGCTGTGGATGAAATTTCTCGTGACCTTTCCATCATATGGAGAGAGACCCAAAATTCTCTCTTACAGGCTTCATCACGCATGAAGAAGTTCGCGGATAAGAAAAGAAGAGCTCCCCCCGTTTTTTCCCCTGGAGACAAGGTATGGCTCTCCGCTAAATATGTCCGCTTCCGTGTCCCTAGCTACAAGTTGGGACCACGCTATCTTGGTCCTTTCAAAATTTTGTGTCAAATTAATCCTGTCTCTTACAAACTTCTTCTTCCTCCCTCTCTTCGTATCCCTAATGCCTTTCACGTCTCTCTTCTCAAACCACTCATCCTCAACCGTTTTTCTCCCAAATCTGTTCCTCCCACTCCTGTTTCCGGCTCCTCGGACATCTTCTCGGTCAAAGAAATTTTAGCTGCCAAAAAGGTCAGAGGGAAAAATTTTTTTTTAGTGGACTGGGAGGGTTGTGGCCCTGAAGAGAGATCCTGGGAACCTGAGGACAACATCCTGGACAAAAGTCTGCTCCTCAGGTTCTCAGGCTCTAAGAAGAGGGGGAGACCCAAGGGGGGGGGTACTGTTACGCCGAGCGCTCCGGGTCCCCGCTCCTCCCCGGAGCGCTCGCTTCACTCTCCCCGCGGCAGCGCTCCGGTCACGTCCTCTGACCCGGGGCGCTGCGATTCCGCTGCCAGCCGGGGTGCGATTCGCGATGCGGGTAGCGCCCGCTCGCGATGCGCACCCCGGCTCCCCTACCTGACTCGCTCTCCGTCTGTTCTGTCCCGGCGCGCGGCCCCGCTCCCTAGGGCGCGCGCGCGCCGGGTCTCTGCGATTTAAAGGGCCACTGCGCCGCTGATTGGCGCAGTGGTTCCAATTAGTGTTTACACCTGTGCACTTCCCTATATCACCTCACTTCCCCTTCACTCCCTCGCCGGATCTTGTTGCCTTAGTGCCAGTGAAAGCGTTCCTTGTGTGTTCCTTGCCTTTGTTTCCAGACCTTCTGCCGTTGCCCCTGACTACGATCCTTGCTGCCTGCCCCGACCTTCTGCTACGTCCGACCTTGCTTTTGCCTACTCCCTTGTACCGCGCCTATCTTCAGCAGCCAGAGAGGTGAGCCGTTGCTAGTGGATACGACCTGGTCACTACCGCCGCAGCAAGACCATCCCGCTTTGCGGCGGGCTCTGGTGAAAACCAGTAGTGGCTTAGAACCGGTCCACTAGCACGGTCCACGCCAATCCCTCTCTGGCACAGAGGATCCACTACCCGCCAGCCGGCATCGTGACAACCATGGACCATGTTGCATGTTTAAGCCATGGTCAGCGGGAGAAAACATTGTATAGCATAATCAGCTGACCATGGCTCACTGTGCTTAATTTTTTTTCTTTTATTTATAAACTACAGTGTTCCGCCACTTTAGTTGCTTCATAGATGGCATAAGATTTTGTATAAATAATCACTGGACTCTGATTGGCCATGTTGTGCCAAAGCCCCATGTTTATTGCCAACTTTAGAAAGACAGAAATGTCAATGGTTATATAATCCAAGCACTGGGAAGCATGATGGTGCTATGTAAATGACAGAAAATAATATAAAATTATAAAGGTCACATGACATATGTATGGTTGCAAGTGGTAAATATAGAAACATAGGGGGAGATTTATCAAAACTTGTGCAAAGGAAAAGTTGCCCATAGCAACCAATCAGATCTCTTCTTTAATTTTGCAGAGGCATTGTTAAAAATGAAAGAAGAGAGATGAATTGTTGCTATGGGCAACTGGGCAACTTCTCCTTTGCACAGGTTTTGATGAATCTCCCCCATAGTCATAGTATCTGTAAAGTAGAAGGCAGGGATGTGCAGCCCTAATCTCCACCTTGGTCACTACCTACTTGAAGTTAGAGGTGGCAGTCCCAACTGGGAAACAGTCTCCTTCTAGCTAAGTGCAAACAGAAACTGGCCTAATGGGAGGAATAAATAGGCTAGCTAGCTAGGTCAGAGACATCAAAATACAGTCAGAAGTGTGTTCAAAGTCAGAGTCAAGGTCAAATACCAGGAAGTAGCGTAAGGAGCAAAATGAGAAACCAGAGGAGGGTCATAAATCAGATTACCAGAATCAGAAAGGCAGGAAAGTCAGGAAAACAAGCAAAGAAAAGGTACACAGCAGAGACGTACACTAATGCATGTGAAGAACTCAGGTATGCTCTGGAAGCATGGGATGCCCTGGCTGATCCTTCTTGGCCTGGCGTTCCAGTTCCCTGATAGGCTAACCAGCCCCACTGTCAGAAAGGCTGGTGGCCATGGGTACTGACAAATAAACTATGTTTGCACCACAGAAGCTAAAAAGCAGAGATCCTGGCATCATACCTAGAGACAGGTAGGGACTATGTAATATTGGGCGACAGAGATAAAGATAGAGCAATAATAAAATGCCTAGCTACTACTCTGCCAAAATATTGGATTACCTTGGTTGTCAAATAACAATTATTCCAATATTGCTGTCACAATATAAAGATAATATTATTACAGAGAGTTGTCCATTATGGCTTGCTTGACTGTAGACAATCTTACCATGCATGGCTGGCCCAAATGAATTCCTATATGATACATAATTCTAATATGTTGGATAAAGTAAATTCATAACTACTGTAACTTATTTTGATAAAACCATTCGTACACTCAGTTTTCAGATTGTTCCAATGTCCTTGTAATCATTTCGCAGGTTAATTGTTTTGTTCTTCTTTTACTACTATCTTCATTACTGAAGAGTCTTTTTAAATCAAAAATGCTAACAGCTGCAGACCACTGAACCCACCCGGGAGCCGACATTACCCAGCAGAGCCCCCATTGGCTGTCTGTCTGAGCACACTGATTAAATAAGACTGTTGCCAGTTTCAAGAAACGGAAAAAGGAGGCCCCCTGTAACTGGAGACAGGAGAAAGAAATGCTTAGAGCAGTGTAAAGCTAAGGGTATTTCCATTTACGCTAGCTGTGTCACTAAAAGATAAAAAAAAACTCAGCTTTTCAGGGCTAAGCAGAAAGAATGGGCAAACAGATACAGCAACACATCATTATCTTTGGATTTCTTTATACAATGTCAGCTTCTTCCACTTGTGCAGTGAGTATCCAGCTAAACTTCTGGATGTCCTCATTTAAAAATCTTGAAGGAGATTTATCAAGCGCCGTAGTAGATTTTTTTTTTTTGCGTAAAAAAGTCGCACATACTTGCGCACGTGCGACTTTTCTATACATGCTGCGACTATTTGATTTTTGCTTATTCCAAAGCACATTTCTAAAACCTGCTCACCTAGTATTTTATTTTTTTTTACTATGCAGTGGTCATGTATTTATCAAATGCGATAGTCGCTATTTATGAAGAAAAGAAGTTGCATCTCCATTTAAAAGTCACATATGTATTCCAGGTCCAACCTGGCTTACAGAAAATTCATACGTCCACAGAAAAGGAAATTATCACCCACTTTAATAACGGTTTTTGTTCTGCATCATGAAACAAAGCTACTACATTAATATTAATGTTAATTATATAAAACATGAATTATATAACTAATAACTCTATTAATTTTAAGGTTGAAAATACACACTGCGCACCTTGTTAATTTTAGGACACGCACATGCTGGTGTACCCACTAAATTTTAAAATGAATGTTGTGTTAAAATTGAATAAGGCACACAAGAATTGTGTAAGAATTTTTACAGACTACGTAAATAACCCATATGTGGCACAAAAATTTTTCCTTAACAACGCAGGACGTATATTTACGTCCTGCGCTGGCTCCCGCGATATAACGGGTCGGTCCCCGCGTCTGAAGTGAAACTGAAAGTATCCCAGCAGCTCAGTCAGGCTGTTCGGGACCGCAGCAATGAAATCGGGAGGATCCCTACCTGCCTGCTCTGTGTCGGCGAATGACTGCTCCGTGCTTGAGATCCAGGCAGGAGCAGTCAAGCGCCGATAACACTGAACAATGGCATGTTAATACATGGCAGTGATCGGTGTAAAAGATCAGTGTGTTCAGTGTTATAGTCCCCTATGGAAGCTATAACACTGCAAAAAAAAGTGAAAAAAAAATGTTAATAAATGTGATTTAACCCCTTCCCTAATAAAAGTTTGAGTCACCCACCTTTTACTTAAAAAAAACTGTGCAAATAAAAATAAACATATTTGATATCGCCGCATGCGTAAATGTCCGAACTATAAAAATATATCATTAATTAAACCACATGGTCAATGGTGTACACGTAAAAAAATTCCAAAGTCCAAAATAGCATATTTTTGGTCACTTTTCATACCATAAAAAAATGTATAAAAAGGGATCAAAAAGTCCGATCAAAACAAAAATAGTACTGATAAAAACTTCAGATCACGGCGCAAAAAATGAGCCCTCAAACTGCCCCATACGCAGAAAAATAAAGTTATAGCGGTCAGAAGAGGACATTTCTAAACGTATACATTTTCCTGCATGTAGTTATGATTTTTTTCAGTACAACAAAATCAAACCTATAAAAGTAGGGTATCATTTTAACCATATGGACCTAAAGAATAAAGACAAGGTGTCAATTTTACCAAAAAATGCAATGCGGAAGCCCCCAAAATTTACAAAATTGCATTTTTTCTTCAATTTTGTTGCACAATGATTTTTTTTTTCATTTCGCGGTGGATATTTGGGTAAAATGACTAATGTCACTGCAAAGTAGAATTGGTGGCACAAAAAATAAGCCATAATATGGATTTTTAGGTGGAAAATTGAAAGGGTTATGATTTTTAAAAGGTAAGGAGGAAAAACTGAAAAACGCTGAGTCCTTAAGGGGTTAAAAAAAAGAAACATCCATAGTAATACAGCTTCATGCACTCTTTGGGGTGGGTAACGTACCGAGCTCTTTTTTCCCCCCGTGGCTTCACTATTGTTTATGTGCCTGTTGGTGCTGCGCTGTCTTCCTTCCTGACGTAAACTCAGGCCTCAGGGCGGCAACGTAAGACTGCGCCCACCAATTATACAAAATGCGAGCTCAAAATTAAACAAAGCCTCCAGAGTACGGATATTCATGGTGCGGCATAGTATGTTTTTAATATTTTTTTTTATTTCTGAGGAGGGTGGATGGGTTGTTGCGGGATAGTTGGAGTGCAGCTATTTAGTGCCAGGCAGGCCATGCAGGGTGTCACCCGATGTGGTACGCCCTCCCTTCCCGTCAATCTCTAACAATGGTACTGGTAATAAAGGTAGATAAAGAACTTCAGCTATTAACATAAGGGAAAACTTTTCTGCTTTAAAAAATATTTTTGTAAGCGGGTTTCCTAGGTTTTGCTTACTTGTGATTTATTTATCAAGGTCGTGCGACTATTTGATAAATAGGTCGCATGTAAGCAAAAGTAAGTTGAAAAAAATTGTCATATAAAAGCCATACGTTTGAAAAGAATGATAAATCTCTTTCCTTATACCTAATGTGGGACAAATTTTATGAGGCAAAATTAAGTTTCCACATAACAAACATTCAAGGAAATATGTTTAAAAAAAGAAAATAATTAATATGTCAAATATTTTGATTGGTCGGGGTCTGCATGTTTAGAATCAAATCAATCACTAGAGTCAGAAGAAGTGCTTGGCTGAGCATTATTCTCTATCTGTCCCATTGTATAAGACAGGGTACTAGATTTAGGGTGCGTTCACACAAGTGAATTTTCTTTCAAACTTGCAGCATGTTTCTCACTGCGAGTGTGAAAGGGGACGGCTCTCCGCAGACAGCAGAATCTCCTCTGTGGAAAATCTACCGCAGACCCCTTTGAAGTCAATAGGGTCTGCAGCAGATTTTGGACAGCAAAAATCTGCTGCCATAAATCTGCTGCGGAGAGCCGGCGGAGAGCCAACTTTCAAACTTGCAGCGGGAAACACGAAAGGAAGTCTGCTTGTGTGAAATCCGTCTCCTGCAGCGAGATAGGGAGAACTGCAAGGCAGACAGTTGATCATTGGTGTTGGTTTGAGCACCCAGACCCTGACAAATTACATTTTTTGACATGTTTTTATGACATGTCCAACGTTTTACGCTCTTCCAAAGTGACATTAACGCTTTAAACTGAGTAGGAGAATTTGAAAGAACAAACAGTAGAGACTCATGTAAAAAAAACAAAAAACTAAATAAAAACTCTTTAATATATCAATAGATCAGCTGATTGGCGGAGTAAACTACCCTACAGGGTGAACTAAAATTAAGGCTTATTGTTTGTCACTTTTGTAACAAAACTTTTACACAAAAATATCTGCCACATAACTAATTGGAACAGCTGACTTTTACATTTCCTTGTCAGTGGCCACTATAGAATGGCCGCCCGTGTAGAGCATGGACTACTGACTCAGTATACCACTGCTTGTTGGCAGAAATTCATTGTGCCTTATAGAGAGATGTCATACAGTCATGGCCGTAAATGTTGGCACCTGTAATGTCCGTTTATTGGTTTTTGTATTTTTCTGCTTAGGTGTGTATTCACACACTAGTTTGTTCAGAGCAGTTTGCTATTCCTCCTGGATAGGGAATAGTTAATGCTCTGAGCGAATGAGAACTCAGATGGAGTTATTTAGCCAGAGTTCTCCTGCATTCTGGTGCTGCTTATTGAGTGCAATACTACTATGTCTGTTTGTGCTATATGCTATGTCTGCTTGATCATTTACCTTGTATTTATCATGTCATTTTATCTGGGGTTTTAGCCATGGTTATATAGCCTGCTCCCTGTATTTTAGTCTGTGTTACATTAGTCATTTTAGGATTATGTTTGTTCGTTCTGCTCTGTCTGTGTTCACACTATATCTGAGTCTTGCTTGTTACCTGTGTCCTGTATGTTATATTCCTGTTCTGGAGTCTATTCAGACTCATCCGGTTCTAGTCTAGTGTTTCATGTATTATATTTCCATTTCCTACCGGGTCAGCATTTTGTCCATACGGTGGAGTGTGCCCGCTGGCCAGTAGCCTATTTGGCTTAATTATTAATGGCTACTCCTATAGTGGAGTGGGGAGTCCAGTTTGTATGTTCTTTGTCCCAGTGTGAACAGTGCCCTATATCTATATCCTGTTTAATTGATCTGATCTTTGTCCTTGTAGCTGCTTGTGATAGTTCTTGGTAACTTACCTGTTCAGTTTAGTGTTTTGGCTCTCAGTTCTTTTGTTTATCCCCATCATCTCCAGGATTCTGCCATTTATCTGATATCCGGTTTATGAACTGTTTGTTAATTTACTATATTCTGCCTGTTGGTGTTTGCATTCTGTCTGGTATATCTGGTTGTCTAGTAGTTTTCTGTTTCTGTTCTGGTCTGTGACCAACTATGTATATTATGTGTTTTTACGCCATTGCACTTTAGCGCAGGAAGGGACCGGCGCCCAGTTGTCGATCCATCGTTTAGGATGGATGAGCAAGTAGGCAGGGAGAAATGTTATAGCGTCAGTTTAGGGCTCACTCTCCCTGTCCCCTGGTCGGTCCCTGACAGCACCCCTGAAATTTTTCAAGAATTAAGTATTTCTTACAGAAAAGGATTGCAGTAACACATGTTTTGCTATACACATGTTTATTCCCTATGTGTGTATTGGAACTAAACCAAAAAGAAAAATAGAAAATTGGACATAGTGTCACACCAAACTCCAAAAATGGTCTGGACAAAATTATTGGCACCCTTAAAGGGGTACTCCGGTGCTTACATATCTTATCCCCTATCCAAAGGATAGGGGATAAGATGTATGATTGTGGGAGTCCCGCAGCTGGGGACACCCGGGATCATGCACGCGGCACCCCGTTTGTAATCAGTCCCCGGAGCGTGTTTGCTCCGGGTCTGATTACCGGCGACCGCAGGGCTGGCAGCGTGTGACGTCATGCCTTCGCCGCTGTGTGACTGCCCCTCAATGCAATCCTACGGGAGGGGGCATGATAGCTATCACGCCCCCTCCCGTAAGCTTGCATTGAGGGGCGGAGCGTGACGTCACACGCCGCCGGCCCTGCGGTCGACCGTAATCAGACCCGGAGCGAACACACTCCGGGGACTGATTACAAATGGGGTGCCCCGTGCATGATCCCGGGCGTCCCCAGCTGCGGGACTCCCACAATCAGGCATCTTATCCCCTATCCTTTGGATAGGGGATAAGATGTGTAAGCACCGGAGCACCCCTTTAACTTAATAGTTGCAAACCCTTTGGAAAAAATAACTTAAATCAGTCGCTTTGTGTAATCATCAAAAGCTTTTTACACCTCTCAGCTGGAATGTTGGACCACTCTTCCTTTGCAAACTGCTCCAGGTCTCTCTTATTGGAAGGGTGCCTTTTCCCAACATCAATTTTGAGATTTCTTCACAGGTGTTCATTGGGATTTAGATCTGGACTCATTGCTGGCCACTTCAGAACTCTCGAGCTGCCATGGCTGGCTGGAGCATCAGATCATCGATCGGATGGGGAGGAGGCAGGTAAGGGCCCGATCAGCACAGCTGAGAAGCCTGGAAGTGTTTTTTTTTTTACATTTTAAAGTTGATCGTAGTGTCTAAGGGGTTAATTCCGGCTTCTCTGTGATCTGTGAGGTCTGGCATTAGCCACGGGTCCCAGCCACCAGGGCCACCCCCCTATGACCCGCACTCAGCTTTTGAGCCCGCATTATAGAAGGGGAGCAGGACAAGGGCATACAGGTACGCCCCTTTTCCGCATGAAGTTAATAGAGTTTGTCAGGTTTCTGTCTGGTGTCTGTCATTTTACAAGATTACCAGGACAATAACAATTCTGCCTAGGTGTTTTTTGTCTCATTATTTAATAAAATCTGCAACAGAGACCCTGAGCAGGACCCTCAATCTAGATTTGAATGAAGCCTTGTGCTATATTCACACAGCGGAATTTACGCAAAATGTACAGCACATTGGGGGAGATTCATCAAGACCTGTGCTGAGGAAATGTTGACCAGTTACCCATGGCAACCAATCAGATCACTTCTTTCATTTTTCAGAGGCCTTTTAAAAAATAAAAGAAGCAATCTGATAGGTTGCTATGGGCAACTGGACGACTTTTCCCCTGCATAAGTTTGGATGAATCTCCCCCATTGTGCTGAATTGGGATTCCACTGCGGAAATTCTGCATTCTGGATTCTGCAAAAACATTAAAATTCCATTGATGTCAACGGGACTCTGAATTACGGCCAAAATCTGCGTGTTGAGCACACAGGAATGCCACATAAATCCGTGCGAAATCTGCTAAAAGAAAACGGAAAAGGAAAACAAACCAAAATCCACAAACAAAGCAAAATGGAATTTGAAAATAGAATTCTGGCATAACAGAATTTCTGCCAAGTGAATATAGCCTTACAGAGACAAGACAGTAGATTGGGGATATGTGCCCTGTGACCCAAACACTAGACCAATGGAGCCTTAGTGCTACTCAGTCTTCTGACTTGGAGATGACTGTAATGGGACAACATATAATAGTTCACCTTCTATATTATCGCCAGGAACAAGGAAAGCATGTTAAAGGAGTACTCCGTTTCTAGACATCCTATCCCCTATCCCTAGGATAGGGGATAAAATATCTGATTGTGGGAGTCCCGCGACTGGGACCCCCTGTGATCTTTGTGTAGACACCCGGCGTTCTGAACATTATGTTTACAATGCTGGGTTTGGGAGGCTGTGGTCATAACGTCATGCCACGCACCCTCATGATGTCACACCATGCAACCTCCATTAATGTCTATGGGAGGGGGCATCACGCCCCCAAGACATGAATAGAGGGGACGTGGAATGACGTCAGAGTGCCCCTTTAAAAGAATTAGGAAAACATTTACAAGCCATGTGACGTGGTTTCTCGGGTTATATCTGTTTGGTTCCAAAAGGACCCCTCTTAAGCCAGTTATAACTGAAGGTCAGACCATCCGTCCATGTTATTTTACATTCACAGATAAATATGAAGATAAATAAATAAATAAAAATGAAGCAAACTAAATAAATAATTTATGAGGACTTCACATAAAAATGTGTAATGGATGGCAGACAGTTTATCCACATACATATAATATGTAAATAAATATTTCACATCTGAAAAACTGGAAGAAAATCTCATTCTAGTCAAATGAAACCCTAGTGATACAGAATGCGGCTTCCCAGATACTTGCATAGTAATCCTCTTTTATTAAAGCTACATACTTCTTAAATTATGAAAAATGGACCATCCCAAAACTAATATGACCGTTGGCAGTATTCACGCAATAAATTACTCATATCATGTTCTGTCAAAGAATGGGATCATTTATGTATTTACAGTATGTATCAGTTCCAGAAGATGGTTTTTCATTTTGGACCAATGGGTTGATGTAGAGGCCACAACACAGTAATAAAAACGTAAGATGATTCTGTAATGGAAACTTTAATACACGCTTATGACTGGAATTTGGAAAGACAAGGCCACCTTAGTCTTCTATTGTAAAGTCATTTTTACAAATAAAAGTTTATAAAGAAAATGTAGATCAAAATAGAATGAGTTGATGTTTTCATAAAAGAAACGTATAACTATCAATATATTTTTACATAAATCACTAGTACACATGAATACATGAAACTTCGCAATATACAAGGAGAATATGGTATCACAACTTCTTGCAGTTCCTCTTCCCCTGCCTGCAGGTTTTCTATAAAGGCTCAACTACACTGCTGAATTTCACAGTAGGATCATTGACGGCAATGCAGTCCATTTGGGCATGTTCATTTTTTGGGCGGGTCTGGAATAATTAATTTAGCAGTGAGGATGTACTCTGCCTTATCCCTCTAAACACCAGAGTGCTGGCCTGAAGATAGCGGGGGGTCCCAGAAGCCGGACAGTCCTTCCCCCCCCCCCCCCGCCCCAGCAATCTCTGGGCCAGCACTCCGGCATTCATAAATGTTCAAAATGCTGGAGTGCTGCCCGGAGATTGCTAATGGTCTTTGCAGCCGGACCCCCGCGATCAGACATCATATCCCCTATCCAAAGGATGTCTAGGAACAGAATACCCTTCAAACCTTCAGAAACCTGCAGTTTCTCTCTAACTGTTCCTGAGATAAGGAACGGTAAATGAGAAACTGGTTGGGCATTAGAGGTTGGGGGGGAGTGGAGACATCTGGTTGTCTTATAGTACTTTGCACAGCCCTAGCATTGCATCGGTAGGTGCCTGCCGACCCTTCCCCTATGCCCCAGCAGCCATAAAAAGAGAAAAAAATACATTTAAAGAAATCAGAAGCCAAAAGAAAAAAGCTCAAATTATTGTTACGACTGGATGCACTCCATTCACTACATTCAAGGGGCAGATATGTTTTTTTTTTTTTTTTTTAAATAATCTATACACTTTAAAATGTTTCTAGTAATTCATTTAATTAGTAAATTAAATAATTTATTGTTATTTGTGCTTAAATATTTATTATCATTTTACAAATCATATAGGATCTAAGAGGCTTGTGTTTCTCCATGTGGAGTCCACTAGTTGCCCATAGGAACAAGAACATAAGTTGCCAGGCAATTCTCCCTGGTAAAAGAAACATCCAAATGATCTCACTCCCAGAAAGAAGAAAGTTGTCTTTCTAGTGCTACCTATCTCACACAAGTGCAAATTACAAACATTCAATGTTATAGGACAAAGATTAGTCTTACCTGTAAGGTGAAATTGGATCGAAGCAAGTCTTTGTAACATCGGTAACATTTGGATTACAACAAGTTCCACCATCAAAATTCAATTCCTCAGTGTTGCAATCCATATCACAAACACTGTTTTCCTTCCGGCTGGAGTACAAACAAGAGGTGCGTCTACGACAATCACCCCCATCATATCCAGTGAGTTTATGGTTACATTCTAGATCACACTTACTGTTGCCAATCTTTGTAATGTCACAGTTAGTAAGGATGAGTCGGTATCGTAGAAAGGAATCGTTCCTTTCTAACACATGTAATTCCCAGGTGATGTTGTAGGGGTTAAAAGCCTCGTTGAGCTTCCTATGCTGAAGCTCGATTTGTTCTTTGGTTACTGTTGGGTTTTCATGGTTGTCATCAAACACATTGACCACGGTATACCGTACAACCCTAGGTCGCTGGAACCCTGCAACGTTGTTGTAGCTAGAAATCACATCCACATTGTCACAAAGAGTTTGTCCACACTGGGGAAGATCTAAATTTGTGTCCAAGGATGAAACAGGGAGATGGATGTCTTCTGTTTGTGGCATTTTACCATATTTGCCATCTACGAGAAACCAGTTGGTGTTCATATTCTCAAAGCAATCCTGAAGAACAAGTTGAGGTAGAGAATTGCTCAGTCCATGAAATGCTTGGCCCATATCCTGCAATATTTCCTTCTGGGTTCGAGCTATTTTCCAGAACCCAAATTGTTCCATATAACCTCTGTAGTTCTGATTTAGAGCATTTCCTCCAATCATTAGAGTTTTGCATTTGCGAGCAAAAGGGCTGAAGACTGGGCCAACTTGTTCACTACTTGTCGCCACTTGTGCCCCGTTGATATAGAGTTTCAATATGCGGCCATTATATGTTACAGATAGATGAATCCACTGATTTGGGAGGTAGTTGCGATGAGCAGTGATGGTCGTCATTTTGCGAGCACGATCTGTCTTTAAAGAGAAGAAATAGCGTGGATCTCTTGTACCCTGGTCACTCATGGCCTCAATTCCAAGTACCCATCCACGGTCATGAGAAGAATAAGTACATTTGTCATAAAGTCCTAAGTGTCCGCAGAAAAGAAAAACACATAAATAAGAGTAATACATACTATTTTTTTTTCAAACAACTATCAAGAAAAATATACTCATAAACAGATAAAGGGGTAGCCCAGGAAACTGAACAGATCAAATACTTACCCCCTATCCACAGGATGGGTAATAGGTGTCTGATCCGTGGGGACTCCCATAATCTCCTGTATGGGGTCCCTATCTACTGAACCTTTCCTCAGCACGCTCCTGCCTCCACCTTTCTGGATGAGTGTTAGTGATGTACCACCACAGCTGGTGATTGGCTGAACGGGTCGTCACTTGTGTTCGTTCAGAAAGATGGGGGCAAGAACGCATCAAGGACGGTTAAGTAGACGGAGCCCTGGACAGGAGAACAATTGGGGTCCAGTGGTTGGACCCCTGTAATCAGACACTTATATCCTATCCACGAAATGTTGAGTTCCCCAGACAACCCCTTTAATATAATAGTTCTCTTGCCATTACAATATAGTATTAAGTGAAATAAAATTCACATTACAGCCACAACATCAGTGACCTGCACTTAGATAACTATAGAATCCTATGTTGATGTAAGTTTGATTCCGTATAACTGTAGGCAATCCAGTCTTGGGGCCATAATATAGATGCTAAAATATGCCTAAAAGCAATCTTAAAGGGGTACTCCGCCCTTAGACATCTTATCCCCTATCCAAGGAATGGGAAATAACATGCCTGATCGCGGGGGTCCCGCCCCTGGGAACCCTCACAATTTCTCCTGCAGCACCCCTGTCATCTGGTGCACGGAGTGAGCTTCGTTCCATGCCTGATGACTCGAGATGCAGGGGCCGGAGGATTGTGATGTCATGCCCCGCCCCATTAATACAAGTCTATGGGAGGGGGTGTGGTGGCTGTCATACCCCCTCCCATAAACTTGCATTGAGGGGGCAATCAGACTTTGGATAGGGGATAAGATGTCTAGGAGCAGAGTACCCCTTTAAGTCTCATCTACAAGTCTATATTATGGCTTTATACAACCTTCCAGTTGTATGGAGAAGTAATACTGTGCCCACAGAATCCTGTGTAAGGTCACTGTAGGTCCATGTAGCTTTATGTTCCCAAACTCAGCGTAGAAGCCTACAGAGATATGTTTGTGGTACAGTTATGCAAAGTCTCCTCTATGTAGACACCATAAAAACAATTCACCATGTGCATGAGATCTAACAGTGCAGTTGGGTATAAATCATAAATGAACAGACAAATATCTTATTATATCTTTCCCTTTCATTCTGCCAGGTGCCTCTATCTGGACCATGCAAATAAAAAGCAGGTTGACTGTCCTGCCAGCACGAGCTTAAGTCTACACATCAACATGGATTTGGACTAGTCTGTGTAAATGCATGTGATCTTGCCTAGCCAATCGGTATCATGAGGGATACATTTCATCACTGCTGGAATAGAAAGGTGATGATGTCAAAATGTTTTATTTAATAAACAGAATATTTGGCACACACAGAAAACGTAAACTAGTAAAACATGTTAAGAAGAAATGTTCCTCAAAAAGCTGCTATTACACTACACACATGGGGTTTCACTGCAACCTAGTAACAGCCAGATGTCAAGTTGGCGAGATAAGCTTTCTTCCTCCAGAGTCTCCTATGCACTTTAGCTGAAGGAGCATTGCATTTCTCCATCTATGTTAGTATTATCTTGTACCTTATAGGCAAGGCATTAGAGAAAAATAATAGAAACTCTCCTGAAGAAACAAAGATAAATGACCCCCTTAAAGGGGTACTCCACTGTACAAGCGTTCGGAACATTTTGTCACGACCACACACCCTCATGACGCCACGGTCACGCCCTCCAATGGAAGTCCATGGGAGGGGCGTGGCATTCCATAGACTTGCATTGAGGGGGCGTGACGTGACGTTATGAGGGCGTGGCCGTCACGTCACGACCCCGCTGCCTGCTCCTAGCGTTCTAAACAAACGCCGGGTGCTGCACAGAGATTGTGGGGGTGCAAGCAGCGGGACCCCTCGGGATCAGACTTATCTCTTATCCTTTGGATAGGGGATAAGATGTCTAGGGGTGGAGTACCCCTTTAAAGCCCTCTTGGTGGGCCCTACCCAGCATGACTTTACTGAGAGCTTGGCATGTCAAACTAATCGGATTGATTTCTTTGACTATGTCACAAATGTGCTGGTGATGTTGTGGATGTTGCCTATCTGGACTTCAGGAAAGCCTTTGATACAGATTGACATAAAAAGCTGAAATGATTGAAAGTTGGGGGTGATTCCTAGTTAGATAAGTGGATTTGCAGTTGGCTGAAGAACAGATATGAGAGTGTTGTTGTTAATGGTGTGTATTCTGATCAGAGACTGGTTATTAGCGATGGGCCACAAGGTTAGGTTCTTTTTAATATGTAAAATAATGTACTTGGAGAGAAGGAATCCTCTGAATGTTGCATCATCAGAAAAGAAGTTCTTAGGGGCCACAGAGCAGATGCAAGATCTCACTTTTCGGTATATAAACACATGGGATACGCCTTATAAATTCATAAACCCTCATAAATGTCCTGAAAATCAGATTCCCTGACAACCAGACCCTTCCAAATGACCTCGCTGATCCACATGAAGCAGGATAGGCCTTGGACTACCAGCCTATAGAGATAAAAGGAGCTAGACTGCACCAACACCAGGCTACTGCTCATCTTTACATTTAGGACTCATGGCCATAAAACTTTATCTATATGTCTTTACTTATGAGACCATTTTTATTCTCTCCTTGATTTCACTGAAAAGTCCCAAAGTTTGGGGTGAAGCAGATTCCCATAGACATCTACAGCTAAGGGAGGTTCTCTTGCTTTGGCTTCATCTGCAACGGCAATTCCTTTCCTCAGAAGTGTATTTCAGGAGGATTTCCCGATATACCAGGGATGTTTAAAAAGTTTCCATATGTTTATATTTTTCTTGGTAATGGTGAAGGCGGGGGAGGGGTAGTAATTGGTTGTATCTTAGCGTGTCAGGTGACTTGCATAGGCAGGTGACTATGTTAAAAAGAGATGTCATTTGTTTTGTAGGTAATTTGTTTTAAAATATAAAAAAAAGAAAAGTGTGGAAACTTTATGAACATCTCTAGTATTTTTCCAATGGAATGATTCATCCTATGCCACCATAAGGGTATACAGTGACATACAGTCATGGCCGTAAAATTTTCTAGAAAATGAAGTATTTTTCACAGAAAAAGATTGCAGTAACACATGTTTTGCTATACACATGTTTATTCCCTTTGTGTGTATTGGAACTAAACCAAAAAAGAGAGGAAAAAAAACTAATTGGACATAATGTCACACCAAACTCCAAAAATGGTCTGGACAAAATTAGTTGCACCCTTAAATTAATATTTGGTTGCACACTCTTTGAAAAAAATAACTATAACCATCAATAAGCTCCTTACACCTCTTAGCCGGATTGTTGGCCCACTCTTCCTTTGAAAACTGCTCCAGGTCTCTCTTATTGGAAGGCGCCATTTCCCAACAGCAATTTTAAAGATCTCTCCACAGGTGCTCAATGGGATTTAGATCTGGACTCATTGCTGGCCACTTCAGAACTCTCCAGCGCTTTGTTGCCATCCATTTCTGGCTGCTTTTTGATGTATGTTTGGGGTCATTGACCTGCTGGAAGACCCAAGATCTCGGACACAAACCCGGCTTTCTGATACGGGGCTGTACAGTGCGACCCCAAATCTGTTGGTAATCCTCAGATTTCATGATGCCTTGCACACATTCAAGGCACCCAGTGCCAGAGGCAGCAAAACAACCCCAAAACATAATTGAACCTCCACCGTATTTCACTGCAGGTACTGTGTTCTTTTCTTTGTAGGCCTTATTTCATTTTTGGTAAACAATAGAATGATGTGCTTTACCAAAAAGCTCTATCTTAGTCTCATCTGTCCAAAAGACGTTTTCCCAGAAGGATTTTTGCTTACTCAAGTTCATTTTGGCAAAATGTAGTCTTGCTTTCTTATGTTTCAGTGTCAGCAGTGGGGTCCTCCTGGGTCTCCTGCCATAGCGTTTCATTTAATTTAATTTAAATGTCGACAGATAGTTTGCGCTGACACTGATGCTCCCTGAGCCTGCAGGACAGCTTGAATATCTTTGGAACTTGTTTGGGGCTGCTTATCCACCATCCGGACTATGCTGCATTGACACCTTTCATCAATTTTCCTCTTCCGTCCATGCCCAGGGAGATTAGCTACAGTGCCATGGGTTGCAAACTTCTTGATAATGTTGCGCACTGTGGACAAAGGCAGATCTAGATCTCTGGAGATGGACTTGTAACCTTGAGATTGTTGACATTTTCCACAATTTGGTTCTCAAGACCTCAGACAGTTCTCTTCTCCTCTTTCTGTTTTCCATGCTTGGTGTGGCACACACACACACAAAAAGACTCTACTTTTTATCTGCTTTCAGGTGTGATTTTCATATTGCCCACACCTGTCACTTACTCCAGGTGAGTTTAAAGGAGCATCACATGCTTGAAGCAATCTAATTTTTCCACAATTTTGAAAGGGTGCCAATACTTTTGTCCAGCCCATTTTTGGAGTTTGGTGTGACATTATGTCCAATTTTCTTTTTTTCCTAAATTTTTTGGTTTAGTTCCAATACACACAAAGGGGATACACATGTGTACAGCAAAACTGCAATCCTTTTCTGTGAGAAATACTTCATTTTCTAGGAAAATTTCAGAGGTGCCAACATTTACGGCCATGACTGTATGTGACACACATGCTACCATGTTAAGAAACAAACAAACAAACAAACGACTAATCTACTGTTCTATTGTATATTGCAAAAAAAGTACCTCTCATGATCCTGTTAAGTTTTATAATCCTGCAAGTTCACTGCCCCCTCATGATAACCCACGACCCCCCCCCCCCGCATTTATATTTATAATTCTTTAATTTTCTACCTTGACATTGCTCTGTATTTTCTGCTCAGTCTCAGTTAGATTCACAGACTGGAAAGGGGCGTTACCAAGCAGGTTATGACATCATCCCAGAGCAGTTCAGTGTGTGAGATGAGCTATGACTGGCTAAGGCTGCACCCCCCCCCCCTCAACACTCCAGACTGCATTTCCTGAATTTGGACTTCTGCCAGGTCAGCAGTAGTTCAAAGTGTGTGCAAGAGATGGGTTAAAATGTGCTCTGGACAAGTAGGGAGACACCTAGTGGCAGCTTTTTTAAACACAACTAAAACATAGAAAACTTCATTTTTTTTTTTTTTTAAGAAATATTTTTTATTTACCATAAGGAGTGCAGTAGCAAAAAGTTTTAATGATAGTGCCCATTTAAATATGTGTTTGCTTACCTGACAGGTACCAAAGGGACACTCTTTTTGGCATTTATTAGTTGAATTCAGCCATAGATACATTTGACGGATACACCAAGAGCTTTCCCATGGGTGTACAGCAAACCTAGTGCTATAACATGATGAGAACAGACCCTAACCTATTCTGTAGTAGTTTTCTCTACGTCACTCACCAAGAACTGATAGCCTGCAGCTAGTATATTACATTTTTGCGTCTTTTAAATACATTAGCTAGAACACTAGGAAATATGATTAACTCAGTCCAAACATGACATGCTAGGAATCACACAACAATCCATTGACAAGCAGACATCAGGGTCAAGGCTATTGTTTTCTCAAAATAATGTGTGTTGCGTCATTGTAATGATTATTCAATCAGTTGATAATGTATAATTGTGCCTTATTTTCTCAATTCATACTGTACATCTGCTTAACTCCTGAGCTGCCGAAGAAAATAATGTTACCGTGCTGGACCGTACTCTAAATAGTACTGTCTATTGTATCATAATTAATTGCTCTATTACCTATATTTTCCATATGCTTATTCTTTTCATATTTGTATGCAGTATATTTATTTTATTTATTAGCTAAATTCTAAAGAGAGTTATTTTGTAGTGCACTGGAGTATCAGGCCGGATGCAGGACATTAATTTTAGGTAGGTCCTTTTTTTGTTTTGTTTTCATTTAAAGCAAATATTAACAATTGGCAGTTTTGTTTAAGACAAACAAAAATAACAAAAAGAAAATAAAAAAAGAACAAAAGCTGCTTCACACAATTATTTAATCATGTCACACTGCCATGGGAACACTGTGGTCTACAGATGACTGACCTATAAACATGTCACACTGCTGACAGTACACCATGATCTGAGGAACGACTGACCTATAAACATGCCACATTAGTACACTTTAGTAACACTGGCTAACAAACATCCAGTTAGTTACAGGCTAATAATGAAGAATTACGGCATGCCAGACAATGTTTACAGGGATCATCCTGAACTATTATTCACAATAATGGGTAATATGGCTAGAGGATAACTAGTCTACTCTTCACAGTTACAATGTATACAAGCTTCATTGGGCCTTGAATTAACAAGTCTGAGTGACAATGAAATCCTATATATACAGTGGGGCAAAAAAGTATTTAGTCAGCCACCAATTGTACATGTTCTCCCACTTAAAAAGGTGAGAGAGGCCTGTAATTTTCATCATAGGTATACCTCAACTATTAGAGACATAATGAGAAAAAAAATCCATAAAATCACATTGTCTGATTTTTAAAGAATTAATTTGCAATTATGGTGGGAAATAAGTATTTGGTCACTTACAAACAAGCAAGATTTCTGGTTCTCACAGACCTGTAACTTCTTCTTTAAGAGTCTCCTCTGTCCTCCAATCGTTACCTGTATTAATGGCAGCTGAACTTGTTATCAGTATAAAAGACACCTGTCCACAACCTCAAACAGTCACACTCCAAACTCCACTATGGCCAAGACCAAAGAACTGTCAAAGGACACCAGAAACAAAATTGTAGACCTGCACCAGGCTGGGAAGACTGAATCTGCAATAGGCAAGCAGTTTGGTGTGAACAAGTCAACTGTGGGAGCAATTATTAGAAAATGGAAGACATACAAGACTACTGATAATCTCCCTTGATCTGGGGCTCCATGCAAGATCTCACCCCCGTGGTGTCAAAATGATCTCAAGAACGGTGTTCAAAAATCCCAGAACCACATGGGGGGACCTAGTGAATGAACTGCAGAGAGCTGGGACCAAAGTAACAAAGGCTACCATCAGTAACACACTATGGCGCCAGGGACTCAAATCTTGCAGTGCAGACGTGTCCCCCTGCTTAAGCCAGTACATGTCCGGACCCATCTGGAGTTTTCTAGAGAGCATTTGGATGATCCAGAAGAGTATTGGGAGAATGTTATATGGTCAGATGACACAAAAGTAGAACTTTTTGTAAAAACTCAACTTGTCCTGTTTGGAGGAGAAAGAATGCTGAGTTGCATCCAAAGCACATACCATATCTACTGTGAAGCATGGGGGTGGAAACATCATGCTTTAGGGCTGTTTTTATGCTAAGGGACCAGGACGACTGATCTGTATAAAGGAAAGAATGAATGGGGCCATGTATCATGAGATTTTGAGTGAAAACCTCCTTCCATCAGCAAGGGCATTGAAGATGAAACGTGGCTGGGTTTTTCAGCATGACAATGATCCCAAATACACCGCCCAGGCAACAAAGGAGTGGCTTCGTAAGAAGCATTTCAAGGTCCTGGAGCGGCCTAGCCAATCTCCAGATCTCAACCACATAGAAAACCTTTGGAGGGAGTTGAAAGCCTGTGTTGCCCAGCGACAGCTCCAAAACATCACTGCTCTAGAGGAGATCTGCATGGAGTAATGGGCCAAAATACCAGCAACAGTGTGTGAAAACAGTCTGTGAAGACTTACAGAAAACATTTAAAGGGGTACTTCGCTGCCCTGTTCCGGAGCTCCGCTCCCCAGTGTCCGGAAGTTTATTGTTCCGAATGCTGTGTGTTGGCTTCCGTGTTCAGGGCCGCCCCTCGTGATGTCACGCCCACCCCCTCAACTAATGTCTATTGAAAGGGGGCGCGAAGGCTGTCACGCCCCCTTCCCAAACACTTTTGTTGAGGGGGCGGGCATGACGTCATGAGGGGCGGTCCTGAACACTGAAGCCCGCACACAGCGTTCGGAACAATAAACCTCTGGACGCTGGGGAGCGGAGCTCCGGAAGCAGGGCAGCGGAGTACCCCTTTAACCTCTGTCATTGCCAACAAAGGGTATATAACAAAGTATTGAGATGAACTTTTGTTATTGACCAAATACTTATTTTCTACCATAATTTGCAAATAAAACCCCTTAAGGACATAGCATTTTTTGTTTTTGCACTTTCGTTTGTTTCTTCCTTAAATTTTAAAAATCATAACCCTTACAATTTTGCACCAAAAAATCCATATGATGGCTTATTTTTTGCGCCAACAATTCTACTTTGTAATGACATCAGTAATTTTACCCAAAAATCTACGGCGAAATGTAAAAAAATTCATTGTGCGACAAAATGGAAGAAAAAACGCCATTTTGTAACTTTTGGGGGCTTCTGTCTCTAAGCAGTACATTTTCCAGTAAAAATGATCTGAAGTTTTTATCAGACTTTTTGATCGCTATGTGTTAATTTTTTTATGGTATAAAAAGGGACCAAAAATACGCTGTTTTGGACTTTGGAATTTTTTGCCGCATACGAAATTGACCGTGTTTTTAATATTTTTATAGTTTGGACATTTACGCATGCGGTGATACCACATATGTTTATTTTTATTTACACAATTTTCTTTCATGGGAAAAGGGGATTGATTCAAACTTTTATTAGGGAAGGGGTTAAATCATATTTAATAACTTTTTTTAAACTTTTTTTTGCAATGTTATAGCTCCCATAGGGGACTAAAACATGCAGTACATTGATTCAACACACTGATCAATAACATTGCATTGCAATGCATTGATCAGTGTTATCAGCAGTTGATTGCTCAAGCCTGGATTTCAGGCTTGGAGCAATCAATCGCCGATCAGACGCACAGGAGGCAGGTAAGGCACCCTTCTGCTGCGTCCTAGCTGATTGGGACACCGCGATTTTACCGCGATGGTCCCGATCAGCCCAACTGAGCTAATTTTTTATCGCAGCGTCTAAAGAGTTAACCTCTTAAGGACTAAGGACGTACCGGTACATCCTGAGTCCTTTCCCTTTCTATAACGTGGGGCCACGACGTCATAGCGGGTCGGGCCCGGCCTCTAACAACCGGGACCAGTGGCTAATAGCGCGCGGCAATGATCGCGGTGCCGCACGCTATTAACCCTTTAGACGCGGCGTTCAAAGTTGAACGCCGCGTCTAAAGTGAAAGTAAATCACTGCCGGTTAGCTCAGGGGGCTGTTTGGGATGTCCGTGGTGAAATTGCGGCATCCCAAACAGCTCTGGGACATGATTAGGGTCTCCTACCTTGCCTCCTGGTGTCCGATCGCCGAATGACTACTCAGTGCCTGAGATCCAGGCATGAGCAGTCAAGCAGCAGAATCACTGATCACTGGTTTCCTATGAGAAACCATTGAACAATGTAAAAGATCAGTGTGTTCAGTGCTATAGCCCCATATGGGAGCTATAACACTGTAAAATAAAAGTTAAAAAAAAAAAGTGAATGAAGATCATTTAACCCCTCCCCTAATAAAAGCTCGAATCACCCCCCTTTTCCCATAAAAAAAAAAAAAATGTGTAAATAAAAATAAACATATGTGGTATCGCCACGTGCGGAAATGTCCGAATTATAAAAATATATAATTCATTAAACCGCACAGTCAATGGTGTACGCGCAAAAAGAGTCCAAAATAGTGTATCTTTGGTCACTTTTTACATCATGAAAAAAATTGATAAAAAGCGATCAACAAATCCGATCAATACAAAAATGATACGGCTAAAAACTTCAGATCACGGCGCATAAAATGAGCCCTCATACTGCCCCATATGCGGAAAAAAAAAAGTTATAGGGGTCCGAATATGACAATTTTAAACGTATACATTTTAATGCATGTAGTTATGATTTTTTTTCAGAAGTAAGACAAAATCAAACCTATAAAAGTAGGTGTCAGGCCCAAGGCCTGATTATTGAATCCTATATGTGTATTATAATTATAACTGTGTGTGATGTATTATCCAAGACATGGGTGAGAGGTCATTCAGACGGTGTATCCTTCTTGTGTATTGCATTTTATTGGGGGTCTGGCTGTTTGTTTACATCTGCTATGAAGTCAAAGGCTCTTTTGAAGCAGCAGGATGTAAGGGGCACTCTGGTCCCATCATATAATCAACCAGATAAGAGGGCCAGGAACAGAGATGCCCCCCTGGTGGGATCAGAGGGGAGGGGGGAATGGAGTCTCCCTCCAAAAAGGCAGATATATAATATTTAACAATGCTAGACTCAGGGTGTTCAAGGCTGTGCCCAAAGCTGACAAGAGCTGGACTCTCACTCGTAAGGAGGGCTATACCATCATGCTGTAAGAACTTCATATTTTGTTTTCTGAACTTGTCTTGCTAAACTCTTTCATATTTTTGTAACTGTATGTAATTTGTTTATTTTTATATATAGAGCACTGTGATACCTTTTATCAGATTAAATATTTAATTAATCAGCTCTGGTCTTTGATCTCTAAATATATGAGCTCACCTTTCTGAAGGCAGCTTTGGTGGAAACACGTTTATCTAAGGGTTAATTTGGTGACTTGCTGGGACTAGTAGTGGATACCCAGAGGTCTGGCGGCTTTAACCCTTGAACTATCACACTCTCTCTAATGTCTTGGCTGGACCGATAGGGTGGGATCGTGACAACTGGTGGCAGCGTCGGGATATATTTAGAGATTTTTAGTGCTTGCTGGATTTTACCTGTAAGGAAATCTTAGCACTAAAAAGAAATTGCATACATATTCTTGTGTGTAAATTCCAAAGACAGAGCTCAGTGCTGGTTTAAAAGACATACAAAAAGAGTGCAAGACAGTTCTGTCCTCCCCATCTCCTGTTTTACCTCCTCTGTCTCATCTCGGAAATATGGAGGCATATCGCAAGCAGTCCAAGCCTGCACTGGAGCTAATGTGCCAAGAAAAGGACATCCCTACTGCAGGAAAGAACAAGGAACAACTTATTGCTGATCTTGTGTATGATGCCTGTGCAGAAGAGCTGAGGGACATGAGGCAAAGTCCTGCAGCTGGAACTGCCATCCAAAGACTGATATCTCCTGGGGAATATAACATTACTCCCCATCAGGACAGTACTCCCCATGAGGCCTTGGACTCTTATATGCGGACTGCCTTAAAACACCTTGGAATGTGGATGCCAATATGAAACTCCAACTGCTTCTCCAGTACCAAACTGCAGAAAGAGAGGCCCAGGCACAAGCCCCAGAAAGAGAGGCCCAGCAAAGGCATGATGTGCAGGATCAAGGAGACCACAAACCCCGCTTGGAACATTTCCCCATGTTGGAGAAAGATGGTGATCTGGATGTGTACCTGAGGGGATTTGAAAAGGTTTGCCGGCAGTTCCATCTACCTAAGGAACAGTGGGGACGATATCTAACCCCACGGCTGAGAGGGAAAGCTCTGGATGTGTTTGCTTCGCTTCCCTCTGAAAGTGACCAGGACTATAAGGCAATAAAAACTGCCCTGCTAAAAAGTTTTAATCTGACTCCTGAGGCTTATCGGAAAAGATTTAGGACTTTGCAACAAAGCGCCACAGAAAGCTGCACTGAACGTGCAGGTCAGCTAAGGACTGCATTCAGGCAATGGACTGGGGGCCTACAAGTCACTACCTATGAGGCCCTGGAGGACTTGATGGTCCTGGATCAGTTTCTCCAAACACGGAGCTTTGAAGCCAGAGAGTGGATTTTGGACCGCAAGCCCAAGACAGCCATGGAAGCACCAGAACTAGGAGATGACTTTGCCAACAACCGGGTGCCAGCAGCAAAGCATGGATCTGCACAAGCTGGAGCAAGTACCTGGAGGGGAGCCACACAACCACAAAGCACCACCAGGTCAGCCGGGAAATTCTTGCCATCATTCCCAAAAGCAATAGGAGCCACATTGGGTCAGGGGGACACCTGCCGATGTTACAGATGCAACAATATTGGGCACCTGAGTGCCACTTGCCCCAACAAAAAGAATTCTCCACCAGTAGCTGGAGGACACACAGCCGTTCTTCTGGTGTCCGGAGCGGTGGAGAAAAGAGCGGATAACCTGCAGAGTGTAACTGTGGGTGACCGGGTGACAGTGGGTTTGCGAGATTCTGGAGCCTCCTTTACCTTGGTGCGGCCTGAAGTGGTGGATGCAGAGGACATCATCCCTGGAAGAACCATGGCTTTAAAAGGAATTGGAGGTGTGCGGCCTGCTGTGCCCATGGCCCGTGTGTACCTGGATTGGGGTAAAGGCAAAGGTTTGCGGGAGGTGGGGGTCTCTGAGGACATCCCTTTTAATGTTCTGCTGGGGAATGATTTGGGTCGGATGCTCTGTCATTATGCTCCAGAGGACAGTACTTGCACACCGGATGGGCTAGGAGAGAGCCCTGTTCATTCTGAGGTACTGTGCGAGACTTTGGGAGACACTGCGAAATGTGGTAACTGGGAGGGAGTGCAGGGGATTGATAATTGTTTACCTGTGACTGAACCAGTAATGTTTTCCAAAAGTGGAATGGGGTGTATTGTGAAACGTGGTAACTGGGAGGGAGTGCAGGGGATTGATAATTGTTTACCTGTGACTGAACCTGTAATGTTGTCCAAAAGTGGAATGGGGTTTATTGTAAAATGTGGTGACAATGCATTGCCAATGCCAAAACCTAGTGGAGATGGGCTAGGGGGAGGGGTTGGTGTGCCCCTGGTGACATGTAAGGATGAGGGACCAGCAGTGAGTGATATGTCCCAATCCTGTGAGCCTAAGGAGGAGGGAAGGAGTGATAGCCCTGTGTATGATGCCTGTATTGTTATGTCTGGAACTGAGGGGGAGGAAGGTAAACCCCAGGGAGGCATACCAATGGTGGCAGTGGTAACGCGTCAGCAGCATGCCAGGGCTGCAGCTTTAAAAGGAAGGGAGGATGGTGATGCAAGGACAAGCTGTGTGACTTGCAAGCCCCAGCAGAGGAAGGTGGAGATGCTAGTTCACCTGGGGGAAATGTGCTCCCTGATACCACGAGATGGGGGGAGGGAAATGAGCATTTCCGGGAAGCTCTGCGCAGTGACACTTCCCTTGAAGGGCTGAGACAACGTGCTGAACAAACAGGTGTTGACACAGATGGGCATCGGGTATATTGGGAAAATGATATCTTGTACTGGGAGTCCCTTTCCAAAGGCATGCTAGGGGCCCAGGACAGAGAAAGGCAGTTAGTGGTTCCTAGGCAGTACAGGAAAGAGCTGCTGAGGTTGGCCCATGAGACCTCCCTGGCAGGACATTTGGGAGTGGCCTATGCAGTCATAGAGAAAAATGTCTAGCTGTGGTCTGGGCTTTGCAAAAATTACAGCCATACCTGTATGGCAGGGATTTTACTGTCATAACTGATCACAACCCTCTACATTGGTTGGACAGAGTGTCCGGTAACAATGGCACCTTGAAACAAATGCTAAAAACATTTGTAGAATCGGAGGGCAGAGACTGGGAAATGTATTTACCCCATCTGTTATTTTCTTACAGGGAGGTACCCCAAGAGCCTACAGGTTTCTCGCCCTTTGAGTTATTATATGGTCACAAAGTGCAGGGACCCCGAGATTTAGTTAGGGAAGAATGGGAAGGGGGGCTATATGCTCCTGAGACTTCTGTGGTGGAGTATGTTCTGAGATTCAGGGACAGGATGCAGTCACTGACTGGGCTGGTACATGCCAACCTCACAGCAGCACAGTCCAGGCAGAAGTACTGGTATGATCACAATGCAAGGGACCGGGTCTATGAAGTGGGACAGAAGGTAATGGTTCTGAACCCCATCAGGCAGAATATGTTGCAGGCTGACTGGGAGGGTCCCTTCCCCATTTTGCAGTGCCTAGAACCCACCACATATGTAGTTGCCCTTGATGAGAAAGGTCAGAGGCAGAGACAGTACCACATTAATATGGCATACTATGACCCTGAGAAGGTGGTACTCAGTGTATGTAGTGCACCAGAGGAAGGGCTGGGTAGTGATCCCCTACTAGACCTAGTGGAGGAAGCTAAGAGCCAGGGATCCCTTCAGGATGTAGCGATCAATCCACAGCTCTTAGCTGCAAAGAAAAGGCAGCTAAATGAGGAAATAGGCCCCTTCAGTGCCATCTTTGCCTGGGAATGCAGGTCCTGTGGTGTCAAGAAAATAAATTGAAGGTTAAGGGAGACAGATCTATCAGCCTGGAGAGGCCAGATATCTCTGTCCCCATCTTAAGGGGGAGGTGTCAGGCCCAAGGCCTGATTATTGAATCCTATATGTGTATTATAATTATAACTGTGTGTGATGTATTATCCAAGACATGGGTGAGAGGTCATTCAGACGGTGTATCCTTCTTGTGTATTGCATTTTATTGAGGGTCTGGCTGTTTGTTTACATCTCCTTTGAAGTCAAAGGCTCTTTTGAAGCAGCAGGATGTAAGGGGCACTCTGGTCCCATCATATAATCAACCAAATAAGAGGGCCAGGAACAGAGATGCCCCCCTGGTGGGATCAGAGGGGAGGGGGAATGGAGTCTCCCACCAAAAAGGCAGATATATAATATTTAACAATGCTAGACTTAGGGTGTTCAAGGCTGTGCCCAAAGCTGACAAGAGCTGGATTCTCATTCCCAAGGAGGGCTATACCATCATGCTGTTAGAATATCATCTTTTGTTTTCTGAACTTGTCTTGCTAAATTCTTTCATATTTTTGTAACTGTATGTCATTTGTTTATTTTTATATATATAGCACTGTGATACCTTTTATCAGATTAAATGTTTAATTAATCAGCTCTGGTCTTTGATCTCTAAATATATGAGCTCACCTTTCTGAAGGCAGCTCTGGTGGAAACACGTTTATCTAAGGGTTAATTTGGTGACTTGCTGGGACTAGTAGTGGATACCCAGAAGACTGGCGGCTTTATCCCTTGCAACATCACACTCTCTCTAATGTCTTGGCTGGACCGATAGGGTGTGATCGTGACAGTAGGGTATCATTTTAATTGTATGGACCTACAGAATAAAGAGAATGTGCCATTTTTACCGAAAAATGTACTGCGTAGAAACAGAAGCCCCCGTAGATTTTTGGGTAAAATGACTGATGTAATTACAAAGTAGAATTGGTGGTGCAAAAAATAAGCCATCATATGGATTTTTAGGTGCAAAATTTAAAGAGTCATGATTTTTTTTAAGTAAAGAGGAAAAAATGCAAAAACGGAAAAACTCCTGGTCCTTAAGAGGTGAATGCCGGACATCTGCCTGAACTGTGATGTCCGGCATTAGCCACGGGTCCTGGCTGCTGATAGCAGCCGGGACCGTGCGGGTATGCGGTCCCGAGCTCCTGAGCTCGCTTCATAACCCTCCCATGCCGCAGCGCAGTTTAGAAATGGCGTTTTGTGGCAAGAAGTTAAAAATCGGACAATGTGATTTTATGGATAATTTTTTCTCATTGTGTCTCGCATAGTTGAGGTATACCTATGATGAAAATTACAGTCCTCTCTCATCTTTTTAAGTGGGAGAACTTGCACAATTGGTGGCTGACTAAATACTTTTTTGCCCCACTTTATGTCCATAGAAGAACTATGTATGGTGTCTATTGCCCTCAGCACTTATTTTTGAAAGCCAGTACATGGCAGGGCGCCCTCGAAAGCCCAACTCATATGTGCAAAGGATCACTTACCACAAATGTCCTTTCAAATTGATATCTGGGGGGAGAGAAACAAAAAAACATCCAATGTAGCCAATGTTACGGTTGGGAAAAAGTTTGGAGTTGCTGAATTACTGAAAGAAAAGCTGGATCAGAATTCTATCATAATCTGGCATTGTAAAAATCACAGATTAGAACTGGCAGTGCAGCGCTATTGTAGCAATGGAGGCAATAAACCATTTCAAGGCTTTTATGGAAAGTATATATGTCATTTACAGTAAATTTCCCAAAAGCTCAAATGAGTTAAAAACAACTGCTGCTTCTTTGAGTGTTCAGTTGAGAAAGTTGGTCATACATTAGACATGTGAATATCTTTAGGAGGTGGATAAGGTAGGTATCTATTTCATGCAGGCTGTACTGTATAGTTACCCGGCCTTATTTAAACATTTTACAGAGCCTTCCAAAGACAGATGGCAAGTAAAGGATCAGATACACCGGCCGTGTAAGGCTCCAGGACTTCAGGGATACACAAATGAATATTACAAACTCTTTCAGTCCATCCTCTCTCCTTATCTACTCTATTTATAGTAAGGCCATGAATAATGGTTGTTTCCTCTCTGCCCTTTCACACCTCTACTTTCTAGGGCAGTCCATTCCTTTATTATTATAAAGCTATTGTTTTAGATCAGCTATGTTCCTAGTTTCCTTCTTGCAAAATGACTGGCTGCCCATTGAGCCCATGTCACGTTATACAACCATTAATCTGTGGAAATATTTCCTATCCAGTCTTCCTCTGAATTCTACTATGAACTCTTCACCTGTAGCACTTACTGCACTGGGACCATTGGTTCCTAACTTTTTTGTTTGGGTTCAGAAGCATAAAGCTAACATAGATATAGCTTATATGTGCATGATATTTTCAAATCCTTTTAAACTTTCCACTAAGTTTGATCTAACTATATCCGATTTACAAAATTTTTACCAATACATTCTTTACAATCTCACATTCCTACTCAAGAACTTCCTCTCCTTTCCTTAGTTATGTGCTTTTAATGGACCCTCCGTCACTTATAGATCTACAACACATCACAAAATGGGAAAGGGACCTAACTGTACCTACTCAATGGCTCAATGGTTTCACACTCTAGAACTGGTCATTCAGTGTTCTTTAATATGCTAACACAGACATTTTCCTACCTTTTCTAGTCACTGTTGGAGAGAAAGAGAGTGACCAGGTGGGAGTTTTTTGGGAGTTCCCTACTTTGCTATTCCTTTGGTCACAGGTCCAAGCACTATGGGGGAGATTTATCAAACCTTGTGAAGAAATAATGAAGCAGTTGCCCATTAGTGTTGAGCGGCATAGGCCATATTCGAATTCACGATTATTCGCGAATATATGGACGAATATTCGTCATATATTCGCGAATATTCGCATATTCGGTATATTCTCGTTTTATTTTCGCATATACGAATATTCGCGTATGCGAAAATTAACATATGTGAAAATTAGCATATACAAAATTAACATACGCGAAAATCCGCATATGCGAAAATTAGCATATGCGAATTTTTGCACGCCAGTCTCACACAGTAGTATTACAGCCTTCTTTACACCACACAAGCTGGAAGCAGAGAGGGGTGATCACTGTGATGTGTACTGTAAAGAAAAAAAAAAACAAAAAAAAAAACAAATATTCGTAATTACGAATATATAGCGCTATATTCGCGAAATTCGCGAATTCGCGAATATGCGATATTCGCGAATAATATTCGAATTGCGAATATTCGCGAGCAACACTATTGCCCATAGGAACCAATCAGCTTCCAGTTTTTGTTTTCCAGAGGCCTTTTAAAAAAAAGAAATAAGAACCTTGTTGGTTGCCATGGGCAACTGCTCAACCATTTCTCAATACAAGGTTTGGTAAATCTCATGTTAAAGGAGTATTCCAGTGCAGGAACATTTATCCTCTACCCTTTGGATTGAAAATAAGTAGACATGTGCAATTCATTTAGTCACAAATGCTAATTTAAACAAATTTTACCGTTTTCGGGCGTTCGGATTGATCCGAACACACATAGGCATATTTGGAACATTTCCAAATAACCACGATAATACGAACATTAGATTAACGAATACATTCGTAAAATAACGATTGCATTCGTAAGATAACGAATGCATTATTTAACGGTAAAACGAAAGTAAATAATTAATTCGATTTTTATCAATTGGTCCTTGGGAGGTCACATGATTGGAGTTCATTGTTACATTATACCTTTTAGCCAATTAGCTTATTCCAGTTGATCCCTACTGTATCACAGACATTGAGGCTGTTTAATTAGTTGTGAGGTAGTCCTGTGAGAGTTTGCCTGGTGTTACTGGAGTGTGGAGTCACTGGATTTGCAGAAATGGACAGTTTAGCTGAGGAAAACTTGGCTTCTGGCACAGAGACAACTGCAAAACAAGCTAAGGTAACACCTGCTATTTTTTACAAGAGAGGATCAGCAAGGACTGCGTTAGAAATAAGCATTAGAAATAAGCATTAAAACAAATAACGAAATCGTCCAAAAACGAAAGTGAAACGAATTATATATATAACGAATAGATTTGAAATAACAAATGCATCCGACAGCCGAACAGTTTCCGAATAGAACCGAAAAAAAATATACGAATGCGTCCGAAAACAGAATAAAACGAATTACTGTATCCCGAACGTTTAACAGAACCGAAAAATTTTTTATAAAAAAAATAAATAAACAAAACGAAAATTTTGGTCGTGCACAGGTTTAAGGATAAGTGTTCCTGCACTGGAGTACTCCTTTAAAATATTGCATTTCCCCTCTTCCTCTTTCTTATGATCTATACCTATTAAGGTACAGTCCTCTGCCGTATTTTGCCTGCAACACTGAACAGCATTGGAAGACTTCACGTGTTCTCTTGATCTGATGTCATGTCCATAATATTAAAGGAGAAGTCTCATACCTGGAAATACAGAAAAACTTATCCCCTATCTGCAGGATAGGGAATAAGTTTTAGATTGTGAGATGTTCAACCACTGGGGCCCCCTGCGATCTCCTGTACAGAGCTCCAGTTGTCAACCAGAGTGGCTGCGTCACGATCCCTGCCCCAGGCGGGGGCCACCACGCCCCCTCCATATATCTCTATTGGAGAAATTTCTATCCCATAGAGAAATATGGAGGGGCGTGGCAGCCCCTACTTGGCGCTGGGATCGTGATGCGCTGCTCCAGGGAATAGCCCGGGGTCCATACAGAAGATCGCGGATAGGGAATAAGGGAGACTTCTCCTATAATATGTTGGGTGTTTCTGATTTGCTTGCCTATTTGGAACACTGTACTTTGTTTGGTTTGTTACATTACCTTTTGACCGTAGTATGTTTTTCTTTCTTTGGATGTGTACTATTTTTTATTAGAGTATTGAAATAGAATACACTAGCCATAATGAATACCTTGAGCCAGATGCATTTGTAAATGCTTTCGCTCTAGTGTATGATGCTTTTGAAGAACTATCCATCCTTTCTGTGCAAGCTCTTTCTTGTCACTGTAAATAATCTTAGCTTGGATAGTTACTTGATCAGATAAATTATTTAGGCAATCTGTTTCCATACTACTCACAATGAAAGACAAATCTGCTGAACAGGAACTTAACATTCCCAATGGTGAGTCAAAAATGTTTCATGCTGTCCCATAACTAACAATGGGAAACATCAACAGGCTACAATTCCTGACTAGTCTTGCCAATAATTTGGAAGCTTGGTGCTTTCAATGGCTATGACGATTCTGAGATAATAATATGTTGATTTATATGAAATTTAGGTATGCATTGGAGCTGTAGACACAAAACAGTAGGAATTTTTGCTATTCTTACGAGGGGTCCAACTGCTGAGATCCCCACAAGCTCATGAACAGGGCTCGACTCAACTCCCTGGGTGCTCTAGCCCCCACCCTCTGAGATGAAGTAGTCTGGGGAGTGAAGGCATGCTCAGCCAAGTACTGGCTAAGACGGGATATGGCTTCAGATGGTGATAAGCTGATCGGGCCATCACACTCAAGATCAGTTCACATCAGACTGTGGGGGCCAGAACGCACTTATCCCCTATCCACAGAATAGGAGATACATTTTTACAAACTGGTATTTCCCTTTAATTCAAATTTTCCATCCCAGAAAGTACTGGCACACATCTAGGATATGCCATTACTTTTGATCAGTGGGGGTTTGACTGTCAGAATCCTTATCAATCCCAATATTGGAGTTTAGCTTTACCTCCCTACATAATTTTTACATGCATAATGGTGCTCCTGGCCTCCTGCTGTACATAGAACTTTGAATGGCTCTGTCCTGAAATACCTTGCACAGCTAAGGGCTTAAGGTGCTGGAATAACAGGGTAAAACTAGAAGCGGTCATAAAAATAAACCAGTGCTGGTACACTTCATTTTAGCATTTTAGCATGAATAACAGGGGCACCTTGGTGGGTAAATTGACTTACAGGGGCAACTCAAAAAGCAAACATTGATGGGCACCCTTAAATGTGCAACTTTAGCAGTCTCTATCAACAGTACCAAGAAGCATGTCTCTAAATGCTAACTGGGTCCCTGTACATTTTAACAGCCATATATCAAAATATGAATGTACAGCATATACAAATGGATTCCTTAATAGTGAAGGTCTTCTGGCCCCGTTAACTGTGTGATGAGGGTCACCAAATAGCTGATGTTGGCACCCTGACAATCACCGATGGATGACCTGTGGATAGGCCATCAGTCATAAAGTCACTAAACCCCCTTTAAAACTATATGCATACGCAGTTACAAAGCACTTTTTTACTAATGCATTAAACCATTTTATGCCAAAAGATACACAAAGGTACCAAAGTCAGTTATTTCTGAATTCAAGTTCATAGTAAAGAAAATAAAGGGGCATTGGTTACCAAAATGCCTGTTGTCCATTAAAAAAAAAAAAAAAGAAAAAAGAAAAGAACAAAAACCAAGCTCTGCACAGCCCTTGTAACTTGTAGAATTTCCCTATTATCCACCATAAATCCTGAGAGCAGCTTGGCAGATGATTAATGAAAGTGCAGGATGTGTGGAATGCAGCAGGGACCAGCGCCAGCCTTTAACTGCAGCAATATGACATACAGCCATGCCATTCGGCACCATGACAATTATTGCTCTACACCACCTAATGCATCTTGTATTCCAGGGGGCTTGGATATAGTTGTCTCTCTATGTACAGTATGTGCTCTGTGCTTCCTGCACACAGAAATAGGGGGCAGGTGAGGTGATTGCATACAGAAGAGGGAATTCAAGGTCAATCCCTAGCCACAGCGCTCAGAGCTCGGGGAGGGGGCGTTCCACGCCATTCCTGGCTTTAATTGTCAAGTATCAAAGCAGTAGACAAACGCTCCAGAGAGCAGATATTCTCCAAGAATCTATATGAAAAGCTTTTATCTGTCAGGTGGAAAGTAATGCGCTTAGACACATTGGGGCTGCTCTGGTCTCAATGTGGCACAGGCCATGTCAAGGGGGAAATACTGTAACAGAGTCTCAGTTCCTAGAAGAGAAATCGGTACCATGGGCAGTATGATACACTTATGTTCTAACCAAACAAATAATAAAAAAAGAAACTTTCTGCAAGTATTATGAATTTTATACAAATCCTTATTTAGCAAGCTACAGCTATCAGGTCATCTATGAGCTATGGCAGTCTCTTTTGGCTGGATGTAATGTGCTTCCTAGTAAATTATGTTAAGTATATAACACGGCTATTGTATCAAGCAGAAAGCATGAGCAAAACTGGCAAAAAGTCTCTTAAATGTGTAACATTTTAATGTTTTGTTTACCATAAACTGAGAAGAAACTCATGGCATGAATGTTCAGACTTGGACTTTTCTCCAAAGTAAATATTTTTTCCCTTGTGCAGAAAATCATGCCAGGCCATGAAGAGTTTTCCCCTACTCCCAATTGGCAGGTTGAGCTAGTTTCAATTAAAATGCAATTTTAAACCATTTCTATGCTTTTTTTTTTCCAGAGTGAAGGCTGACTGCTGGAATACCACATTTACAACTTATTTCTACTTGTCTCATTTTTGTTTTCTCAGTCCCCTTTCTTTCGCATTTGAGCAAATCCCCAATGTTCCCAAAGGTTGTGCACCAAAGCAAGATTTTCTTAAAAAGGCAACTTGTAGCTCCTGGAACCCAATGAAAATCCTGGTGCCATCACATGTCTGTCGAAAAGTGCCAGAGGGAAACCAATTCCATTAATTTGAATGGAACAGTTTGGATTAATCCCAGCTGATACACTGGATTACTGGACAGGCCAGACAGGCATGGATGGTCCTACCATGGGACCTGGTGGGACCATGGTCCCAGGCGGAACTTTTCAGGCCCCCCCCTTTTTTAATTTGCTACCAGCAGTCCCAGACAGGGCCGGCCCTGCCACTACACCACGGCTCACTGTTGTAAAGCGTCCGCGGCGCAGCCTGAACTGCTTAATAGCCAGACAACCGTGTCCACTTTAATACTGTGAGGCTGCAGCCTGCTGGCCGGGACTGACGAGGGATGTCACGTCACGCAAGTGAAGTTCCTCCACAGACCCGCACAGGAGGACATCAACAACATGACGTCTCTCGTCAACCACGGCCGCTGCCTGCAGGAAAGAAGACCCCGACCCTGCTTCACTGCCTGGCACCGGACAGGACTGTGCACCATCTTGGCCTGCTGGACTCACAGGCTAGGTGAGTGTGTTTGTAAAATGCAAATAGGCACAGCAGGTTAGGGGTGGGGGGATGTGTTTAATGAGATGACACAGCGGAGGGGGGTTTCATGAGATGACACAGGATAAGGGAAGGAGGGGTTAATGAAATGGCACAGGAGATGAGGGGGTTAATGAGATGACATGGGATGGGGGTTAATGAGATGACACAGGGGATAGGGGGGTTAATAAGATGACACGGAATGAGGGGGGGTTAATGAGATGACACGGGATGAGGGGGGGTTAATGAGATGACACAGGATGAGGGGGGGTTAATGAGACGACACGTGATAAGGGAAGGGGGGGGTTAATGAAATGGCACAGGGGATGAGGGGAGGGGGGGGGTTAATGAAATGGTACAGGGGATGAGGGGAGGGGGGTTAATGAAATGGTACAGGGGATGAGGGGAGGGGGGTTAATGAAATGGCACAGAGCATGGTGGGTTTAATAAAATGGCACAGTTTGTCCTGCAGGTGCTGAAGAGAAGAGTTTTGGCCAAAAGAAGACATCATGGCGGTCTGAGACGGAGAAGAAAAGGAAAGAGAATGATGCTGCTTAGTAAAGTTTCGATACGTGAGTCCCTAATTGTAACTGCAATCACTTATATGTTATACAGATATTGTGTACAGCTGGTATATACCTCTACAGTATATGGTCCTGTACGGTATTATGTGTCCCTTACATAGGTGTTTTATAGGTAATATTTACTGATATTGTTGGTCTCAGTATGCCCGATCTGGTCAGGTTACAACAGTGTAAGATAATATTTTCTCCTTGTTTAGTGGTATTAATTGGTAATTGCATTACTAGTATATGTAGGTATACAGTATTATCACGCGTAAAAAAATGATCATACATATGTTAACAAAATATAAATATATATATATATATGTGTGTGTGTGTGTGAGCGCATGTGCGTTTTTGCTTTTTCTGGGAGAGGGAAGCTAGCATCTATTAGGGACAGCACCCTAATAGAACCCCCCCCAAAAAAAAAACATTGCCCAAAGTAGAGAGCAGTAAATTGTAAATTCTGGATGTCCACTGATTTCAGGAACACCAATTGTTGGACTATCCAATGTTGTTTAAAATAAAAGACTGAATCTGTGCATACAACCTTGCCAGGCAATGTAACCCCCCCACCGATTACCATTGCCTACTAGGTTTAGTCTATACTAGGATTAGTCTATACTAGGTTTAGTCTATACTAGGTTTAGTCTATCAATAACATTTCTTAAAACCTCCATTTAACCTTCTTCTTATGAAGGGTATATTTCATGTCATCTGGCAGGGAAGCAGTTCTATAACCAAAAACATATCTTTCTACTAAAGGCTCTAACTAGTCCAAGCTACAGCAGAATGAAGTACAATGTGCGGATACTTCTAGCTTTCCCTTCAGCCTGTATGAAGAGCAAAGGGGAGCTAATGGGGGACAGGCTGCCAGCATTTAGGGAGAGGAGGGAAATGGAATCCTCCTCCTGCCCCTGTTATACAGTCCCTGTATAATTTCAGATGACCCCAGGATGAAGGGTAACATAGGCTCCACCCCACGCCCCCTATCGTTTAGAAATCATAATTGTGCTTTGCAATTTCCCTAGTTAAATGAATGTGAACAAGAGCATTTGCTCATCCAAGCACCCCTCTGTGCCCAATTTATTGTTTCCACCTGAACATTGTCCAGTTTCTGGATCACAGTATCATATCAGTCACACCTAACTCTAGCACCACACACAAACATCAATAAAGTTGATATTTTATGTGGACAGGTACAAGATAATGCACTTGGGGCATAAAAATACAAGGGCAGAATATAGAATATGTGATACAATCCTACGATCAGTATCTGAGGAAAGGGATTTTGAGGTAATTATTTCAGAAGACTTAAAGGTAAGCAGACAATGTAATAGAGCAGCAGGAAATGCTAGCAGTAGAAATAGGGAAGTGCTCATGGGTGTATAGGGAGAGGTATTAGCAGTAGAAAGAGGGAAGTGCTCATGGGTGTATAGGGAGAGGTATTAGCAGTAGAAAGAGGGAAGTGCTCATGGGTGTATAGGGAGAGGTATTAGCTGTAAAAAGAAGGAAGTGCTTGTGCCGCTGTACAGAGCACTGGTGAGACCTCTTATCTTAGCAGGGATCTGTGAGCTGCCAGGAGGCATCAAATCAATCGGTGACAATGTCATCCTGAAGGGAATAGGAAGTCAGCTGACTTCCTCTGACACATTAAACACTGTGATTTTCTGTGGGTCCGGTTGACAATCATATGAACCAATTACAACAATCAAAGCATGTATACAGCTGTGTTAGAATGAAACAGATGACACAGTCGGAATGTGAGTGTGCATTAAATGGGCATCTGGAGTGCTTCTTTAAGAACTTGTCATCATCAATTAGAGTTACAGTTTGTGTAGGGGGATGGGAAATGATAAATTATATGCAACAAAACCATACAATCCCCAGTTTAAAAAGCAATTTCCATCTTAGACATTCATAATACATTTACAGCGTCTGCCATAAATTTCTGATAGATGCAGGTCCCAACCCTGGGATCTCCTAAAGAGGGGACCCCTCACTGCCACATCCGGCTATAGAGGAATAGAGATGTTACTGAGATGATGGAAACAGTGGAATACAGAGAGCTCAGCTGTTCTGAAATCCTAGCCACCTCTCCATTTATTTGTTGTCCTTATACAGCAGCCAGTGGCTACCTTACAAGCTGGGATAGGGACCAAGGACCCTTATTCTGGAGATGAGCGTGTGTCTCAGAGGTAGGACCAATTCACTGAGGAATTTATGGCATATATTAGTATAAAGGTAAGAACCATCTACAATGGTAAGAACGATTTCATTTGTATGAAAAAATGGTCACATTCCTAAAGTTTTGGCATCTGTTTAGCACATGCATTTCTTTACATTTTAGTTATTTTTTTGCGTAACAAACTTAAATTTGTTTGATACAAGCTTGGGGAAAAAATGGGTACTGAAATATGGCTATGCTTTGTAATAACATTTTTTAGATTTTGGTAGCATGGTAGATGCTTGCTATGTACAGTATATATTTTTAACCAGTTTGTGGATGGTGGCTAATGATGCATGGCCTCGATGGGGGAATCCTTTTGGACAGATTTATCACTTGTGACTATTTTTGTCCAGTTTTTATGCACTGGCACTCCACTGGTTGCGTAACACTCCAGACCAACATTAATAAAAACTGCTGGTCAGACAGGTGGTTTGGAAAAGGCACCAACTGCTCTTATTTCTCATAAAATTTACAGCTTCTTTCCATCTGCACGAATTTGCATCTCAGAAAAGTAATTCCTCCAATCATAAATTGCCCCCTATTCATTTTAATTTCTAAGAATTTTAAAATTGAAGCTACAAAAATTCGAAACTTTAGGAAAGAAAATCTTCACCATGAGCAGACCGTAATGAGTTACTATCATTCTGGCTGACATCAGGAAACGGTTAAAGGGGTGTTTCAGTGGAAAACTATTTTTTTTTTTTAAATCAATTGGTACCAGAAAGTTAAACAGATGTTAAAAAGACTTCTATTTAAAAATCTTAATCCTTCCAGTACTTATCAGCTGCTGTATGCTCCACAGGAAGTTCTTTTCTTTTTTACTTTCTTTTCTGTCTGACCACATTTCCATGTCAGGAACTGTTCAGATCAGGAGAGGTTTGCTATGGTGATTTGCTCCTGCTCTGGAAAGTTCCTGACATGGACAGAGGTGTCAGCAGAGAACACTGTGGTCAGGCATAAAAGAAATTCAAAAAGAAAAGAACTTCCAGTGGAGCATACAGCAGCTGATCAGTACTGGAAGGATTAAGATTTTTAAACAAAAGTAATTTACATCTGTTTAACTTTCTGGCACCAGTTGATTTAAAAATTAAAAAATTTCTACCAGAGTACCCGTTTAAACTAAAAGTATAATCAAGCTAGCTGAGACTAGTGCTGAAACACACATGATCAGATGGACTGCCATCAAGTCTATGAGACTTCAGGGATAGGATGTTAAGCATTCCATCTGATCACCTGTGTTTCGGCACCAGTCTCAGGCAACAGGATTTTACTTTTATTTTAACCGTATCTTGATGCCGACCAAAATGATAGAAACCCTTTAATGGAATTAACTGGCATACACGTTTCTCATATTGCTCTGGTAAAATGAATGCTGAGCTGTGATTTGTTGCTATGGACAAATCACACACCTTGAATCACATATGTTTAATAGAAGCCTAAATTGGTCCGGTTAATGTAAAAATCTTATGGAAATTGAAGTGATAGAAACAGGAGAAAACCACTGTGGTTAAATAAAGCTGTACGGTGTAAACTACTGACACCAGCAGGCAAAAAATATATGTGTAAAAGTCAAATAAAGGCATAAAAGATGGAGACACGGAGAAGCGTTGCCAACAAAAGTGAGATTATTCCGAAAAAATTCTTAAAGGGGTACTCCCGTGGAAAACTTTTTTTTTTAGATCAACTGGTGCCAGAAAGTTAAACAGATTTGTAAATTATTTCTATTAAAAATCTTAATCCTTCCAGTACTTTTTAGGGGCTGTATACTACAGAGGAAATGTTTTTCTTTTTGGATTTCTCTGATGTCGCGACCACAGTGCTCTCTGCTGACCTCTGCTGTCAATTTTAGGAACTGTCCAGAGCAGGAGAAAATCCCCATAGCAAACATATGCTGCTCTGGACAGTTCCTAAAATGGACAGAGATGTCAGCAGAGAGCACTGTTAACGTGACATAAGGGAAATCCAAAAAGAAAAAACATTTCCTCTGTAGTATACAGCCCCTAAAAATTACTGGAAGGATTAAGATTTTTTAATAGAAGTAATTTATAAATCTGTTTAACTTTCTGGCACCAGTTGATTAAAAAAAAAAAAAAAAGTTTTCCACGGGAGTACCCCTTTAAACTATATAATTATATAAACTATACAAATAACAAAAAAACGTAAAGTGTCCCTGTCACTGAGAAAAACTTTTGACATTTCACCGGGACATGTCAGAAGCTTGAATTGGTCAGGGGTCTCAGTGCTGAGACCCCTCCTATCCGGAGAAGTGCACAGCTTGCTACGAGTTGGGGAGGGGATAACGATGCTCCTCATTTCTTCCTTTCGCTGCATAATTATAAGTCTATGGAGCAGTAAGACACACAGTGATACAAGCTGAGGAATGAACAGCAAGCCATGCACTTCTCCTGATAGGTGGGGGTCTCAGCACTGGGACCCTTGACCGATTAAAACTTTTGACATGTCCCTGTGATGAGCTGGGTAAGGAACAGGATGCTGCGCACTTCTCCCAGCTCATTCTCCTGATCCGTGGGAATCTCAGCAATGAGACCCCTGACCAATCAAAACTTATGACTCGTCCCTGTGACGTGTCAAAAGTGTCTTAAAGTGACAGTGCCCTTTTAGGATGTTGGGCTCCTCGTAAATAATCTGTGTGTAGTAATACAGGAAAATCCGATGGCAGATAACATCATTGAGAATAATATAAATTCTCCATTAAATGTCCCCTGTTAAGAAAGTAGACAGTAAACAAAGTAGACAAATTATTAGATTCAGATAGACAGACCATTATTTCTAGTATATACATTTTTATAAGGACAGGGCTGGTGCATAGCAAATGCATTGTCAATATGCAAAAGGTAGATAAAAGTGTGCCTGGAAACTCTGTATTTTAAACTCCACTGTCAGTGACAATATTTGAAGGCTTTCTAAGAAATACTATCCTGGAGTATCTCAGTGAAAATGGGCTTAAAGCACAGCTCAGGTTTATAAGGATCAGTCAAGTTATTCTGAGGAGGTCAGTTATAGATATGACCGGGGTGAAGCTATAGATGTTGTATATCTGGACTTTTCTAAGGCATTTCATACTATGCCACACAAAAGGTTAGGTTTAAATATTTTCAGATCATACTAAATTCTGTAAGGAAATGAATATGGGGCATTACAAGTTATGGGTACTAGAGTTCTGGAGATGGGATGTTGATCAAGGCTTTTCCCCATATTTGGAGTCGCAAAGGAATTTTTCTCCTAGAAAGGTGAAAGGGCATCTGCTTCATAATGTTTGTCTTGTCAAACTCTGAATAAACACAGGGTTATGGATTGAACCTGATGGACAAGAGTTTTCTTTTTCTTTTTGCAACCTTAATAACTATGAAACTGTAGCTATAAACTGTTTTGTGATTTCAGGAAATTTATAGGGTTTGGACGTACACTTAGAAGTCAGAGGTATAGGTATAGGGGGTACAGAGGTAGCAGTCAGGGGTATAGGTATAGGGGGTACAGAAGTAGCAGTCAGGGGTATAGGTATAGGGGGTACAGAGGTAGAAGTCAGGAGTATAGGTATATGGGGTAAAGAGGTAGCAGTCAGGCGTATAGGTATAGGGGTACAGAAGTAGCAGTTAGGGGTATAGGTATAGGGGGTACAGAGGTAGCAGTCAGGGGTATAGGTATAGGGGTTACAGAAGTAGCAGTCAGGGGTATAGGTATAGGGGGTACAGAGGTAGCAGTCAGGGGTATAGGTATAGGGGGTACAGAAGTAGCAGTCAGGGGTATAGGTATAGGGGGTACAGAGGTAGAAGTCAGGAGTATAGGTATATGGGGTACAGATGTAGCAGTCAGGGGTATAGGTATAGGGGGTACAGAACTAGCAGTCAGGGATATAGGTATAGGGGGTACAGAAGTAGCAGTCAGGGGAATAGGTATAGGGGGTACAGAAGTAGTAGTCGGGGTATAGGTATAGGGGGTACAGAGGTAGCAGTCAGAGGTATAGGTATAGGGGGTACAGAGGTAGCAGTCAGGGTATAGGTATAGGGGGTACATAGGTAGCAGTCAGGGATATAGGTATAGGGGGTACAGAAGTAGCAGTCAGGGGTAGAGGTATAGGGGGTACAAAAGTAGCAGTCTGGGGTATAGGTATAGGGGGTAGAGAGGTAGCAGTCAGGAGTGTAGGTATATGGGGTACAGAAATATCAGTCAGGGGTATAGGTAGTACAGAAGTAGCAGTCAGGGGTATAAGTATAGGGGGTACAGAGGTAGAAGTCAGGAGTATAGGTATAAGGGGTACAGAGGTAGCAGTCAGGGGTATAGGTATAGGGGGTACAGAAGTAGCAGTTAGGGGTTTAGGTATAGGGGGTACAGAGGTAGCAGTCAGGGGTATAGGGGGTACAGAAGTAGCAGTCAGGGATATAGGGGGTACAGAGGTAGAAGTCAGGAGTATAGGTATATGGAGTACAGAGGTAGCAGTCAGGGGTATAGGTATAGGGGGTACAGAAGTAGCAGTCAGGGGTATAGGTATAGGGGGTACAGAGGTAGCAGTCAGGGGTATAGGTATAGGGGGTACAGAAGTAGCAGTCAGGGGTATAGGTATAGGGGGTACAGAGGTAGAAGTCAGGAGTATAGGTATATGGGGTACAGAGGTAGCAGTCAGGGGTATAGGTATAGGGGGTACAGAAGTAGCAGTCAGGGGAATAGGTATAGGGGGTACAGAAGTAGCAGTCAGGGGTATAGATATAGGGATACAGAAGTAGCAGTCAGGGGTATAGGTATAGGGGTACAGAGGTAGCAGTCAGGAGTGTAGGTATATGGGGTACAGAGATATCAGTCAGGGGTATAGGTATAGGAGTACAGAGGTAGCAGTCAGGGGTATAGGTATAGGGGGTACAGAGGTAGCAGTCAGAGGTATAGGTATAGGGGGTACAGAGGTAGCAGTCAGGGGTATAGGTATAGGGGGTACAGAGGTAGCAGTCAGGGTATAGGTATAGGGGGTACATAGGTAGCAGTCAGGGGTATAGGGGGTACAGAAGTAGCAGTCAGGGGTAGAGGTATAGGGGGTACATAGGTAGCAGTCAGGGGTATGGGTATAGGGGGTACAAAAGTAGCAGTCGGGGGTATAGGGGGTACAGAGGTAGCAGTCAGGGGTATAGGTATAGGAGGTACAGAGGTAGCAATCAGGGGTATAGGTATAGGGGGTACAGAAATAGCAGTCAGGGATGTAGCTATAGGAGGTACAGAAGTAGCAGTCAGGATTGTAAGTATAGTGTGTACAGAGATAGTAGCCCATGCTGTAGTTATAAGGGGTACAAAGGTAGCAGTCTGGGGTGTAGATATAGGGTGTACAGAGGTAGCAGTTGGGGGTGTAGATAAAGGGTGTATTTCCACAATTTAAAATTATTCCATCTCAGGATACAGTATAACTAGGTGATTGGGGGGGTCTGACAGGCGTGAATGGAGGAGAAATAACCCCTGAAATGAAGGGAGTGAACCAGAATGCCACTCCTCCTTTATAGAGAGGTACCGTTCCATTAAGAATGTAGTGTTGGCCATGTATGTGGGCTGTGTTATTACAGTAGTGGGAGAATTTTGAAGAAGATGGCTGGATGAGCTTGGGCATGGCCAAGGGTGTTGTTAGGGGTATGACTGTGTATGTGTGTTTGTGGGCATGGTAAGGGTATGGCTAGGTCTATGGGCTCTAGCCATGGGTCTTTTGGACCAATGGCAGTGATGTTTTTTGCATTGCTGGATTAGTCTGTCTCTGGTAAGGCACGAGGTGCACCACTTTGCTAGCTTATTTTTAAGCAGCTCCAAAGGGAACAAGTCCCAGTAAATATGTTAATAGTGTCTGTACTCCTGTTTTCCATGGTGCCTTAATGTAATAGCATATGGTGCAATACAAACTAAGGCATATGTCATAGACAGATGTAATTTCAAATTGTATATGGAATAAGTTGTGGATTAGCCATCCAGCTTAAGGACTCATGATCAGTGCCCCAAAGTGCCATCAACTCCTCTGTCAACAGAATGCCTCCATGATAGATACCAGCAAATAGGCATTGATAGCATATCCTTAAGCTCCACCCTAGATGGCAAATATGCGGCCATTTCATACTTCCCTATTATGCCTAAAAAACACAGCTGTTCTAGATAAGGAGGTCATCCGAATGCTCTTTGTTAAGCAAAACCAGGTAAGTCATGGCTCTAGTAGTTGGTAAGGTGCCCATGGCAATAATGCCATCTACTATTCATGACTTATGATGAACAATAATGAAGATATTACCTCAGCACTAGAAGTTGCCATTGGATATGATGCTATTATTACTTTATATTGATTTCAGCTCCTCCACAGTCTTCTAACATCACTAGCAAACTGTTTTATTCTCTGCTCCAATGAGAAAGAACAGCTTTATGATGAAGCATATTCCAACGTTTCCTAGACCCGCAAGCAAAATACATTGTACTGACCGTAACTGGAGACTAGAGAGCCAAGGATGGAAATGAGAAAGAAATACAATCGGACAACATAGTCTCAGAAACAGAAATGAAGCAACTTCTGTGAATACAATGACCTTTTCATGCATTCCTCACTCAAAGTGATACCTTTGCCCATGCTACAACCCTCCAGTTTCTCTGCTATTTACTGTAGCGCTCTTCACATTGTGATTGATATACAGTGGTGCTACTATTTTTTCTGATAATTTATTATGTTATTTCTGATTTTATCACATATTGTTTATTACAAGGACATGCTTTAGTAAAATATTATTTTTAGTTCCTGTTTAGAAACTAAAAGCACAACTCAATGAAACAGAATAGTAGTTGATTTTAAGGGATATTCCCATGTTCATTATCAGTTTTTAAATTGTAGAGCATGTAAAGTTATACGCTTTACAATATAAATAATATTTACACTTGTCTCCTTTTCATGTTACATCTCTGCCTCTTGTTTACTGCTCATTGTTCAGGTTACAGACCACTTCTTTACTATGAAAGCAATGGGCAGACTTCTGATGATGTCACACACTGTCTCTGCACATAGCGGGAGAGTGACAGTAACTTTATCTTTATATAAAAATAATCACTGATACTTTAGACACACAAGGACTCTGCTTCTTGTGTGCAAGCTGTCCTGTGTCAGTGAGTCATACAAAATGTTAGTAGCTTGCACACAACCAGTGTGTATGAAGTATCCATAACAGAGCAGGAGCCCTCCCTGCAGAAAGCAGAAAGAGAGAGAGTCTTGGCTTTGTGTATAGCTGGAAAAAGGGAGAAGAGAAAATCCCTTTAATCCCTTTAACCCCTTAAGGACTCAGGGTTTTTCCGTTTTTGCACTTTCGTTTTTTCCTCCTTACCTTTTAAAAATCATAACCCTTTCAATTTTCCACCTAAAAATCCATATTATGGCTTATTTTTTGCGTCGCCAATTCTACTTTGCAGTGACATTAGTCATTTTACCCAAAAATGCACGGCGAAACGGAAAAAAAAATCATTGTGCGACAAAATCGAAAAAAAAACGCAATTTTGTAACTTTTGGGGGCTTTCGTTTCTACGCAGTGCATATTTCGGTAAAAATTACACCTTATCATTATTCTGTAGGTCCATACGGTTAAAATGATACCCTACTTATATAGGTTTGATTTTGTCGCACTTCTGGAAAAAATCATAACTACATGCAGGAAAATTTATACGTTTAAAAATGTCATCTTCTGACCCCTATAACTTTTTTATTTTTCCACGTATGGGGTGGTATGAGGACTCATTTTTTGCGCCGTGATCTGAAGTTTTTATCGGTATGATTTTTGTTTTGATCGGACTTTTTGATCACTTTTTATTCATTTTTTAATGATATAAAAAGTGACCAAAATACGCTTTTTTGGACTTTGGAATTTTTTTGCGCATACGCCATTGACCGTACGGCTTAATTAATGATATATTTTTATAGTTCGGACATTTACGCACGCGGCGATACCACATATGTTTATTTTTTATTTTTTTTACACTGTTTTATTTTTTTTATGGGAAAAGGGGGGTGATTCAAACTTTTATTAGGGAAGGGGTTAAATGACCTTTATTAACACTTTTTTTTTACATTTTTTTTGCAGTGTTATAGGTCCCATAGGGACCTATAACACTGCACACACTGATCTCTAATGCTGATCACTGGCGTGTATTAACACGCCTGTGATCAGCATTATCGGCGCTTGACTGCTCCTGCCTGGATCTCAGGCACGGAGCAGTCATTCGTCGATCGGACACCGGGGAGGCAGGTAAGAGCCCTCCCGGTGTCCGATCAGCTGTTCGGGACGCCGCGATTTCACCGCGGCGGTCCCGAACAGCCCGACTGAGCAGCCGGGTCACTTTCACTTTCACTTTAGAAGCGGCGGTCAGCTTTGACCGCCGCTTCTAAAGGGTTAATACCGCACATCGCCGCGATCGGCGATGTGTGGTATTAGCCGCGGGTCCCGGCCGTTGATTACCGCCGGGACCGACGCGATATGATGCGGGATCGCGGCGCGATCCCGCTTCATATCGCGGGAGCCGGCGCAGGACGTAAATATACGTCCTGCGTCGTTAAGGGGTTAAGGATCAAGCCCATTTTGACTTTAAGGACCAAGCCAATTTTATTTTTGCATTTTTGTTTTTTCCTCCTCGCCTTTTAAAATTCATAACTCTTTTATATGGGCTTGTTTTTTGCGTGACCAATTGTACTTTGTAATGAAACCTCTCATTTTACCAAAAAATGTATGGCGAACCCAAATAATTTTTTTTTTGGGGGGGGGAGGAAATTTTCATGAAAACCACAATTTTGCACACTTTGGAGGGATTTGTTTTCACACTGTACACTTTAGGGTAAAAATAACATGTCAATACAATTAAAATGATACCCAGGGCTAGATACTATTTTTTGTACCGCTTAAAAAAATCTCAAACTTTTTGTACAAAATGAGTAATATAAAATCACCCTAATTTGACCACCTATAACTTTTTCATTTTTCCGTATATGAGGTGGTATGAGGGCTCATTTTTTGTGCCGTCATCTGTACTTTTTAGTGATACCACATTTGCATTTATAAAACTTTTAGATCACTTTTAATAAATAAATTTGAATAAAATGTGACAAAAAAAGCTGCATTTTTGGACTTTTCTTTATTTTTTTACGTTTACGCCGTTCACCGTACAGGATCATTAACATTATATTTTGATAGTTTGGACATTTACGCACGTGGTGATACCAAATATGTTTATTTAAAAAAAATACTCTTATTGGGGGTAAAATGGGAAAAAGGGACAATTTTCGTTTTTATTGGGGGAGGGATTTAAAAAAAAAAATCACTTTTTATTTTTACATTTTTCAACTTTTTTTTACACTTTTTATGTCCCCATAGGGGACTATCAATAGCAATCAGTTGATTGCTAATACTGTTCAATGCTATGCATAGGGCATAGCACTGATCAGTATTATCGGCTATCTTCTGCTCTGGTCTGCTCGATCTCAGACCAGAGCAGAAGATGCCGGGAGACAGCTTGAGGCAGGTGAGGGGACCTCCAGCTGCCATTACAGATGATTGGATCCCCACAGCAGCGCTGTGGGCGATCTGATCTTCTATTTTAACATGCGCATTGCCGCAGATGTATTTATCACGACATCTGATGGGTTAATGGCGGACATCCACGCGATCGCGGATGTCCGTCATTGCCGGCGGGTCCCTGGCTGCTGATAGCAGCAGGGACCTGCAGTGTATAGCGCGAGCACTGCTCGTATGTTCGCTGTCATACACAGGACGTAAATGTACGTCCTGGTGCGCTAAGTACCGCCGCACCAGGACCTAAATTTACGTCTGTGTTCGTTAAGGGGTTAATAATACATTTATATACATATGTCTTGTGGGTAGATACATTAAAAACTTTTACTGTAAAAAAGTTTACACTCAATTTGGAAAACCATTATAAGATTTTAGTCCACTAGAAATACTGAGGCCTAGGGCAAATATTGACTTTGAAATTAGCAATCCCCTATAAAGTGCTTATATTGTAGATTGTCAATATAACCCCTAGATATATATGAAAATTGTGACAACTAAAATTGGTTTCTGATAAGCCATCCAATCTAATTTTATTGCATGTATGTGAAGACACATACATACACATAAGGCCAATTTTATAGAAAGCTAATAAATCTAGAAGAAATCCAAAACCACTTTTTCGAATAATGCTTTATTCTGATTCTTTGGCTTTATTATCTACGGGGATCTTAAATGTACACAGTCATTATAAAAAAAAAAAAACTTGTGAAATGCCATAGAGACATTTCAAATGTTTTCATTGGGCAGGGCCTGAGTGTCTAGACGCCAACCAATCAGTGCAAGCCAGAAAAAGTGCACACTTAGGGTGTTCTCTCCGGGTTCTGGGTCACATGACTGGGACGGTCTCATAATGTAAGTCTATAGGACCATCTTGCTCACATAAACACAAAGTGCCTCCTTACAGACTACTTAAATGACACGGCATTGCCCACCCTGACTGCTGATACCATCTCGGACTTGGAGGCTCCGTTCACCCCTGGGGAACTTCACGCTGCAATTTCTGCCCTGCCTGCTGGTAAGAGCCCGGGGCCAGATGGCTATACTGCCAAGTTCTACAAGGCCCTCAGGGATGATCTGACCTCCACACTCCTGACGAAGTTCAATACCATCTCCACCACCCCCTCAATACCTCAGGCCTTTCTTGCTGCCTACTTAACGGTCATCCCAAAAGATGGAAAGGACCCTTTGCAGTGTTGTAACTATCGCCCCATTTCGCTCCTTAACACTGACACAAAACTCTTTGCAAAATTACTGGCTAATAGACTGGCCCCCCACATGGGCTCCTTTATCCACTCGGATCAAGTGGGCTTCATCCGGGCATCCGAGAGGCAAGAGATAACACTCTACGTGCATTCTCCGCAGTGCATTACGCACGCTTACAAAACTCTCCTCTATTCTTGCTCTCTCTCGACACGGAGAAGGCCTTTGACCGAGTGGATTGGGAGTTCCTGGAATCGACATTGCGACAAATAGGGCTGGGCCCATTGATGCTTGCCAGAATTATGGTGCTGTATTCTTCCCCCCAGGCTAGAATCAGAATAAACGGACAGTTTTCGGCCCCTTTCAGCATTTGCAACGGTACGAGACAGGGGTGCCCGTTGTCGCCTCTCCTTTACGTCCTCTGTATGGAGCATCTACTCAATGCTATACGCTCGAACCCAGATATTAGGGGCCTCTCCTCTCCCCCGTATGGTTGCAAATGCTCAGCGTACGCTGACGATGTCCTTCTGTTCCTCTCTTCTCCACTCACAACTCTTCCCTCTCTGCTTTCCACGATAAGACAATATTCGAATTTTAGCAACTATAAGTTGAACCAATCCAAGAGTGAAGCTCTGAATATCACGCTGCCCCCCCATTTGGTCACTCATATCTCATCCACCTACCCTTTCAAATGGCAGAAATCATCCCTCAAATACCTTGGTGTCCTTGTCCCTAGGGACCTGGCTACTACTTTCCCCCTGAATTTTCCCCCATTACTCCAAGTTCTGAGATCGTACTTATCAAAATGGGACAAAAAAAACTTCTCATGGATAGGCAGGGTGAATATTTTTAAGATGAACATCCTACCCCGCTTACTTTACCTATTCACCTGTATCCCCTGTCACATCCCCCGTTCATTCTTTAAAGACCTCTCTACAATGCAGTCAGAATTTGTGTGGAACAGGAAGCACCCCCGACTGGCGAGGACTGTGTTATATAGGCGCAAGAGAGAGGGTGGCCTTGCTTTGTCAGATTGCCTCTCATACTACGCAGCAGTAATATTAACCAGAATACTTGACTGTTTTCACGGTCAATCCACTAAACAGTGGGTAGATTTTGAACACATGGTCAGTGGTGTGGACATTAGGTCGACTCTGTGGACTAGAAACCCACCTTCTTCCTTGCGCCCATTCGATCTCCTCCCGCCGGTAACGTCCTCGATACTGTGAGCATACCAGACTTACTTAAAACATACACCACACTATTCCCCTGATGGCCCACTTATGCCCCTGTTTGGCAACGAGTCCTTCCCACCAGCACTAGCATCCGCTACCTTCTTGATGCTTAAAAAATCAGACTATACTCCACTAGCCTCCTTGCTTCAGACCACTGGCCTGAAGCCTCTCTCGGAAATTCTAGGTGACAAACTCCCTTCTGCTTTACACAGGTTCCAATATAATCAACTACTACATTTCTATAACGCTAGCAAAACCGTCTTACGCTTTCATAGACAGTTGACCCCATACGAAACCCTCTGCTCGGCCTCCGCTCCTGTCCCACATGCGGTCGGAACTCTCTATGCATTGCTTATTGAGAAACACTCTGATGCCCCCCTGCCGTATCGAGCGGCATGGGAAAGGGAATTGCAGTGTGCTATTCCCTATGAGGACTGGTCTCGAGCCCTACGCTATTGTCATAAATCTAGTGTCTCATGCAAGGCACAGGAAACTAATTATAAAATCCTCACAAGGTGGTACAGGGTTCCGTCTCTCTTGGCACGTATGTATCCTCAGGTTTCCGACACATGTTGGCGGTGCGGACGTTTGAAGGGGACGATGTCTCATATTTGGGTGACATGTCCGACGTTGAATATGTTCTGGACACAAGTGCTGTCCACTATAAATAGGCTGACGTCCCTTTCCATTGACTCCGACCCGCAACCTATCCTACTCTCTATATTTCCTCGCACACTCCCCCAAACATCAGTTGCTCTAGCTCACCACTTACTTATCTCGGCCAGAGCCGTGATTCCTCGCCTTTGGAAATCCCCACTTCCCCCAACTTACTCCTCCTGGCTGAAAGAAGTTACCTATGTTTGCAGGATGGAGGAGCTCCGAGCAGACTCTACTAGGCAAATAGACAAATACTATGCTACCTGGTCTCCATGGCTATCCTACGTTGCCTCCCAGGAGTTCACTAGTGACAATTTAGATCTGCCAGTACACATGCTTAATCGCCTTCACTCATCCCCACATTAACTAACCAACGATTGGGACTCGCTATGTGGACAGGTGGAGTGGTCTCGTTCGATCAGGTAAGACTCTATATAGTCGTATGCTACGACTACTGCAACTTCCCTCTCCTCATCCCCCCACTACCCCCCTCTATCCCAAACTTTCTCTCTCTCTCATTTCACCGCTTCTCTCTCTCCTTCCACCATACAGTATGTTGTCGATCCTTTTGTGCCCTTCCTGTCTTCCCTGGCTCACCGCCTTACTGCTAGAGATTGCACCTGCTTTTTTCTTATTGTTGTCGAATTGTTATATGGCTACAAGCCTAGTTGGTCAATTACCGACCTACCTTTTAGAGTTCTCATATGAAGTAAGGCACTGTATACAGTAATGTCTACTTATTGTTGGTTGACCAGGATGCTTAGCATATTTGTGTCTTGTTGGCTTACTGGCCCCGCCAATGCCGACATTTCATATACTGTTTATTTCTTGTATTATTGGAAAATCTTCAATAAATCTTTTACTTTGAAAAAAAAAAAAAAAACACAAAGTGCCAAGAGAAGCACACGGCTGTATGCTTCACTACCTGCCCGCTCCTTCTAGTCCTCTAGACCTGACTAATCAAAACTTTTGACCTCTAGGACAAGTCTAAAATTTGTTACAGTGACAGGTAACTTAAAGTTTAATAAAAACAAAGCTCTAACCTGATGAATCAATTTATCAGTGCATCCAAATGGCCCACAAATAAATAAAGCTCAAAAAGAATTCCCTCATCTACAATGAACATATGTGGTTGCTGTCATTTGGAGAAAAAAAACAAAAAACTTTTGACATGTCACAGTGACATGTAAAATGTTTTGATTGGTCAGGGTCTTGGTGTTTAGACCCAGAAAGATCACCAGCCTGTGTGCAGCTGAGACTCCATTGACTTATAGAATCCTACTTCTGCAGGAAGATAGGGAGAGCAGAGAGACAGGGAGAGAGAAGTGTTCAGCTGTATGCTTCTACTGGCTCATTCAAATAATTGATCTGCCCAAATTGATCTTTTGACATGTCTGTGATAAGGACACTATAGCCACTAAAATATTGTATAAATGGACTTGTAACATGTAAGCAGTTGAGTCTTTGTAGATTGATGCTGATGGTGTCATGAATAGCCTATCAGAAAGAGAGGAAGAAATCATATCCCCAGGCTTTGGGTAAGTAATATTTAATGAGTGGGAAATCAGTCTATTTTTACAGAGATTCATTGGACAATTTAGTTATTTCTACTCTGACATTCACCTGGTCCTCACTGATCATCCTTTCCTTGTCGCTTTTAAAACCCAATAAATACCTGGCTGAGAGGTGGGTCACCACTGAAACTAGTCATTGACTGAATGGGCAGGGCATTTTCTTTGATTTCCTGTGTGTTTAGATGGGACCAAGAAGCGAAGATCAATGGAGAACAGGTGAGCATTGAAATGGCTGCCGTAAGGGATTGGGATGGTCAGAAAGGCTTATTTTATTTTTTTCTGTCCGTATTCAGTTTAACACCCCCTTTAAAGGAGTACTCCATCCCTAGACATCTTATCCCCTATCCAAAGGATAGGGGATAAGATGTCTGATCACGGGGGTCCCGCCGATGGGGAACCCCGCAACATAGCATGCGGCACCCACCTGTTTTTGCTCCGGAAGCACTGGAGGGTCTGGGTCCCGACCACGGAACGGAAGATCCTAACGTGACGACTCCGCCCCCGTGTGATATCACGCCTTGCCCCCTCAATGCAAGTCTATGGGAGGGGCCGTGGCGGCCGTCACACCCCCTCCCATAGACTTGCATTGAGGGGGCGGGGCGTGACATCATACGGGGGTGGAGTCGTGACATCACGGTCTTCCGTTTCCGTGGTCGGGACCCAGACCCTTCAGCGCTTCCGGAACAGCATGGGCACTGCATGCTATATTGCGGGGGTCCCCAGCGGCGGGACCCTCGCGATCAGACATCTTATTCCCTATCCTTTGGATAGGGGATAAGATGTCTAGGGGTGGAGTACCCCTTTAAAGCCCTGAAGCTCATTTACAAATGCAAAAGCGGCTGCTGTTAAATTGATAGCCTCATTTACAATGGTGGATATCTACAAAATACAAGCATGATCCAATCTAATGCAAGAGGAATAAGGTATGACAGCACGGCTGGCATCCCGCTACATAACAGACAACAAGAGCCATGAAGCCATGACTGCTTATTGGATGAGCGCCCACTATTAGCATTCAATAGTTTAAGCAGATTAGTTGACATGGGGATCGAGTCTATTTCTATCAGACTGAGTTCTATAATTCTATAAATATACTTTTTTTTTGGGGGGGGGAGGGGGGGGTTGGTTAAAGGGCCATTGCAAATTCATTTGTTCCTATTGTCCATTTAGGGCTATGAAGACAAACAACAAATGCACTATAAGACCATGACGGATGAACTGATAGATGTATTGGCTTGAGCATGTTTGTTGCACAAAAGTTCATTACAAGCGACCTACATTATGTATCTTTGGGTTCGGATAGAGGCAGATCGCTGCCAATCTGTTGCAAAATTTTCACACCTCTAAACTGTCTGTACAACTCGTAATTTAACATAAGCTATGACTTACAACCTGGCATGTACAATAACATTATGGTCCAAAATATTCAAAAAAAAAGAAATTTTTATCATTTAGCAATAGCAGCTGCAAGTATTGAAGCAAAACAGTAGTAACAAGATGGAACTGAACCTTCTATATGCCTCAGTGACATAAAGGGGTGGTTAACCCATGACCATTCCCAAGGCAAATATATGGGAGTACCAGGTCAAGGTAGTTCTCAGCGCATTGGTACATACTGAAGGCCAAGGTAAACCGCGTGCAGAGTCATCCAGAGCGAAAGCCTCACTTTGAAGCTGTTTTAACGCTGGGTAACATAGCAGACTTCTCCTCTCTGACTTCCATATGTCTCAAAAGGACAACTCCTTTCAATGTGACAGCAACAATTTTTATTTTCATTTTTGTTTTTCTTTTAGTCATTTAGTTACTTTTTAATAGAATCTTTCACTTTACCATAAAATGTGAATTATAACAATGTGTAATTAAAGGGGTACTCCTGTGGAAAACTTTTTTTTTTATCAACTGGTGCCAGAAAGTTAAACAGATTTGTAAATGACTTCTATTAAAAAAATCTTAATCCTTCCAGTACTTATTAGCTGCTGAACACTACAGAGGAAATTCTTTTCTTTTTGGAACACAGAGCTCTCTGCTGACATCAGGAGCACAGTGCTCTCTGCTGACATCTCTGTCCATTTTAGGAACTGTCCAGAGCAGCATATGTTTGCTGTGGTGATTTTCTCCTACTCTGGACAGCAGGAGCTAATAAGTACTGGAAGTATTAAGATTTTTTTAACAGAAGTAATTTACAAATCTTATACAATAATATCTTTGTTAGTTTAAATGATAAAACCCTAATTCTGCAATTTTTTTTTTTTTTTTTGGGGGGGGGGGGGCATTTTTATGCATTTTAATTTAGGATATTACTGAGATTTTATCTTTATTCTGTGGGTCAGAACAATTACAGAACAATTACTATATCTTAGGGTCTGATTTAATTTGACTTAAATAGGTATTCTGGGCAAAAACATTTTATCCCCTATACAAAGGATAGGGGATAAGATGTCTGATCACGGGGGGGCTCGCTGCTGAGAACCCCCACAATCTCCCTGCAGCACCCGCATTGTATGACGGCTGTCCTCCCTCAGACATGAATGGAGGGGGTGTGGCGTGAGGACACGTCCTCAGTCCCGGAAACCTGGAGGTTTCCGAAACTGGAGATTCAGCACCCACATACAATGCGGGTGCTGCAGGGAGGTCGCGGGGGGTCTCAGCAGAGGGCCCCCCGCAATCAGACATCTTATCCCAAAGGATAGGGGATAATATATTTTTGCCCGGAATACCCCTTTAACCCTCTTGAGACACCGATGAAGTATGTGCATCGAGTTGGAATGGAGGGAGTTCAGGAGTTGAGCCTGCTCCATATATAGTAGGTGGAGGCTACTATAAGCAGCAGACAATTACAGTCAGTGATAAGCAATGGAGCTAGATCTGATCCCTGTCTTTAGCCCCCCCCCCAGATACTGCAGCATCTAGGTGGGTAGAAGCTATTTCAGTCCCTTCAACCCTTCAGAGGATTCCACCCGCAACTTGGTCTCGGGTGCTGGTTATTAGTCTTTAAAGCTAGGGGCCTTCTTAAGGCCTCCATAGCTGCCATTATTGTACTACTGTTACAACCTGTCTATGGCTATAGGAAGGATTTAATTGTAGAATAGCAAAATGATGCACTGCAATGCATTAATATTGGTGTCCAATATCAAAAATTCTGATCACTTTTTTTCCCATTTTCCAAGAAAAGTATCTAAACTACAGTACCAGTTTGTATTGCCATATGCAGTATTGTCTAAACTATTAAATAGAATGCTATGCATCCTGCACGGTGAATACCACTTTAGTACTACTATAGTTACGGAATGGGGGGCTCAAGGTTTGTGAACAGACCAGGACCTAAGGTACACTGACACTGCTTTTTGGAGTAGAAAATATAGAGGAATTTACATTATAGCAAAACTCAATTCATAAATTCATGCCAACAAGCGATGATCAAATCCCATCTGCTAAAAACACATCTCAGATATTGTCACCATTCAAGAAATAAGGCTGATTCTGTGGTATCCCGACTGCCTGAGGGGTGCAATGCCTTGCCTGTATTGTCGGTCACCTTAGGTCAGTCATCTTAACAGCTCTTACTACTACCTCCGGGGAGAACAATCTGTATATGGGAAGTAAGATAAAAGCCCTTTAGCTTCATTCTTATGATCGGCTGGTAACGGAAAGATCTTCTCTCCTCATAAGAAGTAATTTTGAGCAATAAAAAAAATATGTCATAGTGGAATAAAATCCAGCAAATTCCAATTAGATGATGTTTTATTGAATCTTTAAACGGCAATAAGACATCAAGTATGGTGCTGTAGGGTGATAAAAAAAAGGTAGCATAACAATAGTAAGGATAGGGCCAGACAAGTCCTAGTAATATTTCTCTTTTACTCAAGTATGGTGCTGCATTGTAGTATTTAAGACATCTAAAGAAAATTTGCATCTTTTCTTATTTGTGCTTCTACGCCTACATGACAGATCTGTTGCAGGAATTTCTGCTACTGAAAATCATAGATCTAAATGGAGTTACTTCTGCAACATGCACATAAGAAATTAGCAAATCTTTTTAACTTAAATGTTAACTCAGAAGATACATCAGGATCCGCCGTGGATTTCTGCATATAAATGGCAGAGAAGTTAGGAGTAACCCCAGGAAGAGCATACCAGGTAGGTGAATATAAGTGTTTTTTTTTTTGTTTTTTTTTTTGAGCACATGGTGACCAATATTACTAAATGGGGAACAAAACATGGCTAAAATCTCCAACTTGTTGGGGGTGGGTGGGGGTCTGGGGGGGGGGAGGTGTTCCACTGACAAAGTAATGAAAATGGGCAAAATTGGTGACTGGGGGCACAGGGGCAGAAAATTCCGGACTGTGAGATGGCAAAGGGGGCAAAACCACTGACTTGCTGTCAAAGAGGTCAAATCAGTGACTCAGGAGCAAAAGTGGTAAAAAATCACTGATTGTTTAGCTCAATTTACATAGTGGGGAGGGGGGTCAAAGGGACCCATATTACCGTGTGAGGTCTACAGAGCGTCATATTATTGGGGGGGGGGGCTAATTGAGCACTTATATTGTTTTTGTTGTTATTATAGGGAAATGCAAGGAGCCTACGGGCCCTATTAGACAACGCGAGCCTAATTGTAAATAAGCGCCTATCTTGGTGATCGGCACTCATTTTCAGAATTTTCCCCTTATTACACAGGATGATGTTGGTCCATTTAGCCACTAATCTTCGTGTAATAGAAACCTAACATTTTTTTCAACAGATTCCATAGAGACAAGTTGTGGGGGCGAAAGAAATCAATGGAAGTGTCAGTCAAAACAAAAAGAAGAGGAAAGTACATTTCCAAGCAGCTGTAGGGTAAGTCATGTACATCCTATTATAACTGAATGGTTGTATTATTTAGCCATATACCATCACAGATAGAGCCATGATTTAATGAAGACAAACTGGGGGACAATGCACTCCAATGGTGCTGTATTATAGGCCTGCTATATGTCATCAATGTTATGTAGTACAGTATTACTGTCCATTCATTCTTTTAAATAAAAAGACATAACACAGGCTCCCAATATTTGCCCAGGGGCTTCCACAGATTTTGATCTGTCCCTTTAGGAAATGGTGAGCTAACAGTAGGCAGAGCGCAGATTGGGGATGTGGATTTTCTAAGGAATACTGTTTGTTTACACTATGTCATCCCATCTTTATCTTGACTATAAAGCTTCTGTCTCCTGTAATACAACTTTGCATACAGTTGTGAAATCTTAGCTATAGAATCGGGTATAAAGAAGTATTGATTATAATGCCTAAAAAAATTTCTTTGGCATATCGCAGTGAAACATATATTTTTTACATTTTAATACTTTTCTTGGTTTTTAACACTTTCAAGACCCAGCTATTTTTTTTTCTTGCTCACGTTTTTTTTCCTCCTTACCTTCTAAGACCCATATTTTTTTACATTTTTCGACTGTATTAGGGCTTATTTTCTGCGTGGCGAGTTGTACTTTCCACCGATACACTTTTTTTTTTTTTTATCATACAATGTATTACAAAGCCATAAAAAAATATATGTAGGGCAAAATAGCAAAAAACTATGGAATTGCAAAATTTTATATGGCAATAATTTTTAGGGAGTTCATAATACGGTAAATCTGACATATCATCTGTTTCATTTTATGGTTTAAAAAAATTTTAACCTTGAAAAAGAAAAAATTATCCTTGTTCATTACCATGTTCTCACCCCTATAATTTTTTTATTTTTCCATTACGGAGCTGTGTTAGGTTTTTTTTTTTTTTGCGCCATGACCTGTAGTTTTTATCGGTACCACTTTTGTGTAGTTTTGGCTTTTTTTATCACAATTTATAAAAAAGAAAATAATAATTGGGATGTAATCTGCAATTTTGGTGTTTGAATTTTTTTAGCCTTTACGCCATTCACCATGCAGGATCAGAAACATAATTTAATAGTTCGGACAATTACACAGGCAGCAATACAAAAAAAAAGTGTATTTTTTTGGGTATGGACAGTGTTTTATTTAAAAAAATTGGAAATGTGAGGTGATTTGAATTTTCTTTAGGGGAGGGATTTTTTTTTAAATATTAAAATTTTTGTATTTTTTACTTTTTTTATACATATTTTTTGACCCCCCCCCCAAGGAACTTATTTTTCTGTTGGTGCAAAAATGTACTTTACCTCAAGAACTCTGGACAAAAAATTCTATTCCACTAGAAGATTGTTCATTCTTATGGCAGAATCGGCAGGCAAAAGTCTATTCAAGTCACTAAACTTTATTTTTCAGACTAAATGAGTTTGGAGCACATTTGATGAGGAATTGATGAAGAATTTTGGAGCAGATCAAACCCTAAAGTGGCTGAACTTTCTCCACGGCATTTGTTGATCCTGCTCTTCATTTCATCTTAAAATTCTGCGTCAAATTCCACATCATTGCCAAGCCATTTCCACACCAGTTCCATGACAGGCACAAGATGCCAGATTTGCTGAATTTCTTGACTGAAATTATTCCTCGTCAATTCCTCAGTGTGAACATACCCAAAGAAAAAATCATTAAAAGGGTTATCCAGGAATAGAAAAACAGAGCTAATTTCTTTCAAAAAAAAGCTCCATGTCTGTCCCCAGGTTGTGTGTGGAATTACTACTTGGCTCTCTTCACTTCAATGGAACTGAGCTAAAGATCCACACCCAACCTGGAGACAGACGGGGAGCAGTTTTAAAAAGAAATTAGCTCTGTTTTCTATACCTGGATAACCCCATTTAACCCCTTAAGGACCTGGGTTTTTCTGTTTTTGCATTTCCGTTTTTTCCTTTTTACCTTTAAAAAATCATGACTCTTTCAATTTTGCACCTCAAAATCCATATGATGGCTTATTGTTTGCGACACCAATTCTACTTTGGAATGACATCAGTCATTTTACCCAAAAATCTACAGCGAAACAGAAAAAAAAAATCATTGTGAGACAAAATAAAAAAAAAAAAAACGCCATTTTGTAACTTTTGGGGCTTCCCTTTCTACACAGTAAATTTTTCGGTAAAAATTACACCTTCTCTTTATTCCGTAGGACCATACAATTAAAATGATACCCTACTTATGTAGGTTTGATTTTGTCGTACTTCTGGAAAAAATCATAAATACATGCAGGAAAATGTATACGTTTAAAATTGTCATCTTCTGACCCCTATAACTTTTTTATTCTTCTGCATATGGGGTTGTTTGAGGGCTAATTTTTTGCATCATGATCTGAAGTTTTTAGCGTTACTATTTTGCATTTATAGGACTTATTGATCGCTTGTTATTCATTTTTTTCATGATATAAAAAGTGACCAAAAATGCACTATTTTGGACTTTGGAATGTTTTTGCACGTACGCCATTGACCGTGCGGTTAAATTAACTATATATTTTTATAATTCGGACATTTCCGCACGCGGCGATACCACATATTTTTATTTACACAGTTTTTTTTTTAAATGGGAATTCAAACTTTTATTAGGGAAGGTGTTAAATGATCTTTATTCACTTTTTTTCCACTTTTTTTTTTGCAGTGTTATAGATCCCGTAGGGGCTATAACACTGCACACACTGATCTTTTACATTGATCAGTGGTTTCTCATAGGAAACCACTGATCGATAATTCTGCTGCTTGACTGCTCATGCCTGGATCTCAGGCACTGAGCAGTCATTCGGCGATCGGACAGCATGGAGGCAGGTAGGGACCCTCCGGCTTTCATGTAAGCTGTTCGGGATGCCGCGATTTGCCACGGCGATCTCAAACAGCTCCCTAAGCTAAGAGGCATTGTTTTACTTTCACTTTAGACGCAGCATTCAACTTTGAACGCCACGTCTAAAGGGTTAATAGCATGTGCTATTAGCCAAGGGTCCCGGCCCGATATAGAACGGGAGCGGACTCATGACGTACCGGTACGTCATGGGTCCTTAAGGGGTTAAAGGGGTTGTCAGGCACTTTAGAATTGTTTTTTAAATAGATTATTATGTTGTAAAATAAAAATGAAGTCACACGCAACTTACCAATATCCCACTGCTCCTGTTCTATTGCCTCCAGGTTCTCTGCCGGTCTCTATTTCCTCAACCCTCTCTAAACTGGACATGTGACTGCGGCAGTCAACCAATAAACTCAGCAGTAACCTGCAGAAGTCATATGACCCCGTCAATAGGGACGCATCAGCAGGGGATCTGGGATTACTAGGGATGACTGATGGAGGCGGGGCCTATACTGATCACAGGAACGGAGGTAAGTTGTCCCAGTGTGACTAGAGGGGCAGTGTACAGGTTCAGCCATCTTTTTAGTAACTCTCTATGGGACTTTCAAACATTGCAGAGTGTTGAACTCGGCAATGTTCTGAAGTCCCATAGACAGTGAATGGAGCGGTGGTGGAGCATGCGTGCTGTTGCTCCAATCCCTTGAAGGACAATTGACTTCTGTTCTCGTGATCGGTGTAAGTCTCAAACAATATAGTAAAGTCCTGGTTAATATGGTAATGTATGACAAATATACTGTTTATATAACAATGGAAAAGGAAAAATGACTTTGTCAATCTAGTAGTCCCATAACAAATGTCTGGTATTACACAGGAAATCTATATAAAATAGAAATATACTATCAAAATAATTCAAAGAAAACTGGATTTGATGACCAGTGTATTTCATTGCACAAATATCCCTTTTCTATTATTTAAATACATTATTTTCCATAAGCATTGCACTTTCTGCCTGTTCAGCAAGCGAGCATATAAGTCACAGGCTCAAGAGCATGTCTCTACTTGTTCCAGGCTTCCCACTGATGAATATCATATTCAGGGATGTAGAAGAATTTGTTTTATGTTCAGTACCATTAAAGTGTAACATTACGTTCTCTGCAATAAGAATAATGAACTTTGCACTAATTTGTCAGGAGAATCAAACCCCCCCTCCTCAAATTATTTGTAATAGGAAAACTCAATTAATTTCAAGGGAGAAGTATTTGCTGAACACGTATTATAATTTTATATTGTTACCAGAGGTTTTAGACTTTGCTTTAAATACGGACGACCGATTTGTCCAGGACTATGATTTCACTAATAAACTACAATTTCACTTCACTTTAAATAAAATTAACCCCTTTCCAATTGGGTTCTAATTAATATATCACTCTTGACACCCAATACACATGCATACTTAACTTGGCCAAGCGTGTATGTGTTTTCCAATGGGAGGCAAGGAATAAGCTGCTGCCTGTCTACCTTGGTGACTTATCTTCTCTTAATGAATCTGTCAGCAGCATCATGAAGACAATGATACTTACCAGCGGCAGATCTGATATTCTTCTTTTTCTTTCTATGCAAATGAAGGAGCTTGGTGCATGGGGGGGGGGGGGGGGGGAGTTCCTAAGCCCCAAGTCTATTGGCATATGGCTGACATCATCATAGTAAGATCCTTCTCCCCGTGGGGACCCTTCATCTTCATCTAGATGCCTCCTCCGCTGATAAATAGAGCTCTACTCTGCGTCTAGACCGCTCTCTTATTCAGTGAATTCTCTTGTGCAAGCAAAAAGATTTACATTTTTGATCATCTGTGGCAGGTTAGACATGCTGAGGAAAGGGGTCTAGCTTGGAGCTCCATTTTGCAGTGGAGGAAGATAAGCACAAGGGAGGAAGATACAATGAGGTTGCCGGCGGACATCACTGTGCACGTGGGGCTTTGGAACGTCTGCTGAGCACCAAGCTCCTTCATTTGCATAAGAAGAAAAAGAAGAATTTAGGAAGAAAGAAGCCACGGATCTGTGACCGGTAAGAACCATTGTCATCAGCTTTACCTGTAAGCCTATCAGCCTGTACCAATAGGCTAGCGAGGCACATAGATTCCCTTTAAAAACAAAATGTAAAAGAGTCTAACACTGCTAACCCCAATAATACTTGCAAGGACCATATGTAATCATTGGTACAGGCAATAGTCATAAAAATATATTCATTGATATAGATATAGCAATAAAGAATTGATAGTTTAATAGGTTTCGATGAAAGACAAAATGGCTTCCCTTACCTTAACAGAATAGTATGGAGGACGTTATTGAAAATGTCATTTCCATGGATAGATTTGTGGTATGTATATATATATATATATATATATATATATATATATATATGTTTGGATTGGTCATGTTAAATCAAAAGGCCATCATTTACATCAGATGGCTGGGGGTCTTACCAAAATCGGTGGCTGACTGTAAGCTAATATGTATGACCAGTTTATGAATGGATATTGTTGTTATCACCTCTGTCTCATGATTTAGAACTTGCCCGGATCTTAGTGGCCCTTTGAGAAGACCACCCCCATATCAGATCACTTTTTATTGCGATTTTAGACGGTCTACTTAAAGAGGCTTCTCTGTATAAAAGGAAAAGTGAGATACATTTCCATATTAAACCAATCAAGGTTCAGATTACATTGTTTTTTTAAAGAAAATGAACACCTAGAGGCAATATCTCCAGTTGTTACAAATCTCCACATATGCCTAATAAAATAAAAAAGGCCTCTACTTTCCTCTCTCACTCCCTTCATTATCAGGGTGCCCAGTGTCTCCCATACGGCACTTCTCAGAGTTGCAGACAATTGGGGAAATTTATCAAAACCTGTTCAGAGGAAAAGTTGACCAGTTGGCCATAGCAACCAATCAGATCGCTTTTTTAATTTTTCAGAGGCCTTGTTAAAAATGTGATTTGATCTGTTGCTATGGGCAACTGGTCAACTTTCCCTCTGCACAGGTTTTGATATAAAATATCCCCCAATTTGTCACAATGCTGCTCGGACAATTACTGGCCACAGTGACTGGCTGAGCGTCAGTATGATGTATTGTCTGCAGACACCGGATGCCACCATAACAGAGGCTGCAGGGGAGGAAGAAAGGTAAGTAGATGCTTTTTTTTTCTTTTCTTTTATTTGACAGACTGGGTACATTGCTTAAAAACACATTTTTTTGTAGGTAAATTGTTTCCTCACTTCTAGTTTAAAAGAATGAACATTCTGACTCTCAGAATTTCTAGTTTTAATCTTGGATTTTTATCGTAAAGTTGTGTATTTTAAATTGTGTTAGTAATGCACAGACATTAAAAAACACATGTAAATAAAAATGAATTTGTAGAATGTTGAAGCTTTTTGAAACTCAATAAACATGATACATTTTTCCCATTACATCTATGCTTCAAATTAGATTATAGTCATACTAATGACAAACATAGACACTTTGACAAGCCCACTGCAAAACAAACATTTACATTTAGACTAGTTTATTGACTTTGATGAATAATCCCTTAGTGATTCATGGACAAATAAAATGCCTCCTTTTGGCTCCATCACACATATCCCTCTGCTCCGGTTTAATTGCCCTGCACATCTTGTTCACAGTTTATACTCATGAGGTTCCATGTTCATTCATTAAGCACACAAATAATTTCATTGCATATGTTGTCATAGAAAGCTGATGCCAATAACATACTTTCTAGAATATTATAAAGTACAAAAAAAAGATTTCGTGTTGGAAATTCCTGATGCCGCTACGTAAAATTATAGACATGGAATTGTATCCAGCTCAAATGTACAATGGGCAACATTCCTAGGTTACTTTCTGTCCAAAAATAGCTATTTTAGTGTTTAAAGAGTATTTCCATTTAAATATATTTATACTAGGATTCGACAAGATCCAAATACCCTGTTAGAGGGGGGGGGGGGGGGGTAAACCTCTTACAGATTTAGCAGTAGCCGACAAGATTGTATCTTCAGCAGCAAAAACTCCTGTCTATCCCAGGAATTCTGCTTATGTACAATAGTGACTGGTAGCGCCCCACTGCTGTTTGGGTGGTGGTAACATAGTAACATAGTTTGTAAGATTGGGAAAAAAGACAAGAGTCCATCAATTTCAACCTAAATCCCTACTGTTATGATCCAGAGGAAATGCAAAAAAAAAAAAAAAAACCATGAGGTAATATTGTTATACTGTGGCATTCATAACACTTCTGGTCATGAGTAAGGGGTTAACTCATACCTTACACGCAATTCCATATACAGTGCCTTGCAAAAGTATTTATCCCCTTACAATACTCGAAAACATTTTTTTTTAATCAACTGGTGCCAGAAAGTTAAACAGATTTGTAAATTACTTCTATTAAAAAATGTTAACCATTCCAGCACTTATCAGCTGCTGAACAATTCACGGTAATCTCTGCTGACACCTCTGTCCATTTTAGGAACTGTCCAGAGAAGGAGCAAATCCCCATAGAATACCTATCCTGCTCTGGACAGTTCCCGACATGGACAGAGGTCTCAGAAGAGAGCACTGTGGTCAGGCAGAAAGGAAATTCAAAAAGAAAAGAACTTCCTATGGATCATACAGCAGCTAAATAGTACTAGAAGGATTAAGATTTTTTAATAGAAGTAATTTACAAATCGGCTTATTGTCGTCCTATGTACAGATACTCCAGTCTCTGCTATGGAACTCTGCAGCTCCTCAAGGGTTACCTTTGATCTCTGTGATGCCTCTCTGATTAATGCCCTCCTTGCCCGGTTCGTGAGTGTTGGTGGGTGGCCTTCTCTTGGCAGGTTTGCTGTTGTGCCATATTCTTTTCATTTGGTTATGATAGATTTGATGGTGCTCCTGGGGATCATCAAAGATTTGGATATTTTTTGTATAACCTAACCCTGACTTGTACTTCTCAACATCATGTCCCTTACTTGTTTGGAGAGTTCCTTGGTCTTCATGGTAGTTTGGTTACTAATGCCTCTTGCTTAGGTGTTGCAGCCTCTGGGGTGTGTAAATGTAATGACAGATCATGTGACACTGCACACAGGTGGACGTCATTTCACTAATTATGTGACTTATGAAGGTAATTGGTTGCACCAGAGCTTTTTATGGGCTTCATAACAAAGGGGTGAATACATACACACATGCCAATTTTCAGTTTTCTCATTTCACTACACCAACTTTGACTATTGTGTTCTGATCCATCACACAAAATTCAGATTTTCAAAACATTGAACTTAGGGCTGTAATGTACCAAAATACGAAAAAAGTCAAGGGGGTGAATACTTTTGCAAGCCACTGTACTTTCCTTAGGAACATTCTAGATTAGGGAGGAGTTCTCTCAAAGCCCTGCCACTTCTACTGAGGGTAAAGAAGCTGAGTTAGACTAGGGAAGTCTCCCAGGGCTTAGTAAGTCTAGTCCAGACTCTCCCTTGGCAATGGCCTGCCAGTAAGGTCTAGAACTCAGGATTGCTCCTGCAGAGAAAACTTTATCCTGAAATTGGGGGGGGGGGGGGGGGGGGAGAAATTGGACACATGCCCTAAGGGCATTAGACCAGGCCTAGGAACCAACTACATGTTTATTCAGAGAATCTGCACTCTGAAGTAAGCACTGCAGTTCAAGAGTGAGTAAAGCCTTTTCGGGAATCCACTGGGAACCAACCAGTTGTAGAATGCTAGAACTAGTCCATGTCAACCAAAATATATGACTGCCACTGCTACTTAATGTCCCATATACAATTTTCTTCTTTTATAGGATCAGCAAGACATGCAGGATGGTGCACTAATGGCATAAATAGGCGTTATATCAGGTAGTAGAGGAATAAATCTGCACCACTCACCATGTAAAGTGGACTTTATACCAAACAAGTTCATCAGAAAGATACACATGGGAAATAAAGTTAGAGGGGTACTCCAGTGGAAAACTTTTTCTCTTTAAATCAACTGGTGCCAGAAAGTTAAACAGATTTGTAAATTACTTCTATTAAAAAAATATTAATCCTTCCAGTACTTATTAGCTGCTAAATACTACAGAGGAAATACTTTTCTTTTGGAACACAGAGCTCTCTGCTGACATCACAAGCACAGTGCTCTCTGCTAACATCTCTGTTCATTTTAAGAACTGACCAGAGTAGGAGAAAATCCCCATAGCAAACATATGCTGCTCTGGTCAGTTCCTAAAATGGACAGAGATGTCAGCAGAGAGCACTGTGGTCATGATGTCAGCAGAGAGCACTGTGTTCCAAAAAGAAAAGAATTTCCTCTGTAGTATTCAGCAGCCAATAGGTACTGGAAGGATTAAGATTTTTAAATAGAAGTAATTTACAAATATGTTTAACTTTCTGGCACAAGTTCCACCGGAGTACGCCTTTAAGAAAACTAATCAAAAGTCCGGCTTGGCATGCCTTCACTGAATTTTCAGAAAAAAAATTGGTTCGCAGAGGTATTAGAAGATGCTGGCTTTTTCCAAGTGTTTCAGAAATTATCAATTTTTGGGACTTTCAACAGGATTGGTCTCAAAATAGTGAAGAAACAGTAAATAGTGAATACATTGCTTTTATTATTTTGCAGATAGTGGTGGACTAGTGCTAAAAGTAGCTAGCAGAGAGCAGGCCGTGATAGACAAGTACTAGTAGTAGCCAACAGACAGCAGGCAGTGGTGGACTGGTGGTAGTTGTAGTATCTAGCAGAAAGCAGGCAGTGGTGGACTAGGGCTAGTAGTAGCTAGCAGACACTGATGGACTGGTGGTAGCTGTAGAAGCCAGCGGGGAGCTGGCAGTGATAGACAAGTGCTAGTAGTAGCCATCAGACAAAAGGCAGTGGTAGACTGGTGGTATTTATAGTAGTCAGCGGAAAGCAGGCAGTGGTAGACTAGTTCTAGTAGCTAGCAGACAGCGGGTAGTGGTGGACTGGTGGTAGTTGTAGTATCCAGCGGAAAGCAAGTAGTGGTGGACTAGTGCTAGAAGTAGCCAGTGGACAGCAGACACTGGTGGACTGTTGATAGTTGTAGTAGCCAGAAGAGAGGTGGACTAGTGATACTTCTTGTCAGGCCATGTGATGCTGCTCCATGTGCTCAGGTAGAGCTGTAATTCCTAAACTCTAACCCTATCTATGCCTCACTTTATTTTTGCAGAGATGGCACTGTGCCTGGTTTTCTGCATGTGGATAGAAAAGAATTTCCACAAGGCAGGATAAAGTAAAGAGATAAGTACAACGACAGACTGTAGCCCTCCTCTGGATGGATTCTTTCTCAAGCCTGCAGATGCAGTATCGTTGCCGTCTACTGCTCCTGATTTGGTAAGACCAACAGGCCTGTGGATATCATCATCAAACTCGTCCTCATCGTCCCCACCACTCCTCTTTCCACCAATCCTCTCTTATGATGTCTGATCTTGGGCTCCTTGGCCCTCCTCAGCATATCCACCATGATGCCTCACAATCTCACCATCACGCCTACCACCAGTTCACTAGTGCTATGCTCAACCACCACTTCATCCTTCACCACTTCTGAAACCCACTCCAATGGCTGACTGTGACACAACTCCTTGTGGCTAATGCTATCCTCCTGCTTAGCACTAAGGGGGGTGCAAAGACAGAGATAATGGAACAGACCTTCTAAGACAGACATTTCCATCGTGCCATGTAACTGTATACAATATTGTCAGACTTTTCTTCCTCCTACTGAGAAGACTTCAAACAAGTCAACCAGTCCACAAGGACCATACTATCCTCCTAAACCATACAACACCTGGAAGACAGTGAGAACCTTTGCTTGCTGCTGCTGCTATTACTACTAGTAACACAAGGAACCTGGCTGTTGCTGCTACTTGTACTGGTGCTGCCAACACTCTTACAGGCAGAGGTCCTCTACCCTGTCTTTATTCAACAATTCCTTTGCCAGAGGGGGTTATTGTTACATTTTGAATTGATTGGCACTCACTAAGTAGTCAACTGGCAAAGAAACCACCAGTCAACTTTCACTCTATACGCTTTCATTGCATATTTATGTTAAACACAGGTAGAAACACTATATATCTGAATAAACCCAGAAAATACATGTAACGGCCCAAAAAATGTATTCCACGTTCACTATAAACACTTTTAATGAGCGTTTATGCTAAAATGCAGGTTAGCCCAATGCCTTGCTCAGCTTGTGCTGTAATGTGATAGCTTTTATGGGCTTGTTCTGCAGTGATACTGCTGGAATCTGTAGTGCACCATCTGGGCACAGTAATGAAGGGAGGAGACAGGAGGTCCCTGTTTGAGGTCAGCCCATTGCTCAATGTTTTTCTCGGCTTGCTATCTATTAGATTTGTAAAGGCTTTCTGGGATCAGTAGTTCCTCTGTGCTCTCTCTCAGCGTTCTTTTCAAGATGGCGGCTGCAATGCAGTGCATAGGGATTTATCAGCCTCTTTAAACCCACCTTTATGATGTCTCCTGATTGGCCTTTGAGCTGTATGTCCCATAATGCAAGCAATGATTGGATAACATGGGGTCATGTGACTTTGCTGCTATCTGCAAGGTATGCTGGGCTTACCGGACAACTGTTATCACTACATGCCACTTTGGTAATATGGCCAAAAATTGTGGCCACATATTATGCTGTGGTTCACTGCACCTCTTAGTTTTATCCTGATTTTCATTCAGATTTTTAAGAGGTGGAATAAACCAGAAATCAGATATTCTGGTATTTTTTCCTTAATGTTTTTTTTTTTCTTTATATATAACTTTTTCCCCTTCTAATGCATTTCTTTGTGAATGGGAAAGTGTTTTATTTTAACTAGAGATTTTAAAATGTTTTTAAAAATGTTTTTTTCCCCTTCCCACTGTGGACATATTTGGCAATGATGGAAATACAGGCCCTTGCCAGGCCCCTGGCTGCCATGACAACCCATCAGCACCCTAAAATTGTATTGGGGCAAGAATGAAATTTCAGAGAGTGCCCCATTCTTCTATTAAATTCTGCCACTATTGATCAAGGCATCTAAGGAGTTAAACAACCATCACAGCTGCTCAGCCTGCACCGTCCCAATGCCATAACCATCCCATAACTATTCATTAAATTGTTTTATAAGCAACTAGAATCAAATATAATGATCACAAAGTAATGTATGTATTATGTATGCAATGGTCTCTCTTAAGCAGTGACTAACCTGCTTAAATGGCAAACAGAGCCATTCATTTACTTGCGATATGACATAAATGGAGGGTGAAACCTTAAAAATATATAAAATCCTAAAATGCCTCAGCTGCCTCAGCCCTGCTCCTTTACTAGAGTCACTACCACCCATCTAATGTGCTCACACCTAGGAAGATACCAATGAAGCTAACATCACTCGAGGGAGATCCCCCGACTAATCCAACCTCTACTACCTTCAGCTACATCACTGATGACGAATGCCAAGGTGGGGAAGCCAGAATCCTGTTTACTGTCATTACTAATTTGTTTACATACACTTTAGGTATCAGTGATTCTTATCCAAAGGGATAGATATGCTACCTTCTGAATAGGGTTTAATGCAGAAGGAACACAGCTCCATGTGTACTGACAGGCAGTGCTTCGTGGGGCAGTGACAGCACGCTATCCTGTTTACAATGCTGGAAATATGTATACAGTCAGTGGGAGAGAATTAACAAATTATCCATAGACTAATCACTTTTTTCACCCAAGACACATTCCTATTGTAAATCCTTCAAAGATAATACATAGCAGACACTTGAGATCATCTGAGTTCAGCTTCTACACTCTGATCCAATCCGTGCCAAAGTACAGCTGACAACAATTAGAATTATCACAACTACCGAATTAAACTTCACCAAACAAAATTCTTGCTCTCCACAGTAAGTTGGTAGCTGCTAAATATGGTCCGAATTAACAGAAAAAATAATAGGCAGAAGCCAAGAATCAACATATTTAAAATGGTGCCCTAAAGCGAAATGTATGGCCCTATTTACACTAGTATTGTAAATCTTCAGGACTGCCAAGAGAGTCTCCAAGTGAAAGCCTCTTGGAAGAAAACCATGTGTTTATTCATGCTGCTAAACCTGGCTATGCTTACACTAGTTGGTCATCATAGTGGAACATACCCTCATGAGGTAAGACTCCCACCCCCACATCATTACTTCACCACCCACACAGGGGCACCACCCATAGCTGCCACACAACTGTAATAATATTCACCTAAGTCTCAGCATGACGTATCTTTCTTTACACGTCTAATACATCTAATAAAATTTGTCTTCTGTACTTTAAGACTCGCTAAATAGCAGAGCTATATTACTACTATGACGGGTACATCAACGAAAGGGTTGGCATCATTTGTGTTCATTTATTTGCTATTATTATAATTATTATTATTAGTAGTAGTAGTAAAAGTAGTAGTAGTAGTAGTAGTCGTAGTAATAATATGTTAATGTTTCATTGTACTCTGCATTAATCCTGATGCTTTAATCGTGTCTATGCCTGATTCTTATACAACCTACTCAATAAAAGTGGAATGATGTCTATGTTAACTATATGTGTTCAGGTAACAATTCACTTCACTCGTCTGTCACAGTCCGCCAAGGACTAATAGGGATCACATTGTTTATATATGTCTCGCTTAAGGGAAAACACTTCAACGCAATGGAAATAGTGAAACCGTACAAAATCGCTAACTCCTTTCTCATCAAAGGAAGCCATACGATGTCTTTTCTTTGTAAAGTCCAGGATTTCCCTCCTCACACCTCCTGCAGCAGGATTTTCTAAGCATCAACCAGCTCAGAGGTCTGTGTTTGCCAGTGTACACACGACGCCTGTATGTTTATATTGTAAATAGAATAACAGTCCCATCGCTGTAGTCTATGCACATTCTTTTAGTCTCACATGAAGTGCAGAGAACATCAAAGATGAACTTATCGTGTTTGGGTTTTGGCAATCACCAACATTACAGGTCGTCTTATCAGGATCTCCTATTAATGTCCAGCACCCAAAAGTTTTTACATCACTTCTGCTAATGTAAGGACTCACCATAGACAACAATAATCTTAGGATACAGCCAATATCGGCTTCATTGGCATTGAACATTACAAGCATGGCACCAACGATTAAATGGAATCTATGATAATTTACAGAATCATAGGGTCAGATATTTGGCAATGTGTCTCGAGGCTCATTGAGGGAACTTGGCTGACAACGTTAAGCACTTGGGGAAGCGTGAGCAAATTGCTTGCATTGCTTGGCATAATTCTTACGCTTATAGGACACAGGATAAATTTTGTGAGCCGATCAAAAAAAAAATTAAAAAATGAGATCATCGCGTCTATGGCCAAGCTTTAGAGTCTACACAGTTTTAATGGCACGGGTGCATTAAATCTCTATCCACCTGCATTTCCTGACAGCGGTGTAGTCACTGCAGAGCTCCAAAGTACATTACCACACAGGATGGGGAGATTGCGACCAAAACAGACCCACTGCAAACGTTCAGCATTCCAGACATTCCCCCAAATTACAGCAAAAAATCTTATCAAATTTCCACCGTTAGAAAGTTGCCCCCCTGTGATGTTTTGTCCTCTATCCCTACCCTAAAGCTTACTGCTATCTTAGCATGCATTACATTTATTGGGCTTTCACAAGACGCTTTCCGCACCTGTCTTTATAGCTTAGTTTGAACTTCTCGGTCCACATCTTGTGATCTCCCTATAAATTGTCGTAAAAGACTACGACTATAACAACTTTTGGCCACGAAATAGATGGACACTGACGACTGTCCTACGATAGGGGCTTAATCCCGATACATAGGCATGACGTCTGTCACTCTCACAAAGACGAAGATGCAGGTGCTGAGATTACAGGCGAATATCGGATAGCTGAGTCCATTCTGCATTACCACTATATTTACTATACACGCTGTGCTTGAAGTGTGAGGTCATGCTGCAAAATGTCCTGGCAGAAAGAATCTGGAGAACTTGAGGTTGCAGTGAGAGCTACGACTTTTTGCGCAGCACCTGCGTCAAAAGTTTGTTTACGTGGGGCTGGGGATGTCATTGTTTAAGATCATTTTTAACGTTTATGGGTAAAGCAGTGTTTCCCGACAAGGGTGCCTTCAGGTGTTGCAAAACTACAACTCCCAGCATGCCCAGACATGCTGGGAGTTGTAGTGTAGCAACATCTGGAGGCACCCTTTTTGGAAAGCACTGGTTTACATATGGGTAAACCAATGTTTTCCAACCAGGGTGCCTCCGGGTGTTGCAAACCTACACCTCCCAGCATGCCCAGAGTTGTAATTTTGCAACATCTGGAGGCACCCTGGCTGGAAAGCACTTGTTTTATATATGGGTAAACCAGTGTTTCCCGATCAGGGTGCTTCCAGGTGTTGCAAAACTACACCTCCCAGCATGCCCGGAGTTGTAGTTTTGCAACATCTGGAGGCACCCTGGTGGGAAAGCACTGGTTTATATATGGGTAAACCAGTGTCACCCAATCATCGTCCCTCCAGGGGTTGCAAAACGACAACTCCCAGCATGCCCGGACAGCCAACGGCTGTCCGGGCATGCTGGGAGTTGTAGTTTTGCAACATCCGGAGGCACCCTGGTTGGGAAACCCTGGGGTAAGCATACCTAAATTATTATTTCGGAATTATGACTGTGATCAGACACATTACTGGATGAAATTGTTTGCCTGGTCACTTTATGGGACATTTAGAAAGTGTCCTGTGTGCAGATTATAAAAGTGTTACAATGAAATCAGGCTGACTGTAAATATTTACAATAGGAATAGTAAATAAATAGTAAACGTAGTAAGAATAAACAATCTGGGTGGCAGCAGCTCCCCCTGGCACACACACACACTCCTGATGTATAAGAATAATATTGGGCACTCACCTGCGATAACTGCTGGGGACCTCTGCCCTCCCTCGGCTCTCAGCCAAACTTGTAAGGTGAAGGAGTCCCCTGGCAACTCATTAGCCGCCTTCAGGCGCAGCTGGTCCCTATGCCCAGTGAAATACACAGCTCTCCCGGGGGGCATGGACTCCGCAGCACCTTCGTGCCCCTCTGGCTGCTGATGGTGGTGATGGTGGTGACGGTGATGATGATGTAGTCTCAGGTGCTCTAAGCTGGTGAGGGACCGGCGGCCTCGGGCAAGGCTGGTAGCGCAGGAACCCTCCAGAGCGCTGCGCACACCGCGGCTCTTCCGCGCTGTCCTCCGTGCCCGCTGCGCCCGCTCCTCCAGCCCACACTGCGCGGCACTTGCCAAGGCTGCATATAGGAGCCCGAGAGGCAAGAGTAAAGTCCAGAGCAGCATCTCCAACTCTTCTCCCCCCCCTGCACCCCTCTCTTCTCTCCCGATCTGCCAGCTTTGGGTGCTATCCTCCTGGCTGGGCACTTGTCCTGGTGCAGGATCAGGGGAATCACCAGACAAGGTGTCCTGATCTCCTCATCCAGCAGATTCCACTATTTCCCTCTCCTCAGTTTTATTATCTTTAGACATAGATTTAAGGAGAACCCCCACCCCCCAATATCCCACAATGAGATGCTGAGTCCTCCTCCCCCCCCCTCCTAAGGATGCTTCAGCTGAACATTTTGTGCCTTCTTTATAAGCTTTAAGCCCACACTGTCCCCTCAGCCCCCTCCTCTCTCCTCCTTACAAAATGAAAGAGAAGCCCCCTCCTAGGATGAGTAAACAAGAATATGCTAATCTACTCAAGGGTGCTCCACCTTCCCATTCCCCACTGAATGATTCCTATTAAACTGCAGGGATCATGTCTGATCAATGAGGATCCAGTGCAGGCTGAGGAGGAGGACTTTCTCTCTTCTTGCCTCTTCTTCTTCCTCTGTTTCTCACACATCCCATCCATTCAGGTAGCAGAGCTGTGAGCAGGCAGTGTCCCCTCTTTTCCTGCTGCCTCCCCACTTTCCATGCTCATCCCTGTCCACAGCACACATTCCTGGTTCTTCTGCTCCCCCCCTCCTCCTTCTCCTGGCTGGGAGGAAAAAGCTACTACTACTGCTGGAGATGTGTGCTCACTCTTCATGCCCTCTCACTGAGTCCTGAAACTTGATTCTTTTCTGCAAATAACATTCTTTATCCTTCCTTCCCCCTTACTTTTTAGGTCCTTTAAACTTACATGACCCCCCCCCCCCCCAGCACCCTCCCTCCCTGAGTTTACCCCTCTTCTTCCAGTTCACTTGTAGTAGGCAGAGTTTGCATCAAAGGGTCCCCTTAGGATGAAGAAAGTGTGGTTACCTTCAGTCCAAAACAAGCTGCAGATCAGGGCTCAGGCTGCTTATACAGACTTGGTGGAGCTAAATATTTTATTTCATGTTGTGGTAGAATAAGCAAAAAAAAGTCATTGTGATGAATGGGAAAAAAAAATATTCGTCCCCCTTAAAGTGTTGAGTCTTTGTGAGAAGTGTTCTCCTTGTGTCGTCTATGTTTGCCGCACAGGTAGTAATCTCCCCTACTTGCCGTTTTGTAGGTCTGTATTTATTTTTTTTTTCCTAGAGTGGGACGTTTTTTTTTTCTTCCTTTTAACTCATGCATGTATGCTATTCTCACTGATAAAGCGATCTCTGCAGCTCCTCCTAATGGCCAAACATGGCATTGACTGCCAGGATTCAGAGCCTTATCAAGTGCAATCAGAGACCTTGACATGATGTTATAAATAAGAGCAGGTAAACTTTAGTTTGGGTTGAAATGTATTAAAGTGGGCGGAAATGAAAGATACTTAAATTTAAGCAATTACAATATGTTCTAGTAAAACTATTAGGCTGCATTCTCATCACATTTAGGGCAAACCAGATGCTGCCGTATCCCTGCTGGATCTGTGCCGTAACCCATTTACTTCAATGAGTCGGACAGAGTCAACTAGTGACTCTGTTCGGGTAATTTTTGGACCATATCCATTTTTGTTGCCGGACTGAAACCACAGCAGACCACGGTTTTAAGTCCAGCAACAAATAGGGATATTGTCCAGAAAAGATGCTACCAGATCCAATAGCTTACTCCGTCTGGTTCATTAAAATTATTGGGGTATGGCACAGGAGGAAATATGACGGTTTTTAAATTGTCCTGCCAGATCCAGCTGCTGTATGCCCCAAACGTAATGTGAATTCAGCTTTATACAGCTGGTTAAGGCTTTGCTTATATCCATGTCACAGGCTCCATCATCATTTTTTAATCTGTAAAAATAACCCTACATGTAGCGCTATTGTATCGGACAAAATGACAGTGTTTTTCAGTGGAGCCCACATATCCCTTTATAAGTCAATGGGGTCCATTGGACACCGTTGGTGTCTGTCAGTGACTTTGTGGGGTGTCAGTCTGGCTGCACGCAGAAGTGAAGATTTTTAAGTGTTACTGTCATTTAAAAAACAAAAAAACTTTTGACATGTCATAGAGACATCTCTAAAGTTTTGATAGTTGGGGGTCTCAGAACCTGGACCCCCACTAATCAAAACTTTTGTTGAGCACTTCTCTCTTGCTGCAGGATACAGGCTCCATAGACTTTCTTTAGAATCTTGGGGAGAGTTATCAAAACCTGGGCAGAGGAAAAGTGGAGCAGGGTCCCATAGCAAAAAATCAGATCCCTTCTTTTATTTTTCAGAGGCCTTTTTGAAAATGAAAGAAACAATCTGATTGGTTGCTATGGGCAACAGGTCCACTTTTCCCATGCACAGGTTTTGATAAATCTCCCCCTCTGTCGTTTGCAGTGAGAATAGATATGGGGAGAGAAGCGCTTAGCTGAGTGCTTCTCCCTGCTCATGCCTCTATGACATGTCAAAATGTTTTTTTTTTGCAAATGATAGTAACAGTTTAGCTTTCACACACAAAAAACTGTATTGGTACTCCTAAGGCTAGGTTCAGACTACGGAATTTCCGCCGGAATTTTTGCTTTGAAATTTCCGGCAGAAATTCCGCTTACTATAATGCATAGTGTAGTGAATGGTTTTCCGTTCACAAATTCACACTTCGGAAATTGTGAAGCGGAAAATCCCGATGAAAAATCCACTAGAAAATTTCCGCCTGAAGAAAGGGGTTGCTCTTTCTTCAGGCGGAAATCCTAGCGGAACACATAGCAGTCTATAGGAGACTGCAGTGTCCGCGTGGTCCTAGTGCCGACTAATTCAGTCGGCGCAGGTGGAACTTGGAATCTCCGGGCGGAAATTTTCTGCCCGGAGATTCCGTAATCTGAACCTAGCCTAAGGGTTTATTCACATGGCAGAATTTCTGCTTGCGAAATTCTGCCTCAAGTTAAAGCCCATAGACTTCTATGGGATTCAGGACTCCCATTCACACTTCTGAATTTCCGCTTGCGGAATTCTGCTAGCGGAATTCCCCAAGCGGAAATTCAAAAATGTGAATGGTAGTGTGGAATCCCATAGAAGTCTATGGGCTTTACTTTGAGGCGGAATTCCACCATGTGAATAGACCCTCAGGGTTGTTTTACACAGTTTAATAGTATACTGTATCTGTAAGGCCAGGATCACACTACCAAATTTCTGACCGAAATTCCGCCCGTGAATTTTGGTCATAAATTCCGCTGCCCAAGGTAAAATGGAAGTGAATGGGTTTTCCGTTAACCCATTCACACTGTGGATTTTTTTGTGAGCGGGAATTCCGTCAAAAAAAATTCTAATCTAAAAATTCCGCCTGAACTTTCTCAATGTTCTGGCAGAATCCGCACCACAGACATTGCCGTCTAACGGGGAGGCATTGTCCGCATGGTCCTAGTGCCAACTGATTTAGTTGGTGTTGGCCACACTAGGAATCTCCAGCCAGATGCGGATTCTGTTGTATGAATCTCCATTACATCACAAGAGTAAGGAATAACATTTTCTTTCCTAAAATCTGATGTACATGAATGACAAAATGTCAAAAAGAAAATTCACTTCTAAGCTCGCTCCATACTTGACAGTGCCAGCTTTGCATTACACTATGACCTTAAAAGGGGTATTCTGGGAGCTTTTATTTTTTTATTTGTGTTTGCTACTGGGGCTGTAGAGATAGCGTAGTTCATAATATAGTGTTTCATGGTGGTCTTACAATTCTTTTGTTATTTAAGGCTCAATGTTTATTTTTAACAGCATACAACATTACTCGTCTCAGTTTTTCACAGGTTGCAGTGTGGCCCGAGACATTACATTAGTAATAAGGTGTACAGAGGGAGCCTGTCTTTGCTTCAAAGGGTGGAGCGACCGCTGGGTGGGAGGGAGATTCTGCAGTGAATTGTAGGTTTGCAACAGCTGGATGCACCCTGGTTAGACTATACAGGTGTGTTTGAATGGGTGGGATGGCTAATGTGTAGTAGGGAGGTAAGTGACCTCACACTTACAAACAAGGAATCATAGGACATGTAGTGGGAGGGAAGGAACTCCAACAGGAAAGTTCACAAATAGATAGGATCAACATTATAATTGACTCAGAACATAGTTGTTTAGCAACAAGACAAGCGCAGATCCTTCCTAAGCATGTCCGTTACTGTCTGGCAAGTAAGTATTAAAATCACCTTATGGTGGATAACCCCTTTAATGGCCAAAATAGGGGCTAACTCTAATCCTGTCTGCTAACCCATTACATGCCTTACCAAAAATCAACCAGTCTATTTAAATGGATAAATAGATAGATGAGTGGGATCCCTCTGTTACCTGATCATGGGTTGCTGAGTGGCTGAGCTAGTTCCAAACAGGGTGCCTCCAGCTGTTGCAAAACAACAAATCCCAGCATGCTTTGGCTTATAGCACAAGGGGGTATCCACATGTACAGTATCCTGCATATGTTTGAAGCTGCAAATTTGATGCTGTGTTCAGTTATTTTTTTTGAACTGATATCTGCAACTTCAAATCTTCTGCAACAGACATGTGCAGGATACTATTTGTGTGAATACGTCCTACTATAGTAGTATTACAAAGTATCAGACAAACATGTATATATTTGTATATATCAACAGGATCTGGGACTCCTTGCATCTGTACTGAACAGGGGTACGTGGCTTTTAACTGTGTCTGTGCCTTATCAGGCATCATCAGCTGAAGCCTGCCTGGGCTTACTTCTGCCCTTCTTATATGGCCATGTGCACTACAATCTGAATAACTTACTTTTTGCTATATAAGACCTCAATCAGCCAAGGGAAGGCAAACCCGATCCTTCTGTTACTGCAGAGCTGCGCTGCACTGACATTTTGGCCAACGCGCATCAGCTCTCCTCAGGGGGCGGAGCCTGATGATGTGACTGGCCATGTCAAGAGCATGTCCTGCTGTGCTGATTGACAGGCAAGGAGCAGCGCTGTGCTCGTCATGTGTCCCGGCTGCAGTCTGAGATTTCGGACTCATGCCAGGCCAGCATGAGTCAGAAATTTATAAGAGACTAGCGGCCGGTTCATGTAAGGAGACCCCTAGTGATGGGTTTTACAAAATGAAATTAATCTAAATAAACATTTTTTTTATATAACATTCATTTAGGAACTTTTTTTTCATGACAGGTACTCTTTAAAGCGTTACTGCTGTTAAAAATAACTTTTGACATGTCGATCAGACATGCCAAACGTTTTTGATTGTACCAGGTCTCACTCCTGAAAGCCAAGTAGCAGGGCCGAGAGATCCATATATTCTTCAGCATAGATTTAATGACAGTAACACTTTATGATTTACAATTGATCACAAAGGTGATCACTAGTACCCTAAATTTACCATCCACTGAATTAGTTTATAAGCTCTTATAAAACAAAACTTTTATTACATTATGCCTATTATTTAAAATTGCCAACAGTAGGTCTCTTTATATAATATCAAGTAAATATGTAAAGCATGTAGCTACATGATAATAGTGCATCACCATAATTTATTGTTGTGCCTGCAGCTCTGTAACTATCACTTGTAGGCTGCATCAGGTCGGTGGCCTATAAATAATCTGGAGCAGCTATTGATGTCTGCCGGGACAGGTGGATGGCACAGTGGAATGAGTGGGATCCGAGAGGTGAGTAATTCTGATTGGTGCAAAAAATGTAATGGTTAATGTCAGATGGGGTGGGGGTGCGAGAAAGGGGCATTATTTCTACTTGGAGACAATAGAATGGATATTATTTCTACAGAATGGGTAGTATTATATTATGGTGGCACAGAAAGGGGATTTATTACTTGGATGGAGAATCATTACAATGTGGATGTAGGGGTACAGAAGAGGTATTATTATATCATTGGAGTACAGGAGGGGCATTATTTGGGTCATATGAGATGCAGAGTTTATATAGTGGTAAGGAGATTGCTGGAAAAGTAAAGAGCCTAAGATGTTTTTTTATAGATTCAAAGATGAGTCATGGCTGGAAGAAGTCTTCATGACGGTCTGGGTGGGATGAAGAAGGAGAGAGAAGGTGAAAACGCTTTGGTAAACTGCATTTTAATTCTTATATGGGGGTAATGAATGTTTTGTATTCAGATACAGTATGGTAGTATTATTTAGTCATTAGGCAGTGGTAACGTGATCAGGATGTTACAGTATTATTGGTAAAATTAACCTTACTATACTGAGTGCTATGCAGCGACGGTATGGTAATAATATTTAGTCACTTCAATCATCTGGTGAGAATATGTGGTCATAGTGTGGCAGTATTATTAGGTCTGGGTAAGGGCAGGTTCACATGGCAGAATGTCCATGCAAAATTCCATGGACCTTCTGCTGTAGCAGTCCCATTGATTCCAATAGGATTCTTTTGCATTGTTTACAAGGTGGAATTTCCTGATGTTTCTGCTGTGGAAATCCCAATTTCCGAGTCTGCATAAAGAATAGACTTGTCTGTTCTTTTTGCGGATTTAGCTTAGAAATGAATTGCTTTCTAGAAGATGCTGTCGAGGCGTGCATTTTCTAGCTGTCTTAGTGCCTGATGGATGGGGCAAATGTGCGAATAGACCCCAAAAAAATTTTAAGCTGTATTTTTTTTTAAAGATGTTTCACCTCATTAAAAAAAAAATTAAACAAATTACAGGAATTGGGATTTCACAATTTAGTGTACCCTGAAATCTTGTATATTTTCTCTGGATGACCTGAAGACTATAGATGTCTTACCTGGTAATTTACAGTCATGAATACATTTATGCAGCATAGAGATATTATTGCAAGATTTCCATAAAAATGTATGATAAAAAAAAACAAAAAACAAACAAACAACTAATCACTGCCTCCCCCTCACAACTTATCAGACATGTATGGCATACAATTTACATACAGTATACATCAGGGCCAGCCTTACAGAGGAGGAAACTAGGCACCATACATTTGCCTGGTGTCTGTCTGTAATAGAGCAAGATGGCTCTATTGAATCCTTACTCGATATATGAAAAAAATAGAAACACAAAAAATAGCGCAACAATGTGCCGTAAATGTGGTTTGTAGATAGAATGAGCGTAATGTAAAAAAACTTGCTCAACTTCAGGTGTTGTGCACTGGGCATAACACCATATAGCGCTTGTATCCCAGTGAATCGGGAATCGCTGGATTGAGGAGGTGCGGCTTACACTGTGGCATCCTGTGGATCCTGGACGTCTGGTAGATGCGATTTGTAAAGGTCTCCGAGACACTAGTTTTCAGGAAAAAATTCAGTGTAACAAAGCGCTCTCTCCTCTGGGTCCGCTCACTCGTTGGAGGTTCCGATCGTGGTCATATGAAGAAATAGCCAGGCTCGATAGAGTTAGTTGATAACTGTGGATTTTATTAGGGGAAATCAAGGATAACGTGTTTCGAGGGGTGGGACCCCCTCTTCGTCAGATCATTGGATCTGACGAAGAGGGGGTCCCACCCCTCAAAACGCGTTATCCTTGATTTCCCCTAATAAAATCCACAGTTATCAACTAACTCTATCGAGCCTGGCTATTTCTTCATATGACCACGATCGGAACCTCCAACTAGTGAGCGGACCCAGAGGAGAGAGCGCTTCGTTACACCAAATCTTTTCCTGAGAACTAGTGTCTCGGAGACTTTTACAAATCGCATTTATTGAATCCTTGTCCCATCCCATGGACTACAACTGGCATGGAGCAGTGCAGAACTTTTGTGTTTTGGTGTAGGCGCATGCAATTACATTACTTATCATGTGCGCCTCTACCAGGACACAGGAAGAAGGGGAAGACCCTGATGACCGGGATGGGAGTAGAGAGAAAGCAAAGTTCATTTTTTAAATATGTTGAGAAGCTAGACATGCATACTTCTTAAGGGTATTCCTATTTACTGGGGGGAATTATCTAACATAGTACAAACCTCCTTACTAAGGGGACCTACCTAATTCTATGGGACTAACCTAATAGGGAAACCTACTTATTATCTGGGATTATATAACTACACACTTGTGTGTGTGTGGGGGGGGGGGGGGGGGACAAACCTAATGGGGGAAACTATCCCTAAACACTTTGCAGGATCACCGGACCTTATCTATCCCCTAAATCCGAACGGATCTGCAATAATTACCCTAAATTCAGAGACTTTAATTTCATTCAAGGTCCGCAACAATTGTCAGTCATTGAGATATATAGAGACTGTTTGCCTGAGTATGTTATTGTTCAATGGATGTACCGCAAGTAAAGTTCTTCAAGTTAAAGTTCAACTACTTTGTGGATCTTCATTCATTTTATTACATGCACCTATCGTTACTGGGAAGGGCGGCGATAGGCCGGAGAATTACCTCAGCATACTAGCCCTCAGCCTGGCATCACGAACTATAGGTTTAACATTAACTCCTCATTTACCTAAACAATACCCCACTACCAACACCCCCCAAGGGCTACCACAGATATAACCTACCCAATGAGAGGATTTACTTGCCTAACAGGCGGGCTTACCTACTTAATAAGGAGGGACCTAGCCCGTACCTAACTCACCTGCCAACCAACTGTTAATTTTGTGGGGCACAAAAGACAGGCATTTTTACTGTGCAGGGCATCAAAGAGGATATTAATATCGATTGGGGCACAATGGCTTAGAAATTTGTGGGGAAGATGCCGGAAAAAATTTGGATCCTAAGAGTTTTCTGCAACAAATTCAGCAAATTGTGAAATTATTCTTTATGGCAGTCTGGACTGGATGAAGAAGAATCATAGAGATATCACCTGTGAGTTACTGGATGTAAGAGCACTGTCCTCACTTATAGCCAGAGCCTGTGTAGAGCTGGTAACTGCCACTACATGGACACTGTATGGGGGAGACATTAGGTTCAGTATAGTGGGTTTTCAGAAACAGTATGGTGGCATTATTCAGTCATTATTTAGTGATCCTGATGTGACAGTATTCTTTGGGCCTTATTTAGAGTAATATTACTCTTTATACAGTTATATATTGCAAGACATTAGTATGATGTCTCATTAATTGGAGACACACTTTGTATTTTCCTGAGAGCCATAGTTAGTCTAACACTGGCTCTGTGTACAATAAATGGTTTTGGTTTGGAAATCCTATCTAAGATTTTTTGGAAGAAATAACAACATCAATTAAAAATAGAATAAATATCCCAATGGTGTTTGTCAGCACTACACAGTTTTAGTAAGGTACTTACTATCCTTGCTCCAATGGTGTTTACGGCTTTTCAGATTCTGCCGCATCAATGGCTTGATTGCTACGGCTGCCAACCTTGCTGCTAGTGAGACTGGTTAGCCTATCAGGGACCTGGGACACCAGACCAATCACGATTGGGTCTGACATTGCATTCTTCCCAAAGCCTGGGTGGCTTAATCAAACGTCTGCTGGCCCCAGGTACCTGTCATTGATTTCTTTACAGCCGCACTTGCGTTATCATTTAGTTTAAGTTCACTGATACTTGATTCTTTCCTTACACCTGACCCTTGACTTGGCTACTGACTATGCATAGATATTTTGATTCTGTCCTAGATCTTTTGGCACATGACCCCTGATTTGGCCACTGACTATCCATTGGTATTCTGTCTCTGTCCCTGATGTGCCTCTCTGTTTCTGGCCTGGTAGGCAGACATTGCTTTTCTCTCATTGATTCTCCTAGAAGATCCTGGTGTAGGGTTACCCCATTGGCCTTCACCCATACTCCACCCCAGGGACCTGCATATGCAACTGGACCCCTAAAAGCCAAGACTATATGGCTGTTGTCCAGCAGGCTCCAGTAAAGAAACCAGAGGAGCAGCTTAGACCCTGCTACCCAGGACCCCTCTTTAACTTGTCTATTGAGTCAGACATCACAACATCATGTGACAGAGAGTTCCATAGGCTCACTGCTCTTACAGTCTCTGTGAAGATGGTGAAACCTTCTTTCCTTTAGACGTAGAGCATGCCCCCTTGTCATGGTTACTGGCCAGGTATAAGAAGATCACTTTACTATCCATTCATATATTTGTACATTGTGATCGCCCCCTTAGATATCTTTTCTCCAAACTAAATGACCCCAAGCTTGATAACCTGTATTGGTCCTGTACTCTTGTCATACCATTCATTACCTTGGTCACCTTCGTCTGAACCCTCTCCAATTCTGCCATGTCCTTATTATATACAGGGGCCCAAAATTGGACACAAGACTTCATATGTGGTCTGACTAATGATTTATACAATGGAAAAACGATGTCTTTGTCACATGCCTCTATCCCTCTCTTGATACATCCCATGACTTTATTAGGCCTGGCAGCAGCTACCTGGCACTAACCACTAAAGTTGAACTTACTGTCCCCCAGTACCCCCTATTTCAGTAGAATTTTTTTCCTAATGTTTTATTATTTAGCATATACTTGTACATAGTATATGTACAAGTATGTACAAGTATATGTACATTTTGTTTTTTACGGCAGTGATTCACCTTACATTTATCCACATTAAACTTCATTTGCCATGTCTGTGCCCAAGCCTCCAGCTTCCCCAGTTCCCTCTGTAATATTATGTTATCCTCCTTTTTGGTGATCACCTCATCCAGTTTAGTGTCATCTGCAAATATAGAATTCTCCTCTGTAATCCCTTTACAGAGTCATTAACCCCTTAAGGACACAGCCCATTTTGGCCTTGAGGACACAGAAAATTTTCATTTTTGCTTTTTCCTCCTCGTATTCTAAGACGTAACTCTTTTCTTTTTCCATCTTCAGACCCATGTGAGGGTTTGCTTTTTGCACAACCAGTTGCACTTTGTAATGACACCTCTCATTTTACCATAAATTGTACAGTGAAGCAATAAAATATTATTTGTAATAAGAAATTAAAAAGAAAAACAAAATTTTGCAGCTAATCTGGGGATTTTGTTTGTACACAGGGATTTTTATGGTAAACTAACATTTTATCTTTATTCTGTGGGTCAATACGATTAAAATTATACCTTTATTCTGTGGGTCAATACGATTAAAATTATACTTTACACACTTTTGTGTTACTGCACTACTTTAAAAAAATAATAAACTTTTTCAACATATGAAGAATGTTTAAATTTGATGTATTCTGACCCTCTATAACTTTGTTATTTTTTCATATACAGGGCTATATGACGGCTAATTATGTGCACTGTGATCTATAGATTTTATTTGCATTATTTTTTTATATGTACATTTTTTATTCCTTTTTTCTGAGATGTGAGGTGATGGAAAATCAGAAATCAGTAATGTTGGACTTTGAGCCATACAGGATAATTAACATTATATTTTAATAGATCAGACATTTATGCCCACAGTAATACCAAATATGTTTCATATATATATATAGTCCAGAGAGAAACAATTCAGCACTACTTATCATAGAAGTGGTTGGTGCCGGTGCTCAGACTCGATCACAGTCCTCTAAATGTAAATAACACAATTGTGCATCACTCCTCCATAAGGTGGAAAAAAGGGGTTTATTGGCTCACAGCAAAGCAATGTTTCTATACAATATTGAACCAATTGAGTCCTGCAATAGACTCCAGACAATGTATAAATGTCCACCTATTTTCATTTTATTTATTTTTATTTATTATTTTTTCTATTATTTTTTCTTTCTTTTTATTTTATTTTTTACACTGATCAAAAAAATAAAGGGAACACTTAAACAACACAATGTAGCTCCAAGTCAATGACACTTCTGTGAAATCACACTGTCCACTCAGGAAGCAACACTGATTGACAATCAGTTTCACATGCTGTTGTACAAATTGAACAGAAAACAGGTGGAAATTATAGGCAATAAGCAAGAAACCCCCAATAAAGGAGTGGTTCTGCAGGTGATGACCATAGACCACTTCTCAGTCCCTATGCTTCCTGGCTGATGTTTTGGTCACTTTTGAATGCTGGTGGTGCTTTCACTCTAGTGGTAGCATGAGACGAGTCTACAACCCACACAGGTGGCTCAAGTAGTGCAGCTCATCCAGAATGGCACAACAATGCGAGCTGTGGCAAGAAGGTTTGCTGTTTCTGCCAGCGTAGTTTTCAGAGCATGGAGGCGCTACCAGGAGACAGATCAGTAGATCAGGAGACGTGGAGGAGGCCATAGGAGGGCAACAACCTAGCAGAAAGAGCGCTACCTCTAACTTTGTGAAAGGAGGAGCAGGAGGAGCACTGCCAGAGCCCTGCAAAATGACTTCCAGCAGGCCACAAATGTGCATGTGTCCACTCAATAGGTCAGAAACAGACTTCATGAGGGAGGTATGAGGGCCCAACATCCACAGGTGGGGGTTGTGCTTACAGCCCAACACCATGCAAGACGTTTGGCATTTGCCAGAGGACACCAAGATTGGCAAATTCACCACTGGCACCCTATGCTCTCCACAAATGAAAGCAGGTTCACACTGAGCACATGTGACATACATGACAAAGTCTGGAGATGCCGTGGAGAACATTCTGCTGCCTGCAACATCCTCCAGCATGACCGGTTTGGCAGTTGGTGTGGCATTTCTTTGGGGGCCGCACAGTGGGGATCACAAGTTTGGGCACCCCAGGTAAAGATTTGTATTAATGTGCATAAAGAAGCCAATGAAAGATGGAAAAGTATCCAAAAGGCCTCAAATTACAGGTTAAACATTCTTATAATATGTCAACAAAATATAGATTTTATTTCCATCATTTACACTTTCAAAATAACAGAAAACTAAAAAAATTGCATCTGCAAAAGTTTGGGCACCCTACAGAATTTATAGCATGCACTGCCCCCTTTGCAAAACTGAGACCTGCCTGTGTCATGGATTGTTCTCAATAATCATCTGGGAAGACCAGGTGATGCCATTCTCAAAGGTATTAAATGCCCAGACTCATCTGACCTTGCCCCAACAATCAGCATCATGGGTTCTTCTAAGCAGTTCTCCAGAACAGTGTTTCCCAACCCGGTCCTCAAGGCACACAAACATTCCGGTTTTTTTCAGTTACTCCATTGGAATAGAACAGGGAAAAAATTAAATCCTGGACTGTTGGTGTGCCTTGAGGACTGGGTTGGGAAACACTGCTCTAGAAATCTGAAACTGAAAATAGTTGATGCTCACAAAGCTGGAGAAGGCTATAAGAAGATAGCAAAGCATTTTCAGATGTCAATATCTTCTGTTCGAAATGTAATTAAGAAATGGCAGTCATCGGGAACAGTCGAAGTTAAAGCAAGATCTGGAAGACCAAGAAAAATATCAGACAGAACAGCTCGCAGGATTGTGAGAAAAACTATTCAGAACCCACGTTTGACTGCACAATCCCTCCAGAAAGATCTGGCAGACACTGTAGTTGTGATACACTATTCCACTATAAAGCGATACTTGTACAAAGATGGTCTTCATGGAAGAATCATTAGAAGAAAACCTCTTCTACGTCCTCACCACAAAAATCAGCATTTGAACTTTGCAAATGAACATATAGACAAGCCTGATGCATTTTGGGAACAAGTTCTGTGGACCGATGAGGTTAAAGGGGTACTCCGGTGAATTTTTTTTTTTTTAAATCAACTGGTGCCAGAAAGTTAAACAGATTTGTAAATTACTTCTATGATAAAATCTTAATCCTTCCTGTGCTTATTAGCTGCTGAATACTACAGTGGAAATTCTTTTAAGTTTGAAACACAGAGCTGTCTGCTGACATCATGAGCACAGTGCTCTCTGCTGACATCTCTGTCCATTTTAGGAACTGCCAGAGTAAAAGGAAATCCCATAGCAAACATATTCTGTTCTGGGCAGTTCATAACTAGTGTTGCTCGTGAATATTCGCAATGATAATTTTATTCGCGAATATAGCACTATATATTCACAATTACGAATATTTGTTTTTTTTTCACAGTACACATCACAGTGATCATCCCTCTCTGCTTCCAGATTGTGTGGTGTAAAGAAGGTTATAATACTACTGCGTGAGACTGGCGTAATAATTTTTGCATATGCAAATTTTCACATATGCGAAAATAAAACGCGAATATTACGAATATGCGAATTTAACGAATATATGACCAATATTCGTCCATATATTGGCAAAATATCGCGAATTCAAATATGGCCTATGCCGCTCAACACTACTTCTTATACAACAGAACCCGTAAAGGCAGTGCAAAATCCAATGAACTATGGACACCAACTGGTACCCAACATACCCCTTTGACATATAATGGGATCCATTGAGTTCCTGCATGGTGTCCATTGTTTCCTGGAAAAGTATAGTCCAGTATGCTGCACTAGTCATTCCCATCAAATCTGACAGAACTACTGACGGAGTCTCTGAACCGAGCAGCTGACTGTAGTAGAGAGAGAGCAGAAACAGAAACACAAGGATCTGTCATAGACATTTACATATCCTGAGCTGGTGTACAGAGATTCCATGCGCGGTCTGGTTGGTTTAGACATGAAGAATCATTATATTCATAAGCCTTCCTTGCTTCCTATCCTTGATGCTATATGAATCTTTAAGATTTATACAAAAGGAAGAAGAAATATGCATGTAATTTTTAATAAACAATTACTGAAATGACGTAGTATAGTGTATGTCATGTTATGTCACTACAGTGCTGCCAAGATTACATGTAGTTGTGGATGCTTTGGAACGGATTACAGCAAATTGCATCATCACAAATGGTAAATTATGCCAATTAGGTCATGAATCAGGGTAAACAAACAGACCGAGTGTATTATAATGAAATCATACATACGTTAATCATCACATACTTGCATAAGCCAGAGCTTATTCAAGAACTGTATCCTTTTGTTGACATGTGTTTTACTCATTTCCAGGTTGCACTGAGTTACACATTTTACTATATGCATAACATAAAAAGCAAAGTTCTAAAAGCAAGAAGCTGAACCAATTTTCTAAATGAGTGCAGAGTACAGTGTTAACATAATAACATAAAGTGTGTAATAAAGCACATAGAAAACATGTAGCTGGTCGAAGTTGTAGCTAACTACACTGGTGACACTTTTGTCTACAGTCATTTTTAGATGTAGGTGCTATAGAGAACTGCAGTCCAAAATGTAACCCAAGGAAAAGGAAAATTCTGTGTTAGTGATGGGGTCATTCCTTTAAGGGGTGCTTAGGGAAGTTAAGAAAAATAAAAATGCCCCAAAGCCAACACAATACCTGTTCTGTGTCCCCTGTAGTTGTCCATGTGATTTTGCCAGCTCTTGTGGCCCCTGTTGCCTCCAGAATATTCTTTTTTCTTGCTTGCAGCCCAGGCTACAACTCCCAGAAGTCCATACAGATCTGTGTAATGGCTGCCAGACAATTGCTTTTGCCATCTGTGTTGTTGTAAACTGTACATGTCTTTTCTTTCAAACTATCCTTCATAATATTCTCTGAATGGCAGCAGTCAATGATTAGATCTACAGCAAGAAAAGAGCAGCATTTTGTGCTGAGGAGAATGGGCTTCTCTGCAGGCAAGGTCCTCACACAGAGAGGAGAGGGGGAGCAGAGCTGTTGCTCTGTTTGCCTTGCAGGAGGGCAGGGGACTAGTCTCATTGAGGGGTTTGCACAAAGAAAAGGAGAATCTGAGAATGATGTCTTGATGTAAGTGACAGCTGAAAGAGGGAAACTGCTGTATATAGCTAATCAAGGATATTTAGACAATTAAATAGGTTGCTGAGAGGGAAAAGATGGGTACCCCTTTAATGCTTGTGCTGTTTAAACCTACCTACTGGGGAACTCTACCTAATATAAGGATTTACCTACTTACTGGGTGGATGTACCTATGTATGAGGTGATCTACCTACCTCATGGGCATACGAGCAAAGCATCTCATCTCCATCTAGTAAGTGTTCCACAAATGTTAGTTAATGGTTTTGTGAATAAAAAATATGAGCAGGGCCAGTATGATGAGTTGGCAATGGTAGATAGATGTGCACCTAGGACAGAAACTTTAGATCCCCAGACAAGCAAGCACCCTTCAACTGTATTAAAACATGTATGCAGTTGAAAACTATGATGGAGCAAGTTGCTCTATACCCTTACCCTTGTAGAATTCAGGCTGCTTTAGGCATGTGGCCTACAAGAGGCCAGAACCCTGCTGCTTGTCATGAGAACATACCTACCAGGCCAGAGACCTACTTACCTTATGGGGGACCTACCTACTTACTGGGTAACCTATGTACCTACTTAAAGGGGTATTCTAGGATTTTTTATTATTTGACTACACAACAGGGACATTTGTTTTTAACAGCATACAAAATTACTCAGGTCTCAGGTTTTCCCAGGTTGCAGTGTGGCCGAGACATGACATCACTTGTCAGGTGATGACAGGGAGCCTGTCCTGCTTCAATGGGTGGAGCAACCACTGAGTGGGAGAGAGATCATTCTGCAACTAATTGTATTTTTGCAACATCTGTAAGCACCCTGGTTAGAAAACATTGGTCTTTTTCATGCAATGCAGCTCTTTTGAGTTGATGTGTGGGAGGCAGGAAAGTCGTCTCACACGTACAAACAAGGAACTATGGGATTTGTAGTTAAAGAAGGAAACTCCGACAGTAAAATAGCCAGTTCACAAAAAGATAGCCACATCATTATGGTAATCTCACTATATAGCCATTTAGCCCCAAGACAAGCACAGATCCTTCCTAAGCATGTCCATTACTGTCTGCCAGGTATGTACTAAAATCACCTTATAGTGGATAACCCTTTTAATGGGAAACCGGCAACTTACTGGTGGGATGTATCTTTCTACAGGGTGGTGGAGACATTTTTAACTACTGATGGGGTCTACCTACCTACTGGGGGACCTACCTACCTATTAGGGGATAAACATACTTACTGGTGGACCTACCTACCTATTGGGGAACCTAACTAATATGAGGACTTACTTGCTGGGGAAGCTTTTATTTATTGATGAGGTGATCTACGAACCTAATGGGACCACCTACCTACTTACTGAGGGTAGCTACCTATTGGGGGATCTAATCCCTATTTAGCTACATACATGGTGAAATCTACCTACCAAATAGGGATCTATCTACTTACTTGGGGATCCTACCTAATAGGGGACTTATCTACCTACTGGGGAACCTAACTGTTTACCGGAGTATTTATGTACTTATTGGGGCATTTAGTCACTTATTGAGGGACCTTCCTACTGTGAACATACCTACATACTAGGTTTGCCTACCTACTTATTGGAGGGGCCTACCTTTCTACTAGAGGCATCTAGCTACCTACCCACTTACTGGAGGAACCACCTAATAGAGGGACTTACCTACCTACTGGGGTACTATCTACCTACTAGGGGACCTACCTTTTTACTAGGAGGACCTACTAACCAAATGAGGGAACCTACCTACTTACTGGCATGAACAACCTAATAAGGGGATTTAAAGGGAATGGTTCAGAAATCAGAAAATGACCTATTGTTTAAATCAGGTTTTATGTTGAGGTTTTGGGGAGTTTTTATTTTATTTTCTATTTTACTATCTATATCTCATAATACTAAAATCATGCAGTTTATATTCTGGCCACTAGGCTTAAAACTAAGCTACAACTTCCTGTTCTGTACAGATCATTTCTCAGCAGATCCTTCCTTCTTAGCACAGGCAGGAGTTCAGTAGTAGGTAGCATTAGCCTATAGATAATAGGGGTACACACAAAAGTTGTTGCTCAGAGAACAGCATCGCCCTTCCCATAGAATGACCTGTGAAAAAGTCACAAAGAATGCCCAGTAATGTTTCCAATTCATCTGAATGGGGCAGGCCCTGTCTATTGCTACTATGTTCCTTTGTGCTACAGTAAATTATATCATTAAATGCTGTTAAAACAGTTCAGGCAAGATGGCAGCCCCATAAGAATATAACAATTGACATTTAGAAAATTAAAAAGGATTTAAAAAAAAAGAACATGTTTGAATATCTGGCTCAAGGAAAAATCTAAATCTGTGCAGAGGAAAAGTTGTCCAGTTGCTCATAGCAACCTATCATATTGCTTCTTTCATTTTTAACAAGGCCTCTGGAAAAAAAAAACAATCTGATTGGTTGGTAGTCTGAACTGGTCAACTTTTCCTCTATGCAGGTACTGAAAAATCTCCACCATTAACCCTTCAGAGTGCCAATAAGGTGATTTTAATGCTCCCATTGATGTTATTAAGAACCCAGTAGCCTCCTGCATGGTGCACATCTATGTCTTATTCTCTACATTCCAGGAGGTGGGACCAAACAGGCTATTTGCCAATAGTACACACAAAGGGCATCCTTTCCATTACTTTTATGGCCAATTACAGGACAGCACATACTCCTCTTTGCTATACCACAATATAGTACTGATGAAAGTTCACTAGACTAAACAAGCTGGCACTGTGCTGAAGGATGATTTAAAGAACACTACTATGGATGGAATGTGGAGAAATTTACAGCTGCACTGGCTTTTAAACCAGCATTGACAGCAACACTAAGCACTGAACTGCTGCTGACAATCTAACAGGAGGTGGGGATAACACTGTGCACTGTGGACATACAGTAGTAGGTACACTATTATTCACAAAAGAAATGGCTGCCTCAAGCTTTATGGGTGGAGTGAAGCTCTGATTTTGCTTCCAGATACAGTGTGAAACATCTTCAGCAAGCAGACCAGCTAAGCTTGCAGGTATGCATCTAAAAAACTTGTGTCATTTATGTTACAGTAGTTTAAAGGGGTACTCCGGCGCTAAGACATCTTATCCCCTATCCAAAGGATAGGGGATAAGATGCCTGATCGCGGGGGTCCCGCCGCTGGAGACCCCCGTGATCTTGCATGCAGCACCCCGTTATAATCAGTCCCCGGAGCGTGTTCGCTCCGGGTCTGATTACTGGCGATCACGGGGGCCAGAGCATTGTGATGTCACGGCCCCGCCCTGTGTGACGTCACGCTCGCCCCCTCAATGCAAGCCTATGGGAGGGGGCGTGGCAGCTGTCACGCCCCCTCCCATAGGCTTGCATTGAGGGGGCGGAGCATGACATCACACGGGGGCTGTGACGTCACCATTCTCCGGCCCCCGTTTGGATAGGTGATAAGATGTCTTAGCGCCAGAGTACCCCTTTAATCAACTTTTTTCCTCAAACCATTTCATAGCTCACTTATGTTGCTAGTTTTTTTGGGAAAAAATTGCCAATCTTTAGGTACTGTCACAAGCATGGTTGGACCCCATTTGAAAATAAATAAAAATATAGTTTGGAAATACTTATAGTAGTATTTTGCACATTTCTTTTTACAATTTTACACCATTAGAAAGGTGAAGTCCACCAGGATGTTCATGTAAACATGAGTATTAGCCTTTGAAAATGTCCTGTTAATCTAGACTAAATCTGATACCATGCCCATTTTTCCAAAACTGGAGTGCATCATGTTAACTTTCCTTTTTATTTTATTTTTATATAAAATGCTTTGAAAATATAGTGTAGTTTTTGTGCCACTTTTTAAAGAGTTTCCTGCTTAAAAGTAGCATGAAAATCACACTAAGTTTTGAATATATCCCACACAATGTCTAAGACTTTAGAGCTCTTTTTCTGGTTATAGGGGTACTCCTCTAGAAAACATTTTTGTTTTAAATCAACTGTTACCAGAAAGTTAAACAGATTTGTATATTACATTTATTTAAAAATCTTAATCCTTCCAGTACTTATCAGCTGCTGTATGTTCCAGAGGAAATTCTTTTCTTTTTGAATTTCTTTTCAGTCTGACCACTAGTGTTGCTCGCGAATATTCACAATTCGAATTTTATTCGCGAATATCGCATATTTGCGAATTCGCGAACATAGCACTTTATACTCGAATTATGAATATTCGCTTTTTTTTCTTTTTTTTCACAGTACACATCACAGTGATCATCCCTCTCTGCTTCCAGCTTGTGTGGTCTAAAGAAGGCTCTAATACTACTGTGTGAGACCGCCGGGCAAATATTCGCATATGGGAATATTCGCGAATATTGATCCCTCCCTTCTGCTGCTTCTATCAAGTTACACTGGTATACTTGCTATAAAGTTCATAAATTTTCACATATGCGAATTTTCGCATATGCGAAAAAAACGGGAATATTATGAATATGTGAATTTAGCGAATAGATGATGAATATTCGTCCATATATTCGCGAAATATCGCAAATTCGAATATGGCCTTTGTCGCTCAACACTACTGACCACAGTGCTCTTTGCTGACACCTCAGTCCATTTTAGGAACTGTCTAGAGTAGGATTGGTTTGCGGATAGGATAGGATAGGTTTGTGGATTTGCTCCTATACTGGACAGTTCCTAAAATGTACAGAAGTGTCAGCAGAGAGCACTGTGGTCAGAAAGAAAGGAAATTCAAAAAGAAAAGAACTTCCTTTGGAACATACAGCAGCTGATAAGTACTGGAAGGATTACGATTTTTAAATAGAAGTAATTTACAAATCTGTTTAACTTTCTGGTACCAGTTGATTTAAAAAAAATTTTTTCCAGTGGAGTACCCCTTTAACCCCTTAACCCCTTAACCCCTTAAGGACACATGACGTACTGGAACGTCATGTGTCCACTCCCGATCTATAACGCGGGGCCACGGCGTGGCCCCGCGTCATAGCGGTTCGGGCCCGGCCTCTAACAACGGCCGGGACCCGTGGCTAATAGCGCGCGGCATTGATCGCTGTGCCGCGCGCTATTAACCCTTTAGACGCGGCGTTCAAAGTTGAACGCCGCGTCTAAAGTGAAACCGAAAGCATGCCGGCTAGCTCAGTGGGCTGTTCGGGATAGCCGCGGTGAAATCGCGGCATCCCGAACAGCTGACAGGACAGCGAGAGGGCCCCTACCTGCCTCCTCGCTGTCCGATCGCCGAATGACAGCTCAGTGCCTGAGATCCAGGCATGAGCAGTCATGCGGCAGAATCATCGATCACTGGTTTCTTATGAGAAACCAGTGATCAATGTAAAAGATCAGTGTGTGCAGTGTTATAGGTCCCTATGGGACCTATAACACTGCAAAAAAAAAGTGCAAAAAAAAAGTGAATAAAAATCATTTAACACCTTCCCTATTAAAAGTTTGAATCACCCCCCTTTTCCCATAAAAGAAAAAACACAGTGTAAATAAAAATAAAAATAAACATAAATGGTATCGCCGCGTGCGGAAATGTCCGAATTATAAAAATATATCGTTAATTAAACCGCACGGTCAATGGCGTGCGCGCAAAAAAATTCCAAAGTCCAAAATAGTGCATTTTTGGTCACTTTTTATATCATGAAAAAATGAATAAAAAGCGATCAATAAGTCCTATCAATGCAAAAATGGTACCGTTAAAAACTTCAGATCACGGCGCAAAAAATGAGCCCTCATACCGCCCCATACACGGAAAAATAAAAAAGTTATAGGGGTCAGAAGATGACAATTTTAAACGTATTAATTTTCCTGCATGTAGTTATGATTTTTTCCAGAAGTCCGACAAAATCAAACCTATATAAGTAGGGTATCATTTTAATCGTATGGACCTACAGAATACATATCAGGTGTCATTTTTACCGAAAAATGTACTACGTAGAAACGGAAGCCCCCAAAAGTTACAAAACAGCGTTTTTTTTTCAATTTTGTCGCACAATGATTTTTTTTCCCGCTTCACCATAGATTTTTGGGCAAAATGACTGACGTCATTACAAAGTAGAATTGGTGGCGCAAAAAATAAGCCATCATATGGATTTTTAGGTGTAAATTTGAAAGAGTTATGATTTTTTAAAGGCAAGGAGCAAAAAACGAAAATGCAAAAACGGAAAAACCTCCGGTCCTTAAGGGGTTAAGGACCAAGGACGTACCGGTACGTCCTTGGTCCTGCTCTTCTGATATAACGCGGGGTTACACAGTAACCCCGTGTCATATCATGGCGGGCCCGGCGTCATAGTGAAGCCGGGACCCGCCTCTAATAGCGCGCAGCGCCGATCGCGGCGCCGCGCGCTATTAACCCTTTAGCCGCGCGCTCAAAGCTGAGCCGCGCGGCTAAAAGTGAAAGTGAAAGTTCCCGGCTAGCTCAGTCGGGCTGCTCGGGATAGCCGCGGCTAATCGCGGCATCCCGAACAGCTGACAGGACAGCGGGAGGGCCCCTTCCTGCCTCCTCGCTGTCCGATCGCCGAATGACTGCTCAGTGCCTGAGATCCAGGCATGAGCAGTCATCCGGCAGAATCGTTGATCACTGGTTTCTTATGAGAAACCAGTGATCAACATAGAAGATCAGTGTGTGCAGTGTTATAGGTCCCTATGGGACCTATAACACTGCAAAAAAAAAGTGAAAAAAAAAAGTGAATAAAGATCATTTAACTCCTCCCCTATTAAAAGTTTGAATCACCCCCCTTTTCCAATAAAAAAAAAACACAGTGTAAATAAAAATAAAAATAAACATATGTGGTATCACCACGTGCGGAAATGTCCGAATTATAAAAATATATAATTAATTAAACCGCTCGGTCAATGGCGTGCGCGCAAAAAAATTCCAAAGTCCAAAATAGTGCATTTTTGGTCACTTTTCATATCATTTAAAAATGAATAAAAAGTGATCAATAAGTCCTATCAATACAAAAATGGTACCGTTAAAAACTTCAGATCACGGCGCAAAAAATGAGCGCTCATACCGCCCCATACACGGAAAAATAAAAAAGTTATAGGGGTCAGAAGATGACAATTTTAAACATATTAATTTTCCTGCATGTAGTTATGATTTTTTCCAGAAGTCCGACAAAATCAAACCTATATAAGTAGGGTATCATTTTAATCGTATGGACCTACAGAATACATATCAGGTGTCATTTTTACCGAAAAATGTACTACGTAGAAACGGAAGCCCCCAAAAGTTACAAAACAGCGTTTTTTTTTCAATTTTGTCGCACAATGATTTTTTTTCCCGCTTCACTTATAGATTTTTGGGCAAAATGACTGACGTCATTACAAAGTAGAATTGGTGGCGCAAAAAATAAGCCATCATATGCATTTTTAGGTGTAAATTTGAAAGAGTTATGATTTTTTAAAGGCAAGGAGCAAAAAACGAAAATGCAAAAACGGAAAAACCTCCGGTCCTTAAGGGGTTAAGGACCAAGCCCATTTTCACCTTAAGGACCAGAGCATTTTTTGCACATCTGACCACTGTCACTTTAAGCATTAATAACTCTGGGATGCTTTTACTTTTCATTCTGATTCTGAGAATGTTTTTTATTGACATATTCTACTTTATGTTAGTGTAATACAATACAGGAATATAGGTGCACTACTGTGGTAGATCTATACAATGACATTGGCTATCCCTCAACACTGATGTTAAAATTGAGACATTCCCCAGTATATCGTTATATGAAGGACATACCAGAGCCCGCACACCAACGCCAAGGTTTCTCAAAATGGCTCGGGACCTAGCGCTAAACCTACCTGTGCGTGATAAGCAAAACAGGGGCCAGTGGGCAATTACAGCAGCATTCGGTCGACTCACAGCCTCCTCCCAGATACCCTCCAGCGTGACTGAGCACACATACAATGGGAGGGGGGAGGCAAGCTGCAAGCCCCACCGGAGTTGGCTAATATAGGTGCATGGCCTCACAGGTGCTACCCTAATGCTGCCTGGAAGATATTCAAGGCGCATTAACTATGGAGTTTACACACCTCCAAGTATAAAATTTAAACAAACAACAAAAAATGTGGTCTCAAATGGCTGGAGGTGCTCAACCCCAAATGCGGTTGTGCATTTATACTGGGGGAGCAGATCCTGCCCTTGTAGTCCATTGCTAGGGGCGATCCCCAGCATAAAAATGAATACAATGGAGGATGCCTGCAGCGGACTACAAGTGCCACAATAGAATCCTACACCAGATAGACTGTGTGGATGTGTAACAATTAGAATAATACATTACAGAAATTTAGGTGCACTACTGTGGTAGATGTATACAATGACATTGGCTATCCCTCAACACTGATGTTAAAATTGAGACATTCGCCAGTATATCCTTGCATGAAGGACATACCAGAGCCCGCACACCAACGCCAAGGTTTCTCAAAATGGCGCGGGACCTAATGCTAATTCTACCTGTGCGTGATGAGCAAAACAGGGGCCAGTGGGCAATTACGGCAGCATTCATTAGTGGTAAATTTTTTGTCGATACTTGCATCATTTCTTGGTGAAAAATTCCAAAATTTTATGAAAAAATTGAAAATTTTTATTTTTCTAACATTGAAGCTCTCTGCTTGTAAGGACATAATTGACATACCAAATAAATTACATATTGATTCACATATACAATATGTCTTCTTTATGTTTTCATCATAAAGTTGACATGCTTTTACTTTTGGAAGACATCAGAGGGCTTCACAGTTCAGCAGCAATTTTCCAATTTTTCACAAAATTTTCAAAATCGGAATTTTTCAGGGACCAGTTCAGTTTTGAATTGGATTTGAGGGGTCTTCATATTAGAAATACCCCACAAATGACCCCTTTAAAAAAACTGCACCCCTCAAAGTATTCAAAATGACATTCAGCAAGTGTGTTAACCCTTTAGGTGTTTCACAGGAATAGCAGCAAATAGAAGGAGAAAATTCAAAATCTTCATTTTTTACACTCGCATGTTCTTGTAGACTCAGTTTTTGAATTTTTACAAAGGGTAATAGGAGAAAAAGCCCCCCAAAATGTGTAACCCAATTTCTCTCAAGTAGGGAAATACCTCATATGTGTATGTCAAGTGTTCTGCGGGCGCAGTAGAGGGCTCAGAAGGGAAGGAGCATCAATGGGATTTTGGAGAGTGAATTTTGCTGAAATGGTTTTTGGGGGGCATGTCCCATTTAGGAAGTCCCTATGGTGCAAGAACAGCAAAAAAAAAAAAAAAGAAAAAAACTCACATGGCATACTATTTAGGAAACTACACCCCTCAAGGAACGTAACAAGGGGTACAGTGAGCCTTAACAACTCACAGGTGTTTGACAAATTTTTGTTAAAGTTGGATGTGTAAATGTAAACAAACATTTTTTTTTCACTAAAATGACAGTTACCATTTAGCTACTTGAAGGGGTACTCCGGTGGAAAACTTTTTTTTTAATTAACTGGTGCCAGAAAGTTTAACAGATTTGTAAATTATCTTCAAGCAAGTAGATAAGGAAAAAGTCGGCAGACTCACCAATCTTCGTTCAAGAGTTCTTCTTTAATGCAAAATACTCACAATACAAACATCACAGTGGAGGGAGAGGGATCGATGCGGGGGGTATAAGTGCTTGGCAACAGAACTGTTTCACACGATAAACGTGCTACTTCTGGCCCTGGCACCTTAGAATACTGAACTGTTTCTTATACAGGTGAGTGGCTGGAGCTGATTAAACAGGTCCGCCCTTCTTGACTGACGTAACTAGTATGGGCGGTATCCATTCACATGGGTTTTAGTGCCCTATTCACATTATGTCAGAAGAAAACAGTGTTACATTTAATATACAAATAACGAAAAGTGCATTTTAAAAACATGGTGCATAATCTATCTTGTCGTTTAAGCCTAAGGGACCTGTAGCTGACGTTCAAATTATCCAGTAAGTTTCTCGTTGTAAAAGATACCTTTCTGTGTTCTGTCCTGCTTTGGGTTTAATTCGTTCAATACCTGAAATTTAAGAACATTAGATTGGCCCATGTGGAATTCTACCACATGAGAAATAAGGCGAGGTGCTCCTTTAAGTGTGCAGAGTGAGTACATATGCTCACGTATTCTAGCGCACAACTGTTGGATGGTTTTACCTATGTAGTAGAATCCACAGGGACAATACACTACATAAACTACGAATTTTGTCCTGCAGGTTATTAGATCAGTAACTACGTGCGTGATTGGTCCCAGTCTGAGTGTTTTCAATTCAGCATTGTACTTACAGAAATTGCAAGTCTTACATGAATAATTACCTTTTGGTGCACATTGTTCTAACCAGGTGGTATCTCTCTTAGAGGTAGCTTGGGCTTTATGTTTAAGGGTGTCCCCTAATGATTTATTCTTTCTATACGATATTAAAGGTTTTCTGCTTGCTACTTCATTTAATTCTACATCCCCTTCTATTATGTGCCAATTGTGTCTTATCGCCTGTTCAATAGTTTTGTTTATCGAGGAGTTTTGAAAAGTAAAAGTGAAACGTTCCTGTACTGAATGAGCTTTTTTCTTCTTATTTTTAGATATTAATAACTCTTTTCTAGTTAAATTGTCGGCCCTTTCTCTTCCTTCTTTTATTAATTCAACAGGATCATTTATCTCTAGCAACCTTTTTTGCAAATCGTCGGCTTGTCTATGATAAGAGTCGTCCGACTCATTGTTCCTTCTAAGTCGTAAAAATTTTCCGTAGGGAATACCCTATTCACTGCGGCAGGGTGTGAACTACCGTAGTGAAGGAGGGTGTTCCTAGCTATTTCTTTCCTATGACCCTCGCTTATTATTTTATTATCACATGCTATCAGCTTCAGATCCAGGAATTCAAGTGATTCTCAACCAAATTGGGAAGTAAATGATAAATTAACATCATTAACTGTATTCATGTAGACCACAAATTCTTCAAATTGAGATGCAGTGCCTGCTCATGTAATCAAAATATCGTCTACATAACGAGAATATGACTTAATCAACTTAATGTAGGGGTTACTGGACGCATAGATGGAGTTACGCTGGAATATAGCGAGGAATATATTAGTGTACATGCAGGACACCGGAGTCCCCATCTGGGTTCCGGTGTCCTGTCTGTACCACTGATCCTCGAATTTAAAAGTGCTGTTCGAGAGAACAAACATCAATGTTTCACTCACAAAAGTGAAGCACTGATGTTTGTTCTCTCGAACAGCATTTTTAAATTCGAGGATCAGTGGTACAGACAGGACACCGAAAACCCATGTGAATGGATACCGCCCATACTAGTCACGTCAGTCAAGAAGAGCGGACCTGTTTAATCAGCTCCAGCCACTCACCTGTATAAGAAACAGTTCAGTATTCTAAGGTGCCAGGGCCAGAAGAAGCACGTTTAACGTGTGAAACAGTTCTGTTGCCAAGCATTGATACCCCCCCCCCCGCATCGATCCTTCTCCCTCCACTGTGAGGTTTGTATTGTGAGTATTTTGCATTAAAGGGGTATTCCGCCCCTAGACATCTTATCCCCTATCCAAAAGATAGGGGATAAGATATCAGATCGCCGGGGTCCCGCTGCTGGAGACCCCTGGGATCACCGCTGCGGCACCGCGCTGCACGTAATGATGGGCGGTACAGGGGCCGGAGCATGGTTACGTCACGGCTCCGCCCCTCGTGATGTCACGGCTCGCCCCTTTCAATACAAGTCTATGGGAGGGGGCGTGGCGGTCGTCACGCCCCCTCCCATAGACTTGCATTAAGGGGACGGGCCGTGATGTCACGAGGGGCGGCGCCATGACTTCACGCTGCTCCGCCCCCCGTATCGCCCGTCATTATGCACAGAGCGAACTTGCTATGTGCTGTAATGACCACTGCGATCTTACATCTTATCCCCTATCCTTTGGATAGGGGATAAGATGTCTAGGGGCGGAATACCCCTTTAAAGAAGAACTCTTGAATGAAGATTGGTGAGTCTGCCAACTTTTTCCTTATCTACTTGCTTGAAGATATCTACTGCTTGTATGAGTCAGAGCACCACCACAATTCAGATATTCATCCTCCTCACAGATCTCCCACCATCAGTCCTACGTTTCTCCAGTCTCAGCTGTGCTGGACATTACTTGTCTTTTCTACAGATTTGTAAATTACTTCTATAAAAAATCTTAAACCTTTCAGTACTTTTTAGCAGCTGTTTGCTACAGAGGAAAATCTTTTGGAATTGCCCATGGCAACTGATCACATTGCTTCTTTCATTTTTAACAAGGCCTCTGAAAATTAAAAAAGTTATCTGATTGGTTGCTACGGGCAATTGGGCAACTTTTCCTCTGGACAGGTTTCGATAAATCTCCCCCCTTATCCCTTATCCAAATGATTTCACACCCCTATCCAAAGGCTGTCATGCCCCCCCCCACATAGACATGAATGAAGGATGCGTGGTGTGATGGCACGAGGAAGGGGGGTTGGTTGGCTTGACATCAAAAGAGGGCGTGGCATGACGTCACGCCTCCCGCCACGGAAACCCAGTGTTCTAAACATACTGTTTAGAATGGCGAGTGCCGCCCTGAAATCACAAGGGGGGGGGGCAGCGGTGAGACCCCTGCGATCAGACATAAGATGTCTGGGGGCGGAGTACCCCTTTCATATTAGGTTTCAATAATAGACCTATGCACACAACCTCTACACTTGTAAGCTCTGTTGGGCATTGTAATAGCAAGATATTGATTTTTTTTCTTCTTCTGAGGGTGGGTTTACACTGCGTTTTGATGATCCAGTCACTGGATCCAGCTGGGGGGAGTGAAAAAACGGGGGCTCCCCCGTATCCCAGCCGACCCAGATCTCTTTCATTTGAATGAGCCGTCCGGAGTCAAATAGTGGCTCTGGTCAGCTCATTTTTGACCCGTATATGATTTTCTGACCGGACCTAAAACCGCGGTATGCCACAGTTTTAGATTCGGTCAGAGAACCAGATACAGGGCAAAAATTACGGGAGTACCCGGTTTACACTCCCTCCAGCTGGATCCGGTGACCGGATCATCAAAACGTAGTGCGAACCAACCCTGAGAGATGTGTTCATTCTTTGTGCAGAAAATGAAGGAATTAGGACTCAAATGAGAACTGTACGGTGTATTGTGTACTCAGTGCTGGAACTTATGGTACCACTCTGTGCTAAATTGTTGAGACCAGCAACTCTGAGCTGCCTAGTGAGACACTCACCGACTATATAGATGTGATCATCTTTTTAATTGAAGAGGATAGAAGCCAGCAAGAAAGCAATAAATGACTCAGACTCAGGTGAGTCATCATTGTCATCACCGAAATCATTTGGGCTGTGTGTGGTGGCGATGACTGTGCTTACATTGCTACAGCTTTCCTGACTAGTTTTTACAATATTTAAAACATTTTTTAAGCATAAGGTATCTATATTATTGTAGAAATAGAAGCCTTCTCGATGTGCTTCCCAACCAGGCTACCTTCAGCTGATGCAAAACTACAACTTCCAGCATGCCCGGACAGCCAAAGGCTGTCCGGGCATGCAGGAAGTTGTAGTTTTGCAACAGCTGGAGGTACTCTGGTTGAGAAACACTGCTCTCATCTATGTTTCTCAACATTGTCAGTTAAAGTGTAGCTATCTTATCATAAAAAAAAATAATGCTTATATATGTTATATTCTCTACATGTCTTTTTTTATGTGTCTAGCTTCGGCATTTGACTCACAAATCCCTCTGTTCTGCTGCTCACTCATTCTCATATCCACTGCTCAGGAAGGGGTGTGTCCAAGGCAAGCACTGAGCCTGCCCTCACTTACCATGCATTCACTTCCTCCCTGAGTCTGTTGTGCTGGTCTTTTCATCCACTCATTGCAGGCTGCTCTGTAACCCCCTTCTCTCTGTTTTTAGACAGGAGTTTGATAGGACAGGATTGAGCACAGAGGAGTGCTAGTACTGCCCTTATGTCCTGGACTTTGTCTTTAGCTGGGACAAAGATGATGCTGCAGCCGGACAGGATTATGTTCTGGATAGTATGGGGACCCCTAGTAGTCTTTTTATTTATAAGTCGTGATTTCTATAAAAAGGAGATAACATTTTTTAATGAGGTATATTAGAAAGGTTAATGTTTTGCCAAGATGTACAACATATAAAAAAAGTGTCCAGTTAAGAATCTCCCTACTCAAAAAAAAGTCAAAAGTAACCCAAGACTATGATCTTGTGTAGCCTATTATGAATGTGTTGGTCATACCCTAGAGACATGGCAAGTACCCCCTGGGGTACATGCACTTCAGAGTAAGAACCCAGGCTCTAGATGACAAAGAATAACCAAAATGTAGCATTTTTTAACATTCTTTACAAATTATTAAATATTTATAAATACAGGGTGGGCCATTTATATGGATACACCTTAATAAAATGGGAATGATTGGTGATATTAACTTCCTGTTTGTGGCACATTAGTATATGTGAGGGGGGAAACTTTTCAAGATGGGTGGTGACCATGGCAGCCATTTTGAATCCAACTTTTGTTTTTCAATATTAAGAGGGTCATGTGACACATCAAACTTATTGGGAATTTCACAAGAAAAACAATGATGTGCTTGGTTTTAACATAACTTTATTCTTTCATGAGTTATTTACAAGTTTCTGACCACTTATAAAATGTGTTCAATGTGCTGCCCATTGTGTTGGATTGTCAATGCAACCCTCTTCTCCCACTCTTCACACACTGATAGCAACACCGCAGGAGAAATGCTAGCACAGGCTTCCAGCATCCGTAGTTTCAGGGGCTGCACATCTCGTATCTTCACAGCGTAGACAATTGCCTTCAGATGACCCCAAAGATAAAAGTTAATGAGGTCAGATCGGGAGACCTTGGGGGCCATTCAACTGGCCCACGACGACTAATCCACTTTCCAGGAAACTGTTCATCTAGGAATGCTCGGACCTGACACCCATAATGTGGTGGTGCACCATCTTGATGGAAAAACTCAGGGAACGTGCCAGCTTCAGTGCATAAAGAGGGAAACACATCATCATGTAGCAATTTCGCATATCCAGTGACCCTGAGGTTTCCATTGATGAAGAATGGCTCCCACTATCTTTGTACCCCATATACCACACCATACCATGAATTTTTGTGTTCCCACAGTCTTGGAGGGATCTATCCAATGTGGGTTAGTGTCAGACCAATAGCGGTGGTTTTGTTTGTTAACTTCCCCATTCACATAAAAGTTTGCCTCATCACTGAACAAAATCTTCTGCGTAAACTGAGGGTCCTGTTCCAATTTTTGTTTTGCCCATTCTGCAAACTCAGTGCGCCGATCTGGGTCATCCTTGTTGAGATGCTGCAGTAGCTGGAGTTTGTAAGGGTGCTATTTGTGAATAGCTTATATCTGCCGAAGGGATTTTTGACTAATGCCACTCTCCAGTGACATGCGGCGAGTGCTTCGCTGTAGGCTCTTGCTGAATGAAGCTAGGACAGCCGCTGATGTTTCTTCATTAGTGACAGATTTAATGTGTCCACATTTTGGCAAATCCAACACTGAACCAGTTTCACGAAACTTAGCAAGCAGTTTTCAAACTGTAGCATGGGAGATGGGTGGTCTCGTAGGGTGTCTTTCATTGAAATCTGCTGCAATGACCCGGTTACTGCGTTCACCAGACATCAACACAATTTCTATACCCTCCTCACGTGTTAACCTCGAGGACATGTCAATGGCCACAAACAAAGATAAACTTGTACATAACTCATGAAAGAATAAAGTTACGTTAAAACTAAGCACATCATTGTTTTTCTTGTGAAATTTCCCATAAGTTTGATGTGTCATATGACCCTCTTCCTATTGAAAAAACAAAAGTTGGATTCAAAATGGCCGACTTCAAAATTGTCGCCATGGTCATCACCCATCTTGAAAAGTTTCCCCCCTCACATATACTAATGTGCCACAAACAGGAAGTTAATATCACCAACCATTCCCATTTTATGAAAGGGGTACTCTACCGCTAAGACGTCTTATCCCCTATCTGCCCCCTCAATGCAAGCCTATGGAGGGGGCGTGACAGCTGTCATTCCCCTTCATAGGCTTGCATTGAGGGGGCAGAGCATGACATCACATGGGGCGGAGCCGTGATGTCACTATGCTCTGTCCCCGTGATTGCTAGTAATCAGAACCTGAGCAAGCACGCTCCGGGGGCTGATTCTAATGGAGGAGATTTATCAAGACTGGCATCCTACATGGTCTAAATGAATCCCCTGCCAGTGGATGGAAGTGCTGGATCTATGAATAGGCGCATGTAATTTAAATGTAAACTTTAGCAACTTCGGCGTGTGGAGGTAATTAAAGGGGTACTCCGGTGAAAATCTTTTTTTTTATATATCAAGTGGTGCCAGAAAGTAAAACAGATTTATAAATTACTTCTATTAAAAAAATCTTAATCCTTCCAGCACTTATTAGCTGCTGAATACTACAAAAGAAATACTTTTCTTTTTGGAACACAGAGTTCTCTGCTGACATCACGAGCACAGTGCTCTCTGCTGACATCTGTCCCCTTTAAGAACCGTCCAGAGCAGGAGAAAATCCTCATAGGAAACATATGCTGCTCTGGTCAGTTCCGAAATGGACAGATATCAGCAGAGAGCACTGTGCTCGTGACTCAGCAGACAGTACTGTGTTCCAAAAAGAAAATAATTTTCTCTGTAGTATTCAGCAGCTAATAAGTACTGGAAGGATTAAGATTTTTTTTAATAGAAGTAATTTACAAATCTGCTTAACTTTCTGGCACCAGTTGATTTAAAAAAAAAAAAAAAAAAAAGTTTTCCACCGGAGTACCCCTTTAACCCCCTTTGCGTGAAACAAAACACCTCCATCACAAGCCCCACCCACTTTGAGCAAAAAATATGCAACTTATACTAATCTAAACTATACTAAATATAGACCACTATAGAACTGGTGAACTAAGCTGAGTTTTGTATCATAGTGGAGGTGAGTGTCTGGGTTTTGGGGCCGTAATATTGACACTAAAATGGTTTTCTTATCTTTTGAGAAGGTAAAGAGGTGTACAATGTATGGATTGTCATTTCAGCAATTCTAGTGGGGGAAACTGGGAAAGTGGGGGAATCTAGTGGTGCAGGAGCAGCAGCAAGTTCTAGGGTGGTTACATTTATTTTATGTTTCTCTCTGAAACAAAACCAAAACAATACTCTATAGCTAAAAGGACTGGAAAATCCCTCAATGTGCCCATATTATAGCCTTCAAAACATACATAAAAAAGTTTGACTGTTCTCCCAAGTGTGTGGGATTTTGCCAGACACTAAAATATACAAGGGATTTATTTTCTTTATGATATTTCCCTTAGTTTATGTGTCTGAACTTTGTAGGCTTAATGGAATTTAGATAACATTTCTTTGGAAGCTGGAAAAAAATATACATTTTGCAATCAATTTGCTATGAAATAATGAGATACTGTAGGTGCTAAGAACAATTAATAAACACCTGATATGAAGGGAAAAAAATACAGCAATGCTAAAGTAACATCCCCCAAAAGGGCCGCTGAAGCATCAGTCCAGACCCCACAGTTTTCTCCTATAGTGTCCTTTCATGATCAGAGAAGCTCAGATGCGAATCAAAATGTATCACATGGCTTTATTTTTTGGTTTGCCAGCCATTCATTAAAAAGAAATGTTAAAAATATGCAAAGGGGTTTGCTCACTGCTTATAATTTATGAGAATGGGTGAAATGAGAATGGAGTGGGGTCTAGCCAGTGTACTCACTAAGTTGAGGATTCCTGTGTCTTTAAAGGGGTATTCCAGGATTTTTTTTTATTTGACTATGCTACAGGGGCTTTTGTAAAGTTAGCGTAGTTCATAATATAATGTCTCACAATTTTTCTGTGATTTTCACCCAATATTTATTTTTAACAGCATACAAAATGACTGTTGTCTTAGATTTTTCCCAGGTTGCAATATGGCCGAGTCCTGACACACTAGTCAGCTGATGACAGGGAGCCTGTCTGCTTCAATGGGTGGAGGGATCAATCTGCAACTAATGCAACAGCTTTAGGCACCCTGGTTGAAAACCACAGGTCTTTTGAATGGATGCAGCTCATTTATGTTTCAATGGGTGGGGTGGCATATGTGTGGGAGGGAGGAAAATGGAATTATGGGATTTGTAGGCAAAAGAAAAAACTCATACAGGAAATACCAGTTAACAAAAAGCTAGCCACAGTGTTATGATAATCTCACAACATAGCCATTTAGCCCCAAGACAAGTGCAGATCCTTCCTAAGCATGTCCATTACTGTCTGCCAGGTACATACTAAAATCATCTTATGGTGGATATCCCGTTTAACTGAGCTTCTATTGGCAACACTTTGCTTTAGGTTACTACAGAAACCTTCTGAATTCCACCTAGTGACATGGTAAAAAGAAAGATCAAGCTCTTGGCTGCTAGTAACTCACCGATTTTCCCCTCAAGTAGGAAAAGTCCTATCAGCCCTGCTTCCCTTACGTCCTCACAGCTTCACGTCTTGCGTCTCTTCATTGGGCTGACACAGAATAAAAGCAGAATAAAAGCAGAGACATCTCCTGTGTTCCTGAAACGTAACCATAAAAACAATCTGACCCTGTGCAACAGACATACTTTGCCAGAAAGGGTCCTGCTTAGAAATAATATTTGTTTTCGTTTTTTTTTTCTTTTTCTCTGTTGTTAAAAATTTTGGGGAAAAATAAATAAATAAACAATTGTAAAAAAAAAAAAAAATAATAATAATAATAGCATGATCAGCTGGGTTATTGCCTGGAGTACTTCCTGAATATAAGTTATGGGACATCTGCCCTCTATTTTAACACTTCTGCTCTCCAGTATCTGTAGATACTGTTGGATATCTGTCAGGGTACACAGGCCAAACTTATAAAATTGCATTTCTATTCTTTACCCAAGTGTCAAAGAGGCAGAGCTGATCTGCTCAAGTGCCACAACCTAACACACCTCCTCACTAACCCTCACCTCTCAACTTTTAATTTGCTGACCTACATCAATTAAGGAGGGGTTGGCAGGTTGGTCAAACAAGGAGGAAATGCCAGACTGCGCCACTTTTTGAAGACAATAATCAATCTGACCTAAAACAGTACTTGCAACAACTGCTCGAAGTTCTGATGTCTTTACTTTTTAAAGGGGTACTCCGCTGCTTAGCGTTTAGAACAAACTGTTCCGAACACTGGAGCCGGCGCAGGGAGCTCGTGACATCATAGCCCCACCCCCTCAGTGCAAGTCTATGGGAGGGGGAGTGACAGCTGTCACGCCCCCTCCCATAGACTTGCATTGAGGGGGCGGGGCATGACATCATGAGGGCACAGGGCTATGATGTCACGAACTCCCGGCGCCAGCTTCAGTGTTCAGAACAGTTTGTTCCAAACGCTCTGCAGCGGAGTACCCCTTTAAGCTAGACATGATGATTATCAGGGCCCATTGTGTCCTGGAATCCATAGCAGCCCCATTTAAAGTTTCTAAAGATACTTTTAAGGCTTTAGGGACACATTCCATCTAAATGCTATCCTGATGTTCTACACCATCATTCTTACTTAGTTATGGAGTCAAAGGATAATCTGGAATAGGTTGGATATAAGCAGCATTACCAATAACACATACAACCACAAAATTGGAAATCACTGTTCCCAAATTCTAAGAATCCCTTATTCAACATTCCCATTCCAAAGGTAGGACTCATAATACTTTCAAGTCCTAGATTATCTGGTTTTGCTAAAGTTAGTAGCTTAACTAACATTTTCTTCATATCTATGGTGTCCTGGGTAGGTAGGGTGGTACCTTCGATGTTCCTTCCAATAATTCTGTTTGTTCTTTACACAGTTGTAGTTTCTGATCCTAGTTCTTTGTATTCTAAACCAAAGTTTTATAAAGGGGTTATCCATCATAAGGTGATTTTAGTATGTACCTGGCAGACAGTAATGGACATGCTTAGGAAGGATCTGCACTTGTCTTGGGGCTAAATGGCTATGTTGTGAGATTACCATAACACTGTGGCTAGCTTTTTGTGAACTGGTATTTCTTGTTTGAGTTTTTTCTTTTGCCTAAAAATTCCATAATTCCATTTTCCTCCCTCCCACACACATGCCATCCCACCCATTCACCCATTGAAACATAAATGAGCTGCATCCATTCAAAAGACCTGTGGTTTTCAACCAGGGTGCCTACAGCTGTTGCATTAGTGGCAGATTGATCTCTCTCCCACCAAGCGATCCCTCCACCCATTGAAGCAGACAGGCTCCCTGTCATCAGCCGACTAGTGATGACAGGTCTCGGCCACATTGCAACCTGGGAAAAATCTTAGACAACAGTAATTTTGTATGCTGTTAAAAATAAATATTGGGGTGAAAATCATAGAAGAATTGTGAGAAAACCGTCACACACAGGTACAGACACTGTATTATGAACTTCCCCAACTTTATAGCCCCTGTAGCATAGTCAAATAAAAATTCCTGGAATAGACCTAGAATCACGTTTTCTAAAATGACAAGATCCTGGCAGAGTATCAGAATTGACATTTTGGGTCTAAATAAATGTTATTCACCTTAGTGAAGTGAAGGTGAAGTCTTGGTGGCCAGACAACTGTCCAATTATATCTTTATTATAAATAACATTTTTGAGCAAAACATACATAAGGTCTGGTAGGGCTCTCTCATCTTCCCTCTACCTACTTACTGTGGTGTTACATTCTTTATACTCTTTTTTGCTTGTTGTCCTTTACAGATGCCTTTATGTATATTTACATTTTTTAGTTCCAGCATATGGTCATAGATGTATTTTTTCCCCATTTGCTTTATAGGAGTTTGAAATCCCATCTATTTTCTGTCTGCAGTGAAAATGGGTTGTTTTGTCTCCCTGTACTGTATATGTTTTTTTTTTTTCTTTTTACATAAAATATTTTTAATAATGTGATTCTTTTCAACACATTGTATGGCAGACAGTTCCATTGCTCTTTTGGTAAAGAACCCCCATTTTTAAAGGGTTACTCTGTACTCTAGTAGAATTTTTTTTTTTCAAATTAATTGGTTCCAATAAGTTAAACAGATTTGTATATAACTTATATTTAAAAAAATCTCAATCCTTCCAGTACTTATCAGCTGCTGTATACTCCAGAGGAAGTTGAGTTGCTCTTTTCAGTCTGACCACAGTGCTCTCTGCCTCTCTGCTGCCACCTCTGTCTGTGTCAGGAACTATCCAGAGTAGGAGCAAATCCCCATAGAAAACCTCTCTTGCTCTAGATAGTTCCTGACATGAGCAGAGGTGTAAGCAGAGAGCACCCTTTAAGAATAGTGAAATCGTCTTTTCTCCAGATATAGAGAATGCCCAGCCACTCCTCTGTGCTCTCTCCTGTCTGATAGTACTCCTCTGTTCTCTCTCCTGTCTGATAGCACTCCTCTGTGCTCTCTCCTGTCTGATAGTACTCCTCTGTGCTCTCTCCTATCTGATAGCACTCCTCTGTGCTATCTCCTGTCTGATAGTACTTATCTGTGCTCTCTTCTGTCTGATAGCACTCCTCTGTGATCTCTCCTGTCTGATAGGACTCCTCTGTGCTCTCTCCTGTTTGATAGTACTCCTCTGTGCTCTCTCCTGTCTGATAGCACTCCTCTGTGCTCTCTCTTGTCTGATGGCACTCCTCTGTGCTCTTTCCTGTCTGATAGTACTCCTTTGTGCTCTCTCCTGTCTGATAGTACTCCTCTGTGCTCTTTCCTGTCAGATAGCACACCTCTGTGCTCTCTCCTCTCTGATAGTACTCCTCTGTGCTCCCCTGTCTGATAGTACTCCTCTGCGCTCTCTCCTGTCTGATAGTACTCCTCTGTGCTCTCTCCTGTCTGATAGTACTCCTTTGTGCTCTCTCCTGTCTGATAGTTCTCCTCTGTGCTCTTTCCTGTCAGATACCATTCCTCTGTGCTTTCTCCTGTCTGATAGTACTCCTCTGTGCTCCCCTGTCTGATAGTACTCCTCTGTGCTCTCTCCTGTCTGATAGTACCCCTCTGTGCTCTCTCCTGTCTGATAGTACCCCTCTGTGCTCTCTCCTGTCTGATAGTACTCCTCTGTTTTCTCTCCTGTCTGATAGTACTCCTCTGTGGTCTCTCCTGTCTCATAGTACTCCTCTGTGCTCTCTCCTGTCTGATAGTACTCCTCTGTGCTCTCTCCTGTCTGATGGGACTCTTGTGATATCTCCTGCCTGATAGGACTCCTCTGTGGTCGCTCCTGTCTGATAGTACTCCTCTGTGATCTCACCTGTCTGATTGTAGTCCTCTGTGCTCTCTCCTGTCTTATAGCACTCCTCTGTGCTTTCTCCTATTTGATAGCACTCCTCTGTGCTCTCTCTTGTCTGATAATACTCTTCTGCGCTCTCTCCTGTCTGATAGTACTCCACTGTGCTATTTCTCTATGCTTTCTCCTATACTATCAGACATGAGAGAGCACAGAGGAGTACTAGCACACCCTCGACTTTGTCCATGCATATGCTTCAGCTTGGACAAATTTTAGCTTGGATTTTATAAGACATGATTTCTATTAAAAGGAAATAATATTTTCTTATAAAGTATATTAGAAAGATTAATGTTTTGCCAAAATGTACAACATATAATTTTTTTTGTACCTGACAGGGCCCATTTAAGGACACAGCCAATTTCATTTTTGCATTTTCGTTTATTCCTCCTCGCCATATCAGGGCTTGTTTTTAGCGTGACCAATTGTGCTTTGTAATGACACCTTTTATTTTATATTACTAAACTATAATATGATTTTGTTGGGAAATTAAAAAGAAAATGGCAATTTGAAACTTTTAGAGGGTTTTAGTTTTAAGCAGTGCACTTTACAGTAAGACTGACATGTTTTATTCTGTGGGTCTATATGATTAAAATTATACCCATGTTTACATGCTTTACTATTATCGTACTGCTTTAAAAGTAATCCAAAATATCTCATATTACCTAAATGAGTTGAAATTGCTCCATTCTGACCCCTATAACTTTTCATTTTCCATAAATGGGGCTGTATTTGGCATTTTTTGGCACTCCTGATGTCCACCATTACTGGTGGGTCCCTGGCTGCCTCAGCTCCTCTGCTCACTTTGTTATAGGGTGTAAATGTATGTCCTGGTGCGTTAAGTATCAGTGCACCAAGATGTACATTTACAGTCATGGCCGTAAATGTTGGCACCTCTGAAATTTTTCTAGAAATGTAAGTATTTCTCACAGAAAAGGATTGCAGTAACACATGTTTTGCTATACACATGTTTATTCCCTTTCTGTGTATTGGAACTAAACCAAAAAAGGTAGGAAAAAAAGCAAATTGGACAAAATGGGCCTCATTTACTAAGAGTTTTGTGTTTTTACTAGTGGGAAAAGTTGTTTCAGACTTGCAGGATTCCTCTCTATTTACTATTGGGAAAATTTTCTGACCAGCTTTTTCTAGGTCGATATTTCCAGCCATTTATGATTTTCTGTCAATTCAATAGTAAATCGGTCGGGTTGTTAAACCACGCCCCTTTTCGGATCGACCACATCCCCTTTATGACAGACCACTCCCTTTTTGGCTTTTCACAGTGCAATGTCGGGTTTGTTCGATTTTTCAGGCACACACAGTCGCAAACTGGTGCAGACTGGCGCAGACATTTCTCACACACTCTGCACCAAAATAACCAGACAAAAACCTGTCAGTTTCAGCTTAGTAAATGAGGCCCAATGTCACACCAAACTCCAATAATGGTCTGGACAAAATTATTGGCACCCTTAACTTAATATTTGCTTGCACACCCTTTGGGAAAAATAACTGAAATCAGTCGCTTCCTATAACCATCAATAAGCTTCTTACACCTCTCAGCCGTAATGTTGGACCACTCTTCCTTTGCAAACTACTCCAGGTCTCTCTTATTGGAAGGGCGCCTTTTCCCTACAGAAATTTTAAGATCTCTCCACTGGTATTCAATGGGATTTAGATTTGGACTCATTGCTACCACTTAAGAACTCTCCAGCGCTTTATTGCCGTGCATTTCTGGAGGTTTTTTTTATGTATGTTTGGGGTCATTGTCCTGCTGGAAGACCCAAGTTCTCAGATGCAAATCCAGATTTCTGACACTGGGCTTTACAGTGCGGCCCAAAATCTGTTGGTAATCCTCAGATTTCATGGTGCCTTGAACACATTCAAGGCACCCAGTGCCAGAGACAGCAAAACAACCCCAAAACATAATTGAACCGCCACCATATTTCACTGTAGGTACTGTGTTCTTTTCTTTGTAGGAATGATGCGCTTTATCTGTCTTGGTCTCATCTGTTCACAAAATGTATTTTGGCTAACTCAAGTTCATTTTGGCAAAATGTAGTCTTGCTTTTTTATGTCTCTATGTCAGCAGTGGGGTCCTCCTGGGTCTCCTGCGATAGCATTTCATTTAATGTAAATGTCGACAGATAATAGTTTGCGCTGACACTGATGCTCCCTGAGCCTGCAGGATAGCTTTAATATCTTTGGAATTTGTTTGGGGCTGCTTTTCCACCATCCGGACTATCCTGCTTTGAAACCTTTCATCATTTTCTCTCTTCCCTCAACACCCAGGGTGATTAGCTACAATGCCATGGGTTGGAAACTTTGTTATAATATTGCACAATGTGGACAAAGGCAAATCTAGATCTCTGAAGATGGACTTGCAACCTTGAGATTGTTGATATTTTTCCACAATTTTGGTTCTCAAGTCCTCAAACAGTTCTCTTCTCCTCTTTCTGCTGTTCTTGCTTAGTGTGACACACACAGACACACAATACAAAGACTAAGTGAACTTCTCTCCTTTTTATCTGCTTTCAGGTGTGATTTTTATATTGCCCACACCTGTTACTTGCCCCAGGTGAGTTTAAAGGAGCATCACATGCTTGAAATAATCTTATTTTTCGACAATTTTGAAAGGTTGCCAATAATTTTGTCCAGCCCATTTTTGGAGTTTGGTGTGACATTATATCCATTTTGCTTTTTCCTCCCTTTATTTGGTTTAGTTCCAATACACACAAAGTGAATAAACATGTGTATAGCAAACATATGTTACTGCAATCCTTTTCTGTGAGAAATACTTCATTTTCTTAAAAAAATTCAGGGGTGCTAACATTTACAACCATGACTGTATGTCAATTTTCCTTAAGGGGTTAATATAGACATGTAGCATAGTTAACGGGCAGACTTGGTGGGTTAAAGGGGTTGTCCGGTGAAAAAATATATATATATTTTTTTTTTAAATCAACTGGTGCCAGAAATTTAAACAGATTTGTAAATTACTTCTATTAAAAATATTAATCCTTCCAGAACTTATCATTTGCTGTATTCTACAGAGGAAGTTTTGTAGTTATTTTCTGTCTGACCACAGTGCTCTCTGCTGACACCTCTGTCCATGTCAGGAACTGTCCAGAGCAGGAGAGGTTTGCTATGGGGATTTCCTCCTACTCTGGACAGTTCCTGACACAGACAGAGGTGTCAGCAGAGAGCACTGTGGTCAGACTGGAAATAACTACACAAGTTTCTCTGTAGTATACAGCAGCAGATAAGTATTTGAGATTTTTTTATAGAAGTAATTTACTAAACTTTCTAGAGCCAGATGATATGAAAAAAATAAAAATAAATGTTTTCCTCCAGAGTACCCCTTTAAAACATCTTGCCCCCTCTCGTAGGCTTGCATTGAGGGGCGGAGCGTGACGTCACACGGGGGCGGAGGCGTGACGTCACACGCCGCCGGCACTGCGGTCGACCATAATCAGACCCGGAGCGAACACGCTCCGGGGACTGATTATAAACGGGGTGCCGCGTGCATGATCACGGGGGTCCGCAGCATCGGGACTCCCGCGGTAGGGGATAAGATGTGTAAGCACCGGAGTACCCCTTTAACTCTCCTACATCTGTATGTAAGGTATAACTCTTTAAAGTTAACTAAGGCTGGTTTCACATTACATTTTAAGCAATACGGGACCGTATTTGGCTGGGGGGAGCAAAAACCATGCGCACCTTGTCCCACCCATATCCGGCCCGTATGTAATTATTTCAATGAGGCGACCGGAGTAAAATGCCGATTCCGGTTGACTCATTTTTGCATCGCATGCGGTATATCCAGCCTAACTAGAATGATAATATTGTGATGAAGCCCAAACTCTACTTTGCTATATCTATTTATCAAATACAAAAACGTAAAAAAAAGAAAAGGACTTAAAGGGGGTACTCCGGTGAAAACCTTTTTCTTTTAAATCAACTGTTGCCAGAAAGTTAAACATATTTGTAAATGACTTCTATTAAAAAATCTTAATCCTTCCAGTACTTATTAGCTGCTGAATGCTAAAGAGGAAATTCCTTTCTTTTTGGAACACTGATGACATCACGAGCACAGTGCTCTCTGCTGACATCTCTGTCCATTTTAGCAACCGTGCATAGCAGATGAATGCTAAGGGCAGTATGGTGGCTCAGTGGTTAGCACTGCTGCCTTGCAGTGCTGGGGCCTTGGGTTCAAATCCCACTAAGGACAACAATACATAAATAAAGAGTTATTATTATTATAATGACGTCAGCAAAGAGCACTGTGCTTGTGATGTCATCAGAGAGAATTCCAAAAAGAAAAGAATTTCCTCTGTAGTATTCAGCAGCTAATAAGTACAGGAAGGATTAAGATTTTTTAATAGAAGGAATTTACAAATCTGTTTAACTTTCTGGCACCAGTTGATTTAAAAGAAAAAAGGTTTTCACCGGAGTACCCCTTTAATGTTAGTGTCTAATTTAAAAAGAACAATAAGGATGAAATTATAGCAATTTGATTACTGGTGGAAAAAAGACAGAATTATTAAATATTTTCTTTTCCTCTGTGTATTTAAAGGAACAAACTTGTCTTGATATGTTGTATAAAAACCCCATAACAAATGTCCCATTGTGGCTGACAGTAGTGTGGATCCAAAAAAGCTTAGACAAAATTAATGTGAATGAAGCACCTGGACTTAGATGGCTTCCATCCACATGTCCTCAGAAAACATAGCTCAGTTACAGCCAAATCATTGTTTTTAAAGTGTAAACATACTTTTCACATTTATCTGGTACCAAAGGATTGGTAAAATACTATAGTTTTTTTCTTCAGGCTGGACTGTGATATCAGCATTATACAGGTTTGAAATATGCTCTAGAAATTGAAATGATCTAGTAATAGTGTAGTATATTCCAACCAGTGTGCCTCCAGCTGTTGCTAAACTATAACTCCCAGCATGTTCGGACAGCCAAAGGCTGTCCGAACATGCTGGAAGTTGTAGTTTTGCAACAGCTGGAGGCACACCTCTTTGGAATCTCTATTATAAGGTTTATACAGATCAACCTAATGAAGGTTTGTCAGTGAGTATTCTATGTAAAATATAATTAAAAGGGAACTCCGGTACTTTAAAACTTATGCCCTATCCACAGTCTTGGTGAAAAGTGTTTGATCATGAGGGGTTCGACCACTGG